>NC_142614.1:35821346-36124377 GCF_059453375.1 Lepisosteus platostomus | reverse complement strand
CAGAAATAAACATGTTTCTGCAAGTTTGGTCACCCCCATGTAAGTTATGGGGCAGTAACAGCACACTTTTGAAAACGTGTTTTTCAGCCTGAAATAAACACGTTTTTTCAGACAACTGAATCCCTATGTAACTGCAAGACTCAGAAGAGCCCACACACTCAGCTCTTAACCCCAGTGTGCAGAAAGTGTCAAAACATGTTTTTCAGCAGAAATAAACATGTTTCTGCAAGTTTGGTCACCCCAATGTAAGTTATGGGGCAGTAACAGCACACTTTTGAAAACGTGTTTTTCAGCCCGAAATAAACGCGTTTTTTCAGACAACTGAATCCCTATGTAACTGCAAGGCTCAAAAGAGCCCACACACTCAGCTCTTAACCCCAGTGTGCAGAAAGTGTCAAAACATGTTTTTCAGCAGAAATAAACATGTTTCTGCAAGTTTGGTCACCCCCATGTAAGTTATGGGGCAGTAACAGCACACTTTTGAAAACGTGTTTTTCAGCCCGAAATAAACGCGTTTTTTCAGACAACTGAATCCCTATGTAACTGCAAGACTCAGAAGAGCCCACACACTCAGCTCTTAACCCCAGTGTGCAGAAAGTGACAAAACATGATTTTCAGCAGAAATAAACATGTTTCTGCAAGTTTGGTCACCCCCATGTAAGTTATGGGGCAGTAACAGCACACTTTTGAAAACGTGTTTTTCAGCCCGAAATAAACGCGTTTTTTCAGACAACTGAATCCCTATGTAACTGCAAGACTCAGAAGAGCCCACACACTCAGCTCTTAACCCCAGTGTGCAGAAAGTGTCAAAACGTGTTTTTCAGCAGAAATAAACATGTTTCTGCAAGTTTGGTCACCCCCATGTAAGTTATGGGGCAGTAACAGCACACTTTTGAAAACGTGTTTTTCAGCCTGAAATAAACACGTTTTTTCAGACAACTGAATCCCTATGTAACTGCAAGACTCAGAAGAGCCCACACACTCAGCTCTTAACCCCAGTGTGCAGAAAGTGTCAAAACATGATTTTCAGCAGAAATAAACATGTTTCTGCAAGTTTGGTCAACCCCATGTAAGTTATGGGGCAGTAACAGCACACTTTTGAAAACGTGTTTTTCAGCCCGAAATAAACGCGTTTTTTCAGACAACTGAATCCCTATGTAACTGCAAGGCTCAAAAGAGCCCACACACTCAGCTCTTAACCCCAGTGTGCAGAAAGTGTCAAAACATGTTTTTCAGCAGAAATAAACATGTTTCTGCAAGTTTGGTCACCCCCATGTAAGTTATGGGGCAGTAACAGCACACTTTTGAAAACGTGTTTTTCAGCCCGAAATAAACGCGTTTTTTCAGACAACTGAATCCCTATGTAACTGCAAGACTCAGAAGAGCCCACACACTCAGCTCTTAACCCCAGTGTGCAGAAAGTGTCAAAACATGATTTTCAGCAGAAATAAACATGTTTCTGCAAGTTTGGTCAACCCCATGTAAGTTATGGGGCAGTAACAGCACACTTTTGAAAACGTGTTTTTCAGCCCGAAATAAACGCGTTTTTTCAGACAACTGAATCCCTATGTAACTGCAAGGCTCAAAAGAGCCCACACACTCAGCTCTTAACCCCAGTGTGCAGAAAGTGTCAAAACATGTTTTTCAGCAGAAATAAACATGTTTCTGCAAGTTTGGTCACCCCCATGTAAGTTATGGGGCAGTAACAGCACACTTTTGAAAACGTGTTTTTCAGCCCGAAATAAACGCGTTTTTTCAGACAACTGAATCCCTATGTAACTGCAAGACTCAGAAGAGCCCACACACTCAGCTCTTAACCCCAGTGTGCAGAAAGTGTCAAAACGTGTTTTTCAGCAGAAATAAACATGTTTCTGCAAGTTTGGTCACCCCCATGTAAGTTATGGGGCAGTAACAGCACACTTTTGAAAACGTGTTTTTCAGCCTGAAATAAACACGTTTTTTCAGACAACTGAATCCCTATGTAACTGCAAGACTCAGAAGAGCCCACACACTCAGCTCTTAACCCCAGTGTGCAGAAAGTGTCAAAACATGATTTTCAGCAGAAATAAACATGTTTCTGCAAGTTTGGTCACCCCCATGTAAGTTATGGGGCAGTAACAGCACACTTTTGAAAACGTGTTTTTCAGCCCGAAATAAACGCGTTTTTTCAGACAACTGAATCCCTATGTAACTGCAAGACTCAGAAGAGCCCACACACTCAGCTCTTAACCCCAGTGTGCAGAAAGTGTCAAAACGTGTTTTTCAGCAGAAATAAACATGTTTCTGCAAGTTTGGTCACCCCCATGTAAGTTATGGGGCAGTAACAGCACACTTTTGAAAACGTGTTTTTCAGCCCGAAATAAACGCGTTTTTTCAGACAACTGAATCCCTATGTAACTGCAAGACTCAGAAGAGCCCACACACTCAGCTCTTAACCCCAGTGTGCAGAAAGTGTCAAAACATGATTTTCAGCAGAAATAAACATGTTTCTGCAAGTTTGGTCACCCCCATGTAAGTTATGGGGCAGTAACAGCACACTTTTGAAAACGTGTTTTTCAGCCCGAAATAAACGCGTTTTTTCAGACAACTGAATCCCTATGTAACTGCAAGACTCAGAAGAGCCCACACACTCAGCTCTTAACCCCAGTGTGCAGAAAGTGTCAAAACATGTTTTTCAGCAGAAATAAACATGTTTCTGCAAGTTTGGTCACCCCCATGTAAGTTATGGGGCAGTAACAGCACACTTTTGAAAACGTGTTTTTCAGCCTGAAATAAACACGTTTTTTCAGACAACTGAATCCCTATGTAACTGCAAGACTCAGAAGAGCCAACACACTCAGCTCTTAACCCCAGTGTGCAGAAAGTGTCAAAACATGTTTTTCAGCAGAAATAAACATGTTTCTGCAAGTTTGGTCACCCCCATGTAAGTTATGGGGCAGTAACAGCACACTTTTGAAAACGTGTTTTTCAGCCTGAAATAAACACGTTTTTTCAGACAACTGAATCCCTATGTAACTGCAAGACTCAGAAGAGCCCACACACTCAGCTCTTAACCCCAGTGTGCAGAAAGTGTCAAAACATGTTTTTCAGCAGAAATAAACATGTTTCTGCAAGTTTGGTCACCCCCATGTAAGTTATGGGGCAGTAACAGCACACTTTTGAAAACGTGTTTTTCAGCCTGAAATAAACACGTTTTTTCAGACAACTGAATCCCTATGTAACTGCAAGACTCAGAAGAGCCCACACACTCAGCTCTTAACCCCAGTGTGCAGAAAGTGTCAAAACATGTTTTTCAGCAGAAATAAACATGTTTCTGCAAGTTTGGTCTCCCCCATGTAAGTTATGGGGCAGTAACAGCACACTTTTGAAAACGTGTTTTTCAGCCTGAAATAAACACGTTTTTTCAGACAACTGAATCCCTATGTAACTGCAAGACTCAGAAGAGCCCACACACTCAGCTCTTAACCCCAGTGTGCAGAAAGTGTCAAAACATGATTTTCAGCAGAAATAAACATGTTTCTGCAAGTTTGGTCAACCCCATGTAAGTTATGGGGCAGTAACAGCACACTTTTGAAAACGTGTTTTTCAGCCCGAAATAAACGCGTTTTTTCAGACAACTGAATCCCTATGTAACTGCAAGGCTCAAAAGAGCCCACACACTCAGCTCTTAACCCCAGTGTGCAGAAAGTGTCAAAACATGTTTTTCAGCAGAAATAAACATGTTTCTGCAAGTTTGGTCACCCCCATGTAAGTTATGGGGCAGTAACAGCACACTTTTGAAAACGTGTTTTTCAGCCCGAAATAAACGCGTTTTTTCAGACAACTGAATCCCTATGTAACTGCAAGACTCAGAAGAGCCCACACACTCAGCTCTTAACCCCAGTGTGCAGAAAGTGACAAAACATGATTTTCAGCAGAAATAAACATGTTTCTGCAAGTTTGGTCACCCCCATGTAAGTTATGGGGCAGTAACAGCACACTTTTGAAAACGTGTTTTTCAGCCCGAAATAAACGCGTTTTTTCAGACAACTGAATCCCTATGTAACTGCAAGACTCAGAAGAGCCCACACACTCAGCTCTTAACCCCAGTGTGCAGAAAGTGTCAAAACGTGTTTTTCAGCAGAAATAAACATGTTTCTGCAAGTTTGGTCACCCCCATGTAAGTATGGGGCAGTAACAGCACACTTTTGAAAACGTGTTTTTCAGCCTGAAATAAACACGTTTTTTCAGACAACTGAATCCCTATGTAACTGCAAGACTCAGAAGAGCCCACACACTCAGCTCTTAACCCCAGTGTGCAGAAAGTGTCAAAACATGATTTTCAGCAGAAATAAACATGTTTCTGCAAGTTTGGTCAACCCCATGTAAGTTATGGGGCAGTAACAGCACACTTTTGAAAACGTGTTTTTCAGCCCGAAATAAACGCGTTTTTTCAGACAACTGAATCCCTGTGTAACTGCAAGGCTCAAAAGAGCCCACACACTCAGCTCTTAACCCCAGTGTGCAGAAAGTGTCAAAACATGTTTTTCAGCAGAAATAAACATGTTTCTGCAAGTTTGGTCACCCCCATGTAAGTTATGGGGCAGTAACAGCACACTTTTGAAAACGTGTTTTTCAGCCCGAAATAAACACGTTTTTTCAGACAACTGAATCCCTATGTAACTGCAAGACTCAGAAGAGTCCACACACTCAGCTCTTAACCCCAGTGTGCAGAAAGTGTCAAAACATGATTTTCAGCAGAAATAAACATGTTTCTGCAAGTTTGGTCAACCCCATGTAAGTTATGGGGCAGTAACAGCACACTTTTGAAAACGTGTTTTTCAGCCCGAAATAAACGCGTTTTTTCAGACAACTGAATCCCTATGTAACTGCAAGGCTCAAAAGAGCCCACACACTCAGCTCTTAACCCCAGTGTGCAGAAAGTGTCAAAACATGTTTTTCAGCAGAAATAAACATGTTTCTGCAAGTTTGGTCACCCCCATGTAAGTTATGGGGCAGTAACAGCACACTTTTGAAAACGTGTTTTTCAGCCCGAAATAGACGCGTTTTTTCAGACAACTGAATCCCTATGTAACTGCAAGACTCAGAAGAGCCCACACACTCAGCTCTTAACCCCAGTGTGCAGAAAGTGTCAAAACGTGATTTTCAGCAGAAATAAACATGTTTCTGCAAGTTTGGTCACCCCCATGTAAGTTATGGGGCAGTAACAGCACACTTTTGAAAACGTGTTTTTCAGCCTGAAATAAACACGTTTTTTCAGACAACTGAATCCCTATGTAACTGCAAGACTCAGAAGAGCCCACACACTCAGCTCTTAACCCCAGTGTGCAGAAAGTGTCAAAACATGATTTTCAGCAGAAATAAACATGTTTCTGCAAGTTTGGTCACCCCCATGTAAGTTATGGGGCAGTAACAGCACACTTTTGAAAACGTGTTTTTCAGCCCGAAATAAACGCGTTTTTTCAGACAACTGAATCCCTATGTAACTGCAAGACTCAGAAGAGCCCACACACTCAGCTCTTAACCCCAGTGTGCAGAAAGTGTCAAAACGTGTTTTTCAGCAGAAATAAACATGTTTCTGCAAGTTTGGTCACCCCCATGTAAGTTATGGGGCAGTAACAGCACACTTTTGAAAACGTGTTTTTCAGCCCGAAATAAACGCGTTTTTTCAGACAACTGAATCCCTATGTAACTGCAAGACTCAGAAGAGCCCACACACTCAGCTCTTAACCCCAGTGTGCAGAAAGTGTCAAAACATGATTTTCAGCAGAAATAAACATGTTTCTGCAAGTTTGGTCACCCCCATGTAAGTTATGGGGCAGTAACAGCACACTTTTGAAAACGTGTTTTTCAGCCCGAAATAAACGCGTTTTTTCAGACAACTGAATCCCTATGTAACTGCAAGACTCAGAAGAGCCCACACACTCAGCTCTTAACCCCAGTGTGCAGAAAGTGTCAAAACATGTTTTTCAGCAGAAATAAACATGTTTCTGCAAGTTTGGTCACCCCCATGTAAGTTATGGGGCAGTAACAGCACACTTTTGAAAACGTGTTTTTCAGCCTGAAATAAACACGTTTTTTCAGACAACTGAATCCCTATGTAACTGCAAGACTCAGAAGAGCCCACACACTCAGCTCTTAACCCCAGTGTGCAGAAAGTGTCAAAACATGTTTTTCAGCAGAAATAAACATGTTTCTGCAAGTTTGGTCTCCCCCATGTAAGTTATGGGGCAGTAACAGCACACTTTTGAAAACGTGTTTTTCAGCCTGAAATAAACACGTTTTTTCAGACAACTGAATCCCTATGTAACTGCAAGACTCAGAAGAGCCCACACACTCAGCTCTTAACCCCAGTGTGCAGAAAGTGTCAAAACATGATTTTCAGCAGAAATAAACATGTTTCTGCAAGTTTGGTCAACCCCATGTAAGTTATGGGGCAGTAACAGCACACTTTTGAAAACGTGTTTTTCAGCCCGAAATAAACGCGTTTTTTCAGACAACTGAATCCCTATGTAACTGCAAGACTCAGAAGAGCCCACACACTCAGCTCTTAACCCCAGTGTGCAGAAAGTGTCAAAACGTGTTTTTCAGCAGAAATAAACATGTTTCTGCAAGTTTGGTCACCCCCATGTAAGTTATGGGGCAGTAACAGCACACTTTTGAAAACGTGTTTTTCAGCCCGAAATAAACGCGTTTTTTCAGACAACTGAATCCCTATGTAACTGCAAGACTCAGAAGAGCCCACACACTCAGCTCTTAACCCCAGTGTGCAGAAAGTGTCAAAACATGTTTTTCAGCAGAAATAAACATGTTTCTGCAAGTTTGGTCACCCCCATGTAAGTTATGGGGCAGTAACAGCACACTTTTGAAAACGTGTTTTTCAGCCTGAAATAAACACGTTTTTTCAGACAACTGAATCCCTATGTAACTGCAAGACTCAGAAGAGCCAACACACTCAGCTCTTAACCCCAGTGTGCAGAAAGTGTCAAAACATGTTTTTCAGCAGAAATAAACATGTTTCTGCAAGTTTGGTCACCCCCATGTAAGTTATGGGGCAGTAACAGCACACTTTTGAAAACGTGTTTTTCAGCCTGAAATAAACACGTTTTTTCAGACAACTGAATCCCTATGTAACTGCAAGACTCAGAAGAGCCCACACACTCAGCTCTTAACCCCAGTGTGCAGAAAGTGTCAAAACATGTTTTTCAGCAGAAATAAACATGTTTCTGCAAGTTTGGTCACCCCCATGTAAGTTATGGGGCAGTAACAGCACACTTTTGAAAACGTGTTTTTCAGCCTGAAATAAACACGTTTTTTCAGACAACTGAATCCCTATGTAACTGCAAGACTCAGAAGAGCCCACACACTCAGCTCTTAACCCCAGTGTGCAGAAAGTGTCAAAACATGTTTTTCAGCAGAAATAAACATGTTTCTGCAAGTTTGGTCACCCCCATGTAAGTTATGGGGCAGTAACAGCACACTTTTGAAAACGTGTTTTTCAGCCCGAAATAAACGCGTTTTTTCAGACAACTGAATCCCTATGTAACTGCAAGGCTCAAAAGAGCCCACACACTCAGCTCTTAACCCCAGTGTGCAGAAAGTGTCAAAACATGTTTTTCAGCAGAAATAAACATGTTTCTGCAAGTTTGGTCACCCCCATGTAAGTTATGGGGCAGTAACAGCACACTTTTGAAAACGTGTTTTTCAGCCCGAAATAAACGCGTTTTTTCAGACAACTGAATCCCTATGTAACTGCAAGACTCAGAAGAGCCCACACACTCAGCTCTTAACCCCAGTGTGCAGAAAGTGACAAAACATGATTTTCAGCAGAAATAAACATGTTTCTGCAAGTTTGGTCACCCCCATGTAAGTTATGGGGCAGTAACAGCACACTTTTGAAAACGTGTTTTTCAGCCCGAAATAAACGCGTTTTTTCAGACAACTGAATCCCTATGTAACTGCAAGACTCAGAAGAGCCCACACACTCAGCTCTTAACCCCAGTGTGCAGAAAGTGTCAAAACGTGTTTTTCAGCAGAAATAAACATGTTTCTGCAAGTTTGGTCACCCCCATGTAAGTTATGGGGCAGTAACAGCACACTTTTGAAAACGTGTTTTTCAGCCTGAAATAAACACGTTTTTTCAGACAACTGAATCCCTATGTAACTGCAAGACTCAGAAGAGCCCACACACTCAGCTCTTAACCCCAGTGTGCAGAAAGTGTCAAAACATGATTTTCAGCAGAAATAAACATGTTTCTGCAAGTTTGGTCAACCCCATGTAAGTTATGGGGCAGTAACAGCACACTTTTGAAAACGTGTTTTTCAGCCCGAAATAAACGCGTTTTTTCAGACAACTGAATCCCTATGTAACTGCAAGGCTCAAAAGAGCCCACACACTCAGCTCTTAACCCCAGTGTGCAGAAAGTGTCAAAACATGTTTTTCAGCAGAAATAAACATGTTTCTGCAAGTTTGGTCACCCCCATGTAAGTTATGGGGCAGTAACAGCACACTTTTGAAAACGTGTTTTTCAGCCCGAAATAAACGCGTTTTTTCAGACAACTGAATCCCTATGTAACTGCAAGACTCAGAAGAGCCCACACACTCAGCTCTTAACCCCAGTGTGCAGAAAGTGTCAAAACATGATTTTCAGCAGAAATAAACATGTTTCTGCAAGTTTGGTCACCCCCATGTAAGTTATGGGGCAGTAACAGCACACTTTTGAAAACGTGTTTTTCAGCCCGAAATAAACGCGTTTTTTCAGACAACTGAATCCCTATGTAACTGCAAGACTCAGAAGAGCCCACACACTCAGCTCTTAACCCCAGTGTGCAGAAAGTGTCAAAACATGTTTTTCAGCAGAAATAAACATGTTTCTGCAAGTTTGGTCACCCCCATGTAAGTTATGGGGCAGTAACAGCACACTTTTGAAAACGTGTTTTTCAGCCTGAAATAAACACGTTTTTTCAGACAACTGAATCCCTATGTAACTGCAAGACTCAGAAGAGTCCACACACTCAGCTCTTAACCCCAGTGTGCAGAAAGTGTCAAAACATGATTTTCAGCAGAAATAAACATGTTTCTGCAAGTTTGGTCAACCCCATGTAAGTTATGGGGCAGTAACAGCACACTTTTGAAAACGTGTTTTTCAGCCCGAAATAAACGCGTTTTTTCAGACAACTGAATCCCTATGTAACTGCAAGGCTCAAAAGAGCCCACACACTCAGCTCTTAACCCCAGTGTGCAGAAAGTGTCAAAACATGTTTTTCAGCAGAAATAAACATGTTTCTGCAAGTTTGGTCACCCCCATGTAAGTTATGGGGCAGTAACAGCACACTTTTGAAAACGTGTTTTTCAGCCCGAAATAAACGCGTTTTTTCAGACAACTGAATCCCTATGTAACTGCAAGACTCAGAAGAGCCCACACACTCAGCTCTTAACCCCAGTGTGCAGAAAGTGTCAAAACGTGTTTTTCAGCAGAAATAAACATGTTTCTGCAAGTTTGGTCACCCCCATGTAAGTTATGGGGCAGTAACAGCACACTTTTGAAAACGTGTTTTTCAGCCTGAAATAAACACGTTTTTTCAGACAACTGAATCCCTATGTAACTGCAAGACTCAGAAGAGCCCACACACTCAGCTCTTAACCCCAGTGTGCAGAAAGTGTCAAAACATGATTTTCAGCAGAAATAAACATGTTTCTGCAAGTTTGGTCACCCCCATGTAAGTTATGGGGCAGTAACAGCACACTTTTGAAAACGTGTTTTTCAGCCCGAAATAAACGCGTTTTTTCAGACAACTGAATCCCTATGTAACTGCAAGACTCAGAAGAGCCCACACACTCAGCTCTTAACCCCAGTGTGCAGAAAGTGTCAAAACGTGTTTTTCAGCAGAAATAAACATGTTTCTGCAAGTTTGGTCACCCCCATGTAAGTTATGGGGCAGTAACAGCACACTTTTGAAAACGTGTTTTTCAGCCCGAAATAAACGCGTTTTTTCAGACAACTGAATCCCTATGTAACTGCAAGACTCAGAAGAGCCCACACACTCAGCTCTTAACCCCAGTGTGCAGAAAGTGTCAAAACATGATTTTCAGCAGAAATAAACATGTTTCTGCAAGTTTGGTCACCCCCATGTAAGTTATGGGGCAGTAACAGCACACTTTTGAAAACGTGTTTTTCAGCCCGAAATAAACGCGTTTTTTCAGACAACTGAATCCCTATGTAACTGCAAGACTCAGAAGAGCCCACACACTCAGCTCTTAACCCCAGTGTGCAGAAAGTGTCAAAACATGTTTTTCAGCAGAAATAAACATGTTTCTGCAAGTTTGGTCACCCCCATGTAAGTTATGGGGCAGTAACAGCACACTTTTGAAAACGTGTTTTTCAGCCTGAAATAAACACGTTTTTTCAGACAACTGAATCCCTATGTAACTGCAAGACTCAGAAGAGCCAACACACTCAGCTCTTAACCCCAGTGTGCAGAAAGTGTCAAAACATGTTTTTCAGCAGAAATAAACATGTTTCTGCAAGTTTGGTCACCCCCATGTAAGTTATGGGGCAGTAACAGCACACTTTTGAAAACGTGTTTTTCAGCCTGAAATAAACACGTTTTTTCAGACAACTGAATCCCTATGTAACTGCAAGACTCAGAAGAGCCCACACACTCAGCTCTTAACCCCAGTGTGCAGAAAGTGTCAAAACATGTTTTTCAGCAGAAATAAACATGTTTCTGCAAGTTTGGTCACCCCCATGTAAGTTATGGGGCAGTAACAGCACACTTTTGAAAACGTGTTTTTCAGCCTGAAATAAACACGTTTTTTCAGACAACTGAATCCCTATGTAACTGCAAGACTCAGAAGAGCCCACACACTCAGCTCTTAACCCCAGTGTGCAGAAAGTGTCAAAACATGTTTTTCAGCAGAAATAAACATGTTTCTGCAAGTTTGGTCTCCCCCATGTAAGTTATGGGGCAGTAACAGCACACTTTTGAAAACGTGTTTTTCAGCCTGAAATAAACACGTTTTTTCAGACAACTGAATCCCTATGTAACTGCAAGACTCAGAAGAGCCCACACACTCAGCTCTTAACCCCAGTGTGCAGAAAGTGTCAAAACATGATTTTCAGCAGAAATAAACATGTTTCTGCAAGTTTGGTCAACCCCATGTAAGTTATGGGGCAGTAACAGCACACTTTTGAAAACGTGTTTTTCAGCCCGAAATAAACGCGTTTTTTCAGACAACTGAATCCCTATGTAACTGCAAGGCTCAAAAGAGCCCACACACTCAGCTCTTAACCCCAGTGTGCAGAAAGTGTCAAAACATGTTTTTCAGCAGAAATAAACATGTTTCTGCAAGTTTGGTCACCCCCATGTAAGTTATGGGGCAGTAACAGCACACTTTTGAAAACGTGTTTTTCAGCCCGAAATAAACGCGTTTTTTCAGACAACTGAATCCCTATGTAACTGCAAGACTCAGAAGAGCCCACACACTCAGCTCTTAACCCCAGTGTGCAGAAAGTGACAAAACATGATTTTCAGCAGAAATAAACATGTTTCTGCAAGTTTGGTCAACCCCATGTAAGTTATGGGGCAGTAACAGCACACTTTTGAAAACGTGTTTTTCAGCCCGAAATAAACGCGTTTTTTCAGACAACTGAATCCCTGTGTAACTGCAAGGCTCAAAAGAGCCCACACACTCAGCTCTTAACCCCAGTGTGCAGAAAGTGTCAAAACATGTTTTTCAGCAGAAATAAACATGTTTCTGCAAGTTTGGTCACCCCCATGTAAGTTATGGGGCAGTAACAGCACACTTTTGAAAACGTGTTTTTCAGCCCGAAATAAACACGTTTTTTCAGACAACTGAATCCCTATGTAACTGCAAGACTCAGAAGAGTCCACACACTCAGCTCTTAACCCCAGTGTGCAGAAAGTGTCAAAACATGATTTTCAGCAGAAATAAACATGTTTCTGCAAGTTTGGTCAACCCCATGTAAGTTATGGGGCAGTAACAGCACACTTTTGAAAACGTGTTTTTCAGCCCGAAATAAACGCGTTTTTTCAGACAACTGAATCCCTATGTAACTGCAAGGCTCAAAAGAGCCCACACACTCAGCTCTTAACCCCAGTGTGCAGAAAGTGTCAAAACATGTTTTTCAGCAGAAATAAACATGTTTCTGCAAGTTTGGTCACCCCCATGTAAGTTATGGGGCAGTAACAGCACACTTTTGAAAACGTGTTTTTCAGCCCGAAATAGACGCGTTTTTTCAGACAACTGAATCCCTATGTAACTGCAAGACTCAGAAGAGCCCACACACTCAGCTCTTAACCCCAGTGTCCAGAAAGTGTCAAAACGTGATTTTCAGCAGAAATAAACATGTTTCTGCAAGTTTGGTCACCCCCATGTAAGTTATGGGGCAGTAACAGCACACTTTTGAAAACGTGTTTTTCAGCCTGAAATAAACACGTTTTTTCAGACAACTGAATCCCTATGTAACTGCAAGACTCAGAAGAGCCCACACACTCAGCTCTTAACCCCAGTGTGCAGAAAGTGTCAAAACATGATTTTCAGCAGAAATAAACATGTTTCTGCAAGTTTGGTCACCCCCATGTAAGTTATGGGGCAGTAACAGCACACTTTTGAAAACGTGTTTTTCAGCCCGAAATAAACGCGTTTTTTCAGACAACTGAATCCCTATGTAACTGCAAGACTCAGAAGAGCCCACACACTCAGCTCTTAACCCCAGTGTGCAGAAAGTGTCAAAACGTGTTTTTCAGCAGAAATAAACATGTTTCTGCAAGTTTGGTCACCCCCATGTAAGTTATGGGGCAGTAACAGCACACTTTTGAAAACGTGTTTTTCAGCCCGAAATAAACGCGTTTTTTCAGACAACTGAATCCCTATGTAACTGCAAGACTCAGAAGAGCCCACACACTCAGCTCTTAACCCCAGTGTGCAGAAAGTGTCAAAACATGATTTTCAGCAGAAATAAACATGTTTCTGCAAGTTTGGTCACCCCCATGTAAGTTATGGGGCAGTAACAGCACACTTTTGAAAACGTGTTTTTCAGCCCGAAATAAACGCGTTTTTTCAGACAACTGAATCCCTATGTAACTGCAAGACTCAGAAGAGCCCACACACTCAGCTCTTAACCCCAGTGTGCAGAAAGTGTCAAAACATGTTTTTCAGCAGAAATAAACATGTTTCTGCAAGTTTGGTCACCCCCATGTAAGTTATGGGGCAGTAACAGCACACTTTTGAAAACGTGTTTTTCAGCCCGAAATAAACACGTTTTTTCAGACAACTGAATCCCTATGTAACTGCAAGACTCAGAAGAGCCCACACACTCAGCTCTTAACCCCAGTGTGCAGAAAGTGTCAAAACATGTTTTTCAGCAGAAATAAACATGTTTCTGCAAGTTTGGTCACCCCCATGTAAGTTATGGGGCAGTAACAGCACACTTTTGAAAACGTGTTTTTCAGCCTGAAATAAACACGTTTTTTCAGACAACTGAATCCCTATGTAACTGCAAGACTCAGAAGAGCCCACACACTCAGCTCTTAACCCCAGTGTGCAGAAAGTGTCAAAACATGTTTTTCAGCAGAAATAAACATGTTTCTGCAAGTTTGGTCACCCCCATGTAAGTTATGGGGCAGTAACAGCACACTTTTGAAAACGTGTTTTTCAGCCCGAAATAAACGCGTTTTTTCAGACAACTGAATCCCTATGTAACTGCAAGGCTCAAAAGAGCCCACACACTCAGCTCTTAACCCCAGTGTGCAGAAAGTGTCAAAACATGTTTTTCAGCAGAAATAAACATGTTTCTGCAAGTTTGGTCACCCCCATGTAAGTTATGGGGCAGTAACAGCACACTTTTGAAAACGTGTTTTTCAGCCCGAAATAAACGCGTTTTTTCAGACAACTGAATCCCTATGTAACTGCAAGACTCAGAAGAGCCCACACACTCAGCTCTTAACCCCAGTGTGCAGAAAGTGTCAAAACATGATTTTCAGCAGAAATAAACATGTTTCTGCAAGTTTGGTCAACCCCATGTAAGTTATGGGGCAGTAACAGCACACTTTTGAAAACGTGTTTTTCAGCCCGAAATAAACGCGTTTTTTCAGACAACTGAATCCCTATGTAACTGCAAGACTCAGAAGAGCCCACACACTCAGCTCTTAACCCCAGTGTGCAGAAAGTGTCAAAACATGTTTTTCAGCAGAAATAAACATGTTTCTGCAAGTTTGGTCACCCCCATGTAAGTTATGGGGCAGTAACAGCACACTTTTGAAAACGTGTTTTTCAGCCTGAAATAAACGCGTTTTTTCAGACAACTGAATCCCTATGTAACTGCAAGACTCAGAAGAGTCCACACACTCAGCTCTTAACCCCAGTGTGCAGAAAGTGTCAAAACATGATTTTCAGCAGAAATAAACATGTTTCTGCAAGTTTGGTCAACCCCATGTAAGTTATGGGGCAGTAACAGCACACTTTTGAAAACGTGTTTTTCAGCCCGAAATAAACGCGTTTTTTCAGACAACTGAATCCCTATGTAACTGCAAGGCTCAAAAGAGCCCACACACTCAGCTCTTAACCCCAGTGTGCAGAAAGTGTCAAAACATGTTTTTCAGCAGAAATAAACATGTTTCTGCAAGTTTGGTCACCCCCATGTAAGTTATGGGGCAGTAACAGCACACTTTTGAAAACGTGTTTTTCAGCCCGAAATAAACGCGTTTTTTCAGACAACTGAATCCCTATGTAACTGCAAGACTCAGAAGAGCCCACACACTCAGCTCTTAACCCCAGTGTGCAGAAAGTGTCAAAACGTGATTTTCAGCAGAAATAAACATGTTTCTGCAAGTTTGGTCACCCCCATGTAAGTTATGGGGCAGTAACAGCACACTTTTGAAAACGTGTTTTTCAGCCCGAAATAAACGCGTTTTTTCAGACAACTGAATCCCTATGTAACTGCAAGACTCAGAAGAGCCCACACACTCAGCTCTTAACCCCAGTGTGCAGAAAGTGTCAAAACGTGTTTTTCAGCAGAAATAAACATGTTTCTGCAAGTTTGGTCACCCCCATGTAAGTTATGGGGCAGTAACAGCACACTTTTGAAAACGTGTTTTTCAGCCCGAAATAAACGCGTTTTTTCAGACAACTGAATCCCTATGTAACTGCAAGACTCAGAAGAGCCCACACACTCAGCTCTTAACCCCAGTGTGCAGAAAGTGTCAAAACATGATTTTCAGCAGAAATAAACATGTTTCTGCAAGTTTGGTCACCCCCATGTAAGTTATGGGGCAGTAACAGCACACTTTTGAAAACGTGTTTTTCAGCCCGAAATAAACGCGTTTTTTCAGACAACTGAATCCCTATGTAACTGCAAGACTCAGAAGAGCCCACACACTCAGCTCTTAACCCCAGTGTGCAGAAAGTGTCAAAACATGTTTTTCAGCAGAAATAAACATGTTTCTGCAAGTTTGGTCACCCCCATGTAAGTTATGGGGCAGTAACAGCACACTTTTGAAAACGTGTTTTTCAGCCCGAAATAAACGCGTTTTTTCAGACAACTGAATCCCTATGTAACTGCAAGACTCAGAAGAGCCCACACACTCAGCTCTTAACCCCAGTGTGCAGAAAGTGTCAAAACATGATTTTCAGCAGAAATAAACATGTTTCTGCAAGTTTGGTCACCCCCATGTAAGTTATGGGGCAGTAACAGCACACTTTTGAAAACGTGTTTTTCAGCCTGAAATAAACACGTTTTTTCAGACAACTGAATCCCTATGTAACTGCAAGACTCAGAAGAGCCCACACACTCAGCTCTTAACCCCAGTGTGCAGAAAGTGTCAAAACATGTTTTTCAGCAGAAATAAACATGTTTCTGCAAGTTTGGTCACCCCCATGTAAGTTATGGGGCAGTAACAGCACACTTTTGAAAACGTGTTTTTCAGCCTGAAATAAACACGTTTTTTCAGACAACTGAATCCCTATGTAACTGCAAGACTCAGAAGAGCCCACACACTCAGCTCTTAACCCCAGTGTGCAGAAAGTGTCAAAACATGTTTTTCAGCAGAAATAAACATGTTTCTGCAAGTTTGGTCACCCCCATGTAAGTTATGGGGCAGTAACAGCACACTTTTGAAAACGTGTTTTTCAGCCCGAAATAAACGCGTTTTTTCAGACAACTGAATCCCTATGTAACTGCAAGGCTCAAAAGAGCCCACACACTCAGCTCTTAACCCCAGTGTGCAGAAAGTGTCAAAACATGTTTTTCAGCAGAAATAAACATGTTTCTGCAAGTTTGGTCACCCCCATGTAAGTTATGGGGCAGTAACAGCACACTTTTGAAAACGTGTTTTTCAGCCCGAAATAAACGCGTTTTTTCAGACAACTGAATCCCTATGTAACTGCAAGACTCAGAAGAGCCCACACACTCAGCTCTTAACCCCAGTGTGCAGAAAGTGACAAAACATGATTTTCAGCAGAAATAAACATGTTTCTGCAAGTTTGGTCACCCCCATGTAAGTTATGGGGCAGTAACAGCACACTTTTGAAAACGTGTTTTTCAGCCCGAAATAAACGCGTTTTTTCAGACAACTGAATCCCTATGTAACTGCAAGACTCAGAAGAGCCCACACACTCAGCTCTTAACCCCAGTGTGCAGAAAGTGTCAAAACGTGTTTTTCAGCAGAAATAAACATGTTTCTGCAAGTTTGGTCACCCCCATGTAAGTTATGGGGCAGTAACAGCACACTTTTGAAAACGTGTTTTTCAGCCTGAAATAAACACGTTTTTTCAGACAACTGAATCCCTATGTAACTGCAAGACTCAGAAGAGCCCACACACTCAGCTCTTAACCCCAGTGTGCAGAAAGTGTCAAAACATGATTTTCAGCAGAAATAAACATGTTTCTGCAAGTTTGGTCAACCCCATGTAAGTTATGGGGCAGTAACAGCACACTTTTGAAAACGTGTTTTTCAGCCCGAAATAAACGCGTTTTTTCAGACAACTGAATCCCTATGTAACTGCAAGGCTCAAAAGAGCCCACACACTCAGCTCTTAACCCCAGTGTGCAGAAAGTGTCAAAACATGTTTTTCAGCAGAAATAAACATGTTTCTGCAAGTTTGGTCACCCCCATGTAAGTTATGGGGCAGTAACAGCACACTTTTGAAAACGTGTTTTTCAGCCTGAAATAAACACGTTTTTTCAGACAACTGAATCCCTATGTAACTGCAAGACTCAGAAGAGTCCACACACTCAGCTCTTAACCCCAGTGTGCAGAAAGTGTCAAAACATGATTTTCAGCAGAAATAAACATGTTTCTGCAAGTTTGGTCAACCCCATGTAAGTTATGGGGCAGTAACAGCACACTTTTGAAAACGTGTTTTTCAGC
Source organism: Lepisosteus platostomus (assembly GCF_059453375.1). Taxonomy (NCBI): domain Eukaryota; kingdom Metazoa; phylum Chordata; class Actinopteri; order Semionotiformes; family Lepisosteidae; genus Lepisosteus; species Lepisosteus platostomus. The sequence goes on along the minus strand of NC_142614.1, from coordinate 36,106,986 downwards.
CCGAAATAAACGCGTTTTTTCAGACAACTGAATCCCTATGTAACTGCAAGGCTCAAAAGAGCCCACACACTCAGCTCTTAACCCCAGTGTGCAGAAAGTGTCAAAACATGTTTTTCAGCAGAAATAAACATGTTTCTGCAAGTTTGGTCACCCCCATGTAAGTTATGGGGCAGTAACAGCACACTTTTGAAAACGTGTTTTTCAGCCCGAAATAAACGCGTTTTTTCAGACAACTGAATCCCTATGTAACTGCAAGACTCAGAAGAGCCCACACACTCAGCTCTTAACCCCAGTGTGCAGAAAGTGTCAAAACGTGTTTTTCAGCAGAAATAAACATGTTTCTGCAAGTTTGGTCACCCCCATGTAAGTTATGGGGCAGTAACAGCACACTTTTGAAAACGTGTTTTTCAGCCTGAAATAAACACGTTTTTTCAGACAACTGAATCCCTATGTAACTGCAAGACTCAGAAGAGCCCACACACTCAGCTCTTAACCCCAGTGTGCAGAAAGTGTCAAAACATGATTTTCAGCAGAAATAAACATGTTTCTGCAAGTTTGGTCACCCCCATGTAAGTTATGGGGCAGTAACAGCACACTTTTGAAAACGTGTTTTTCAGCCCGAAATAAACGCGTTTTTTCAGACAACTGAATCCCTATGTAACTGCAAGACTCAGAAGAGCCCACACACTCAGCTCTTAACCCCAGTGTGCAGAAAGTGTCAAAACGTGTTTTTCAGCAGAAATAAACATGTTTCTGCAAGTTTGGTCACCCCCATGTAAGTTATGGGGCAGTAACAGCACACTTTTGAAAACGTGTTTTTCAGCCCGAAATAAACGCGTTTTTTCAGACAACTGAATCCCTATGTAACTGCAAGACTCAGAAGAGCCCACACACTCAGCTCTTAACCCCAGTGTGCAGAAAGTGTCAAAACATGATTTTCAGCAGAAATAAACATGTTTCTGCAAGTTTGGTCACCCCCATGTAAGTTATGGGGCAGTAACAGCACACTTTTGAAAACGTGTTTTTCAGCCCGAAATAAACGCGTTTTTTCAGACAACTGAATCCCTATGTAACTGCAAGACTCAGAAGAGCCCACACACTCAGCTCTTAACCCCAGTGTGCAGAAAGTGTCAAAACGTGTTTTTCAGCAGAAATAAACATGTTTCTGCAAGTTTGGTCACCCCCATGTAAGTATGGGGCAGTAACAGCACACTTTTGAAAACGTGTTTTTCAGCCTGAAATAAACACGTTTTTTCAGACAACTGAATCCCTATGTAACTGCAAGACTCAGAAGAGCCCACACACTCAGCTCTTAACCCCAGTGTGCAGAAAGTGTCAAAACATGATTTTCAGCAGAAATAAACATGTTTCTGCAAGTTTGGTCAACCCCATGTAAGTTATGGGGCAGTAACAGCACACTTTTGAAAACGTGTTTTTCAGCCCGAAATAAACGCGTTTTTTCAGACAACTGAATCCCTGTGTAACTGCAAGGCTCAAAAGAGCCCACACACTCAGCTCTTAACCCCAGTGTGCAGAAAGTGTCAAAACATGTTTTTCAGCAGAAATAAACATGTTTCTGCAAGTTTGGTCACCCCCATGTAAGTTATGGGGCAGTAACAGCACACTTTTGAAAACGTGTTTTTCAGCCCGAAATAAACGCGTTTTTTCAGACAACTGAATCCCTATGTAACTGCAAGACTCAGAAGAGCCCACACACTCAGCTCTTAACCCCAGTGTGCAGAAAGTGTCAAAACATGTTTTTCAGCAGAAATAAACATGTTTCTGCAAGTTTGGTCACCCCCATGTAAGTTATGGGGCAGTAACAGCACACTTTTGAAAACGTGTTTTTCAGCCTGAAATAAACACGTTTTTTCAGACAACTGAATCCCTAAGTAACTGCAAGACTCAGAAGAGTCCACACACTCAGCTCTTAACCCCAGTGTGCAGAAAGTGTCAAAACATGATTTTCAGCAGAAATAAACATGTTTCTGCAAGTTTGGTCAACCCCATGTAAGTTATGGGGCAGTAACAGCACACTTTTGAAAACGTGTTTTTCAGCCCGAAATAAACGCGTTTTTTCAGACAACTGAATCCCTATGTAACTGCAAGGCTCAAAAGAGCCCACACACTCAGCTCTTAACCCCAGTGTGCAGAAAGTGTCAAAACATGTTTTTCAGCAGAAATAAACATGTTTCTGCAAGTTTGGTCACCCCCATGTAAGTTATGGGGCAGTAACAGCACACTTTTGAAAACGTGTTTTTCAGCCCGAAATAGACGCGTTTTTTCAGACAACTGAATCCCTATGTAACTGCAAGACTCAGAAGAGCCCACACACTCAGCTCTTAACCCCAGTGTGCAGAAAGTGTCAAAACGTGATTTTCAGCAGAAATAAACATGTTTCTGCAAGTTTGGTCACCCCCATGTAAGTTATGGGGCAGTAACAGCACACTTTTGAAAACGTGTTTTTCAGCCCGAAATAAACGCGTTTTTTCAGACAACTGAATCCCTATGTAACTGCAAGACTCAGAAGAGCCCACACACTCAGCTCTTAACCCCAGTGTGCAGAAAGTGTCAAAACATGATTTTCAGCAGAAATAAACATGTTTCTGCAAGTTTGGTCACCCCCATGTAAGTTATGGGGCAGTAACAGCACACTTTTGAAAACGTGTTTTTCAGCCCGAAATAAACGCGTTTTTTCAGACAACTGAATCCCTATGTAACTGCAAGACTCAGAAGAGCCCACACACTCAGCTCTTAACCCCAGTGTGCAGAAAGTGTCAAAACATGTTTTTCAGCAGAAATAAACATGTTTCTGCAAGTTTGGTCACCCCCATGTAAGTTATGGGGCAGTAACAGCACACTTTTGAAAACGTGTTTTTCAGCCTGAAATAAACACGTTTTTTCAGACAACTGAATCCCTATGTAACTGCAAGACTCAGAAGAGCCCACACACTCAGCTCTTAACCCCAGTGTGCAGAAAGTGTCAAAAAATGTTTTTCAGCAGAAATAAACATGTTTCTGCAAGTTTGGTCACCCCCATGTAAGTTATGGGGCAGTAACAGCACACTTTTGAAAACGTGTTTTTCAGCCTGAAATAAACACGTTTTTTCAGACAACTGAATCCCTATGTAACTGCAAGACTCAGAAGAGCCCACACACTCAGCTCTTAACCCCAGTGTGCAGAAAGTGTCAAAACATGTTTTTCAGCAGAAATAAACATGTTTCTGCAAGTTTGGTCACCCCCATGTAAGTTATGGGGCAGTAACAGCACACTTTTGAAAACGTGTTTTTCAGCCTGAAATAAACACGTTTTTTCAGACAACTGAATCCCTATGTAACTGCAAGACTCAGAAGAGCCCACACACTCAGCTCTTAACCCCAGTGTGCAGAAAGTGTCAAAACATGATTTTCAGCAGAAATAAACATGTTTCTGCAAGTTTGGTCAACCCCATGTAAGTTATGGGGCAGTAACAGCACACTTTTGAAAACGTGTTTTTCAGCCCGAAATAAACGCGTTTTTTCAGACAACTGAATCCCTATGTAACTGCAAGGCTCAAAAGAGCCCACACACTCAGCTCTTAACCCCAGTGTGCAGAAAGTGTCAAAACATGTTTTTCAGCAGAAATAAACATGTTTCTGCAAGTTTGGTCACCCCCATGTAAGTTATGGGGCAGTAACAGCACACTTTTGAAAACGTGTTTTTCAGCCCGAAATAAACGCGTTTTTTCAGACAACTGAATCCCTAAGTAACTGCAAGGCTCAAAAGAGCCCACACACTCAGCTCTTAACCCCAGTGTGCAGAAAGTGTCAAAACATGATTTTCAGCAGAAATAAACATGTTTCTGCAAGTTTGGTCACCCCCATGTAAGTTATGGGGCAGTAACAGCACACTTTTTAAAACTTGTTTTTCAGCCCGAAATAAACGCGTTTTTTCAGACAACTGAATCCCTATGTAACTGCAAGGCTCAAAAGAGCCCACACACTCAGCTCTTAACCCCAGTGTGCAGAAAGTGTCAAAACATGATTTTCAGCAGAAATAAACATGTTTCTGCAAGTTTGGTCACCCCCATGTAAGTTATGGGGCAGTAACAGCACACTTTTGAAAACGTGTTTTTCAGCCCGAAATAAACGCGTTTTTTCAGACAACTGAATCCCTATGTAACTGCAAGACTCAGAAGAGCCCACACACTCAGCTCTTAACCCCAGTGTGCAGAAAGTGTCAAAACGTGTTTTTCAGCAGAAATAAACATGTTTCTGCAAGTTTGGTCACCCCCATGTAAGTTATGGGGGCAGTAACAGCACACTTTTGAAAACGTGTTTTTCAGCCCGAAATAAACGCGTTTTTTCAGACAACTGAATCCCTATGTAACTGCAAGGCTCAAAAGAGCCCACACACTCAGCTCTTAACCCCAGTGTGCAGAAAGTGTCAAAACATGTTTTTCAGCAGAAATAAACATGTTTCTGCAAGTTTGGTCACCCCCATGTAAGTTATGGGGCAGTAACAGCACACTTTTGAAAACGTGTTTTTCAGCCCGAAATAAACGCGTTTTTTCAGACAACTGAATCCCTATGTAACTGCAAGACTCAGAAGAGCCCACACACTCAGCTCTTAACCCCAGTGTGCAGAAAGTGTCAAAACATGATTTTCAGCAGAAATAAACATGTTTCTGCAAGTTTGGTCAACCCCATGTAAGTTATGGGGCAGTAACAGCACACTTTTGAAAACGTGTTTTTCAGCCCGAAATAAACGCGTTTTTTCAGACAACTGAATCCCTATGTAACTGCAAGGCTCAAAAGAGCCCACACACTCAGCTCTTAACCCCAGTGTGCAGAAAGTGTCAAAACATGTTTTTCAGCAGAAATAAACATGTTTCTGCAAGTTTGGTCACCCCCATGTAAGTTATGGGGCAGTAACAGCACACTTTTGAAAACGTGTTTTTCAGCCCGAAATAAACGCGTTTTTTCAGACAACTGAATCCCTATGTAACTGCAAGACTCAGAAGAGCCCACACACTCAGCTCTTAACCCCAGTGTGCAGAAAGTGTCAAAACATGATTTTCAGCAGAAATAAACATGTTTCTGCAAGTTTGGTCACCCCCATGTAAGTTATGGGGCAGTAACAGCACACTTTTGAAAACGTGTTTTTCAGCCCGAAATAAACGCGTTTTTTCAGACAACTGAATCCCTATGTAACTGCAAGACTCAGAAGAGCCCACACACTCAGCTCTTAACCCCAGTGTGCAGAAAGTGTCAAAACATGTTTTTCAGCAGAAATAAACATGTTTCTGCAAGTTTGGTCACCCCCATGTAAGTTATGGGGCAGTAACAGCACACTTTTGAAAACGTGTTTTTCAGCCTGAAATAAACACGTTTTTTCAGACAACTGAATCCCTATGTAACTGCAAGACTCAGAAGAGTCCACACACTCAGCTCTTAACCCCAGTGTGCAGAAAGTGTCAAAACATGATTTTCAGCAGAAATAAACATGTTTCTGCAAGTTTGGTCAACCCCATGTAAGTTATGGGGCAGTAACAGCACACTTTTGAAAACGTGTTTTTCAGCCCGAAATAAACGCGTTTTTTCAGACAACTGAATCCCTATGTAACTGCAAGACTCAGAAGAGCCCACACACTCAGCTCTTAACCCCAGTGTGCAGAAAGTGTCAAAACGTGATTTTCAGCAGAAATAAACATGTTTCTGCAAGTTTGGTCACCCCCATGTAAGTTATGGGGCAGTAACAGCACACTTTTGAAAACGTGTTTTTCAGCCCGAAATAAACGCGTTTTTTCAGACAACTGAATCCCTATGTAACTGCAAGACTCAGAAGAGCCCACACACTCAGCTCTTAACCCCAGTGTGCAGAAAGTGTCAAAACGTGTTTTTCAGCAGAAATAAACATGTTTCTGCAAGTTTGGTCACCCCCATGTAAGTTATGGGGCAGTAACAGCACACTTTTGAAAACGTGTTTTTCAGCCTGAAATAAACACGTTTTTTCAGACAACTGAATCCCTATGTAACTGCAAGACTCAGAAGAGCCCACACACTCAGCTCTTAACCCCAGTGTGCAGAAAGTGTCAAAATATGATTTTCAGCAGAAATAAACATGTTTCTGCAAGTTTGGTCACCCCCATGTAAGTTATGGGGCAGTAACAGCACACTTTTGAAAACGTGTTTTTCAGCCCGAAATAAACGCGTTTTTTCAGACAACTGAATCCCTATGTAACTGCAAGACTCAGAAGAGCCCACACACTCAGCTCTTAACCCCAGTGTGCAGAAAGTGTCAAAACGTGTTTTTCAGCAGAAATAAACATGTTTCTGCAAGTTTGGTCACCCCCATGTAAGTTATGGGGCAGTAACAGCACACTTTTGAAAACGTGTTTTTCAGCCCGAAATAAACGCGTTTTTTCAGACAACTGAATCCCTATGTAACTGCAAGACTCAGAAGAGCCCACACACTCAGCTCTTAACCCCAGTGTGCAGAAAGTGTCAAAACATGATTTTCAGCAGAAATAAACATGTTTCTGCAAGTTTGGTCACCCCCATGTAAGTTATGGGGCAGTAACAGCACACTTTTGAAAACGTGTTTTTCAGCCCGAAATAAACGCGTTTTTTCAGACAACTGAATCCCTATGTAACTGCAAGACTCAGAAGAGCCCACACACTCAGCTCTTAACCCCAGTGTGCAGAAAGTGTCAAAACATGTTTTTCAGCAGAAATAAACATGTTTCTGCAAGTTTGGTCACCCCCATGTAAGTTATGGGGCAGTAACAGCACACTTTTGAAAACGTGTTTTTCAGCCCGAAATAAACGCGTTTTTTCAGACAACTGAATCCCTATGTAACTGCAAGACTCAGAAGAGCCCACACACTCAGCTCTTAACCCCAGTGTGCAGAAAGTGTCAAAACATGTTTTTCAGCAGAAATAAACATGTTTCTGCAAGTTTGGTCACCCCCATGTAAGTTATGGGGCAGTAACAGCACACTTTTGAAAACGTGTTTTTCAGCCTGAAATAAACGCGTTTTTTCAGACAACTGAATCCCTATGTAACTGCAAGACTCAGAAGAGTCCACACACTCAGCTCTTAACCCCAGTGTGCAGAAAGTGTCAAAACATGATTTTCAGCAGAAATAAACATGTTTCTGCAAGTTTGGTCAACCCCATGTAAGTTATGGGGCAGTAACAGCACACTTTTGAAAACGTGTTTTTCAGCCCGAAATAAACGCGTTTTTTCAGACAACTGAATCCCTATGTAACTGCAAGGCTCAAAAGAGCCCACACACTCAGCTCTTAACCCCAGTGTGCAGAAAGTGTCAAAACATGTTTTTCAGCAGAAATAAACATGTTTCTGCAAGTTTGGTCACCCCCATGTAAGTTATGGGGCAGTAACAGCACACTTTTGAAAACGTGTTTTTCAGCCCGAAATAAACGCGTTTTTTCAGACAACTGAATCCCTATGTAACTGCAAGACTCAGAAGAGCCCACACACTCAGCTCTTAACCCCAGTGTGCAGAAAGTGTCAAAACGTGATTTTCAGCAGAAATAAACATGTTTCTGCAAGTTTGGTCACCCCCATGTAAGTTATGGGGCAGTAACAGCACACTTTTGAAAACGTGTTTTTCAGCCCGAAATAAACGCGTTTTTTCAGACAACTGAATCCCTATGTAACTGCAAGACTCAGAAGAGCCCACACACTCAGCTCTTAACCCCAGTGTGCAGAAAGTGTCAAAACGTGTTTTTCAGCAGAAATAAACATGTTTCTGCAAGTTTGGTCACCCCCATGTAAGTTATGGGGCAGTAACAGCACACTTTTGAAAACGTGTTTTTCAGCCCGAAATAAACGCGTTTTTTCAGACAACTGAATCCCTATGTAACTGCAAGACTCAGAAGAGCCCACACACTCAGCTCTTAACCCCAGTGTGCAGAAAGTGTCAAAACATGATTTTCAGCAGAAATAAACATGTTTCTGCAAGTTTGGTCACCCCCATGTAAGTTATGGGGCAGTAACAGCACACTTTTGAAAACGTGTTTTTCAGCCCGAAATAAACGCGTTTTTTCAGACAACTGAATCCCTATGTAACTGCAAGACTCAGAAGAGCCCACACACTCAGCTCTTAACCCCAGTGTGCAGAAAGTGTCAAAACATGTTTTTCAGCAGAAATAAACATGTTTCTGCAAGTTTGGTCACCCCCATGTAAGTTATGGGGCAGTAACAGCACACTTTTGAAAACGTGTTTTTCAGCCTGAAATAAACACGTTTTTTCAGACAACTGAATCCCTATGTAACTGCAAGACTCAGAAGAGCCAACACACTCAGCTCTTAACCCCAGTGTGCAGAAAGTGTCAAAACATGTTTTTCAGCAGAAATAAACATGTTTCTGCAAGTTTGGTCACCCCCATGTAAGTTATGGGGCAGTAACAGCACACTTTTGAAAACGTGTTTTTCAGCCTGAAATAAACACGTTTTTTCAGACAACTGAATCCCTATGTAACTGCAAGACTCAGAAGAGCCCACACACTCAGCTCTTAACCCCAGTGTGCAGAAAGTGTCAAAACATGTTTTTCAGCAGAAATAAACATGTTTCTGCAAGTTTGGTCACCCCCATGTAAGTTATGGGGCAGTAACAGCACACTTTTGAAAACGTGTTTTTCAGCCTGAAATAAACACGTTTTTTCAGACAACTGAATCCCTATGTAACTGCAAGACTCAGAAGAGCCAACACACTCAGCTCTTAACCCCAGTGTGCAGAAAGTGTCAAAACATGTTTTTCAGCAGAAATAAACATGTTTCTGCAAGTTTGGTCACCCCCATGTAAGTTATGGGGCAGTAACAGCACACTTTTGAAAACGTGTTTTTCAGCCTGAAATAAACACGTTTTTTCAGACAACTGAATCCCTATGTAACTGCAAGACTCAGAAGAGCCCACACACTCAGCTCTTAACCCCAGTGTGCAGAAAGTGTCAAAACATGTTTTTCAGCAGAAATAAACATGTTTCTGCAAGTTTGGTCACCCCCATGTAAGTTATGGGGCAGTAACAGCACACTTTTGAAAACGTGTTTTTCAGCCCGAAATAAACGCGTTTTTTCAGACAACTGAATCCCTATGTAACTGCAAGACTCAGAAGAGCCCACACACTCAGCTCTTAACCCCAGTGTGCAGAAAGTGACAAAACATGATTTTCAGCAGAAATAAACATGTTTCTGCAAGTTTGGTCACCCCCATGTAAGTTATGGGGCAGTAACAGCACACTTTTGAAAACGTGTTTTTCAGCCCGAAATAAACGCGTTTTTTCAGACAACTGAATCCCTATGTAACTGCAAGACTCAGAAGAGCCCACACACTCAGCTCTTAACCCCAGTGTGCAGAAAGTGTCAAAACGTGTTTTTCAGCAGAAATAAACATGTTTCTGCAAGTTTGGTCACCCCCATGTAAGTTATGGGGCAGTAACAGCACACTTTTGAAAACGTGTTTTTCAGCCTGAAATAAACACGTTTTTTCAGACAACTGAATCCCTATGTAACTGCAAGACTCAGAAGAGCCCACACACTCAGCTCTTAACCCCAGTGTGCAGAAAGTGTCAAAACATGATTTTCAGCAGAAATAAACATGTTTCTGCAAGTTTGGTCAACCCCATGTAAGTTATGGGGCAGTAACAGCACACTTTTGAAAACGTGTTTTTCAGCCCGAAATAAACGCGTTTTTTCAGACAACTGAATCCCTATGTAACTGCAAGGCTCAAAAGAGCCCACACACTCAGCTCTTAACCCCAGTGTGCAGAAAGTGTCAAAACATGTTTTTCAGCAGAAATAAACATGTTTCTGCAAGTTTGGTCACCCCCATGTAAGTTATGGGGCAATAACAGCACACTTTTGAAAACGTGTTTTTCAGCCCGAAATAAACGCGTTTTTTCAGACAACTGAATCCCTATGTAACTGCAAGACTCAGAAGAGCCCACACACTCAGCTCTTAACCCCAGTGTGCAGAAAGTGTCAAAACATGATTTTCAGCAGAAATAAACATGTTTCTGCAAGTTTGGTCACCCCCATGTAAGTTATGGGGCAGTAACAGCACACTTTTGAAAACGTGTTTTTCAGCCTGAAATAAACACGTTTTTTCAGACAACTGAATCCCTATGTAACTGCAAGACTCAGAAGAGCCCACACACTCAGCTCTTAACCCCAGTGTGCAGAAAGTGTCAAAACATGTTTTTCAGCAGAAATAAACATGTTTCTGCAAGTTTGGTCACCCCCATGTAAGTTATGGGGCAGTAACAGCACACTTTTGAAAACGTGTTTTTCAGCCTGAAATAAACACGTTTTTTCAGACAACTGAATCCCTATGTAACTGCAAGACTCAGAAGAGCCCACACACTCAGCTCTTAACCCCAGTGTGCAGAAAGTGTCAAAACATGTTTTTCAGCAGAAATAAACATGTTTCTGCAAGTTTGGTCACCCCCATGTAAGTTATGGGGCAGTAACAGCACACTTTTGAAAACGTGTTTTTCAGCCCGAAATAAACGCGTTTTTTCAGACAACTGAATCCCTATGTAACTGCAAGGCTCAAAAGAGCCCACACACTCAGCTCTTAACCCCAGTGTGCAGAAAGTGTCAAAACATGTTTTTCAGCAGAAATAAACATGTTTCTGCAAGTTTGGTCACCCCCATGTAAGTTATGGGGCAGTAACAGCACACTTTTGAAAACGTGTTTTTCAGCCCGAAATAAACGCGTTTTTTCAGACAACTGAATCCCTATGTAACTGCAAGACTCAGAAGAGCCCACACACTCAGCTCTTAACCCCAGTGTGCAGAAAGTGTCAAAACGTGTTTTTCAGCAGAAATAAACATGTTTCTGCAAGTTTGGTCACCCCCATGTAAGTTATGGGGCAGTAACAGCACACTTTTGAAAACGTGTTTTTCAGCCTGAAATAAACACGTTTTTTCAGACAACTGAATCCCTATGTAACTGCAAGACTCAGAAGAGCCCACACACTCAGCTCTTAACCCCAGTGTGCAGAAAGTGTCAAAATATGATTTTCAGCAGAAATAAACATGTTTCTGCAAGTTTGGTCACCCCCATGTAAGTTATGGGGCAGTAACAGCACACTTTTGAAAACGTGTTTTTCAGCCCGAAATAAACGCGTTTTTTCAGACAACTGAATCCCTATGTAACTGCAAGACTCAGAAGAGCCCACACACTCAGCTCTTAACCCCAGTGTGCAGAAAGTGTCAAAACGTGTTTTTCAGCAGAAATAAACATGTTTCTGCAAGTTTGGTCACCCCCATGTAAGTTATGGGGCAGTAACAGCACACTTTTGAAAACGTGTTTTTCAGCCCGAAATAAACGCGTTTTTTCAGACAACTGAATCCCTATGTAACTGCAAGACTCAGAAGAGCCCACACACTCAGCTCTTAACCCCAGTGTGCAGAAAGTGTCAAAACATGATTTTCAGCAGAAATAAACATGTTTCTGCAAGTTTGGTCACCCCCATGTAAGTTATGGGGCAGTAACAGCACACTTTTGAAAACGTGTTTTTCAGCCCGAAATAAACGCGTTTTTTCAGACAACTGAATCCCTATGTAACTGCAAGACTCAGAAGAGCCCACACACTCAGCTCTTAACCCCAGTGTGCAGAAAGTGTCAAAACATGTTTTTCAGCAGAAATAAACATGTTTCTGCAAGTTTGGTCACCCCCATGTAAGTTATGGGGCAGTAACAGCACACTTTTGAAAACGTGTTTTTCAGCCTGAAATAAACACGTTTTTTCAGACAACTGAATCCCTATGTAACTGCAAGACTCAGAAGAGCCCACACACTCAGCTCTTAACCCCAGTGTGCAGAAAGTGTCAAAACATGTTTTTCAGCAGAAATAAACATGTTTCTGCAAGTTTGGTCACCCCCATGTAAGTTATGGGGCAGTAACAGCACACTTTTGAAAACGTGTTTTTCAGCCCGAAATAAACGCGTTTTTTCAGACAACTGAATCCCTATGTAACTGCAAGACTCAGAAGAGCCCACACACTCAGCTCTTAACCCCAGTGTGCAGAAAGTGTCAAAACATGTTTTTCAGCAGAAATAAACATGTTTCTGCAAGTTTGGTCACCCCCATGTAAGTTATGGGGCAGTAACAGCACACTTTTGAAAACGTGTTTTTCAGCCTGAAATAAACGCGTTTTTTCAGACAACTGAATCCCTATGTAACTGCAAGACTCAGAAGAGTCCACACACTCAGCTCTTAACCCCAGTGTGCAGAAAGTGTCAAAACATGATTTTCAGCAGAAATAAACATGTTTCTGCAAGTTTGGTCAACCCCATGTAAGTTATGGGGCAGTAACAGCACACTTTTGAAAACGTGTTTTTCAGCCCGAAATAAACGCGTTTTTTCAGACAACTGAATCCCTATGTAACTGCAAGGCTCAAAAGAGCCCACACACTCAGCTCTTAACCCCAGTGTGCAGAAAGTGTCAAAACATGTTTTTCAGCAGAAATAAACATGTTTCTGCAAGTTTGGTCACCCCCATGTAAGTTATGGGGCAGTAACAGCACACTTTTGAAAACGTGTTTTTCAGCCCGAAATAAACGCGTTTTTTCAGACAACTGAATCCCTATGTAACTGCAAGACTCAGAAGAGCCCACACACTCAGCTCTTAACCCCAGTGTGCAGAAAGTGTCAAAACGTGATTTTCAGCAGAAATAAACATGTTTCTGCAAGTTTGGTCACCCCCATGTAAGTTATGGGGCAGTAACAGCACACTTTTGAAAACGTGTTTTTCAGCCCGAAATAAACGCGTTTTTTCAGACAACTGAATCCCTATGTAACTGCAAGACTCAGAAGAGCCCACACACTCAGCTCTTAACCCCAGTGTGCAGAAAGTGTCAAAACGTGTTTTTCAGCAGAAATAAACATGTTTCTGCAAGTTTGGTCACCCCCATGTAAGTTATGGGGCAGTAACAGCACACTTTTGAAAACGTGTTTTTCAGCCCGAAATAAACGCGTTTTTTCAGACAACTGAATCCCTATGTAACTGCAAGACTCAGAAGAGCCCACACACTCAGCTCTTAACCCCAGTGTGCAGAAAGTGTCAAAACATGATTTTCAGCAGAAATAAACATGTTTCTGCAAGTTTGGTCACCCCCATGTAAGTTATGGGGCAGTAACAGCACACTTTTGAAAACGTGTTTTTCAGCCCGAAATAAACGCGTTTTTTCAGACAACTGAATCCCTATGTAACTGCAAGACTCAGAAGAGCCCACACACTCAGCTCTTAACCCCAGTGTGCAGAAAGTGTCAAAACATGTTTTTCAGCAGAAATAAACATGTTTCTGCAAGTTTGGTCACCCCCATGTAAGTTATGGGGCAGTAACAGCACACTTTTGAAAACGTGTTTTTCAGCCTGAAATAAACACGTTTTTTCAGACAACTGAATCCCTATGTAACTGCAAGACTCAGAAGAGCCAACACACTCAGCTCTTAACCCCAGTGTGCAGAAAGTGTCAAAACATGTTTTTCAGCAGAAATAAACATGTTTCTGCAAGTTTGGTCACCCCCATGTAAGTTATGGGGCAGTAACAGCACACTTTTGAAAACGTGTTTTTCAGCCTGAAATAAACACGTTTTTTCAGACAACTGAATCCCTATGTAACTGCAAGACTCAGAAGAGCCCACACACTCAGCTCTTAACCCCAGTGTGCAGAAAGTGTCAAAACATGTTTTTCAGCAGAAATAAACATGTTTCTGCAAGTTTGGTCACCCCCATGTAAGTTATGGGGCAGTAACAGCACACTTTTGAAAACGTGTTTTTCAGCCTGAAATAAACACGTTTTTTCAGACAACTGAATCCCTATGTAACTGCAAGACTCAGAAGAGCCAACACACTCAGCTCTTAACCCCAGTGTGCAGAAAGTGTCAAAACATGTTTTTCAGCAGAAATAAACATGTTTCTGCAAGTTTGGTCACCCCCATGTAAGTTATGGGGCAGTAACAGCACACTTTTGAAAACGTGTTTTTCAGCCTGAAATAAACACGTTTTTTCAGACAACTGAATCCCTATGTAACTGCAAGACTCAGAAGAGCCCACACACTCAGCTCTTAACCCCAGTGTGCAGAAAGTGTCAAAACATGTTTTTCAGCAGAAATAAACATGTTTCTGCAAGTTTGGTCACCCCCATGTAAGTTATGGGGCAGTAACAGCACACTTTTGAAAACGTGTTTTTCAGCCCGAAATAAACGCGTTTTTTCAGACAACTGAATCCCTATGTAACTGCAAGACTCAGAAGAGCCCACACACTCAGCTCTTAACCCCAGTGTGCAGAAAGTGACAAAACATGATTTTCAGCAGAAATAAACATGTTTCTGCAAGTTTGGTCACCCCCATGTAAGTTATGGGGCAGTAACAGCACACTTTTGAAAACGTGTTTTTCAGCCCGAAATAAACGCGTTTTTTCAGACAACTGAATCCCTATGTAACTGCAAGACTCAGAAGAGCCCACACACTCAGCTCTTAACCCCAGTGTGCAGAAAGTGTCAAAACGTGTTTTTCAGCAGAAATAAACATGTTTCTGCAAGTTTGGTCACCCCCATGTAAGTTATGGGGCAGTAACAGCACACTTTTGAAAACGTGTTTTTCAGCCTGAAATAAACACGTTTTTTCAGACAACTGAATCCCTATGTAACTGCAAGACTCAGAAGAGCCCACACACTCAGCTCTTAACCCCAGTGTGCAGAAAGTGTCAAAACATGATTTTCAGCAGAAATAAACATGTTTCTGCAAGTTTGGTCAACCCCATGTAAGTTATGGGGCAGTAACAGCACACTTTTGAAAACGTGTTTTTCAGCCCGAAATAAACGCGTTTTTTCAGACAACTGAATCCCTATGTAACTGCAAGGCTCAAAAGAGCCCACACACTCAGCTCTTAACCCCAGTGTGCAGAAAGTGTCAAAACATGTTTTTCAGCAGAAATAAACATGTTTCTGCAAGTTTGGTCACCCCCATGTAAGTTATGGGGCAATAACAGCACACTTTTGAAAACGTGTTTTTCAGCCCGAAATAAACGCGTTTTTTCAGACAACTGAATCCCTATGTAACTGCAAGACTCAGAAGAGCCCACACACTCAGCTCTTAACCCCAGTGTGCAGAAAGTGTCAAAACATGATTTTCAGCAGAAATAAACATGTTTCTGCAAGTTTGGTCACCCCCATGTAAGTTATGGGGCAGTAACAGCACACTTTTGAAAACGTGTTTTTCAGCCTGAAATAAACACGTTTTTTCAGACAACTGAATCCCTATGTAACTGCAAGACTCAGAAGAGCCCACACACTCAGCTCTTAACCCCAGTGTGCAGAAAGTGTCAAAACATGTTTTTCAGCAGAAATAAACATGTTTCTGCAAGTTTGGTCACCCCCATGTAAGTTATGGGGCAGTAACAGCACACTTTTGAAAACGTGTTTTTCAGCCTGAAATAAACACGTTTTTTCAGACAACTGAATCCCTATGTAACTGCAAGACTCAGAAGAGCCCACACACTCAGCTCTTAACCCCAGTGTGCAGAAAGTGTCAAAACATGTTTTTCAGCAGAAATAAACATGTTTCTGCAAGTTTGGTCACCCCCATGTAAGTTATGGGGCAGTAACAGCACACTTTTGAAAACGTGTTTTTCAGCCCGAAATAAACGCGTTTTTTCAGACAACTGAATCCCTATGTAACTGCAAGGCTCAAAAGAGCCCACACACTCAGCTCTTAACCCCAGTGTGCAGAAAGTGTCAAAACATGTTTTTCAGCAGAAATAAACATGTTTCTGCAAGTTTGGTCACCCCCATGTAAATTATGGGGCAGTAACAGCACACTTTTGAAAACGTGTTTTTCAGCCCGAAATAAACGCGTTTTTTCAGACAACTGAATCCCTATGTAACTGCAAGACTCAGAAGAGCCCACACACTCAGCTCTTAACCCCAGTGTGCAGAAAGTGACAAAACATGATTTTCAGCAGAAATAAACATGTTTCTGCAAGTTTGGTCACCCCCATGTAAGTTATGGGGCAGTAACAGCACACTTTTGAAAACGTGTTTTTCAGCCCGAAATAAACGCGTTTTTTCAGACAACTGAATCCCTATGTAACTGCAAGACTCAGAAGAGCCCACACACTCAGCTCTTAACCCCAGTGTGCAGAAAGTGTCAAAACGTGTTTTTCAGCAGAAATAAACATGTTTCTGCAAGTTTGGTCACCCCCATGTAAGTTATGGGGCAGTAACAGCACACTTTTGAAAACGTGTTTTTCAGCCTGAAATAAACACGTTTTTTCAGACAACTGAATCCCTATGTAACTGCAAGACTCAGAAGAGCCCACACACTCAGCTCTTAACCCCAGTGTGCAGAAAGTGTCAAAACATGATTTTCAGCAGAAATAAACATGTTTCTGCAAGTTTGGTCAACCCCATGTTAGTTATGGGGCAGTAACAGCACACTTTTGAAAACGTGTTTTTCAGCCCGAAATAAACGCGTTTTTTCAGACAACTGAATCCCTATGTAACTGCAAGGCTCAAAAGAGCCCACACACTCAGCTCTTAACCCCAGTGTGCAGAAAGTGTCAAAACATGTTTTTCAGCAGAAATAAACATGTTTCTGCAAGTTTGGTCACCCCCATGTAAGTTATGGGGCAGTAACAGCACACTTTTGAAAACGTGTTTTTCAGCCCGAAATAAACGCGTTTTTTCAGACAACTGAATCCCTATGTAACTGCAAGACTCAGAAGAGCCCACACACTCAGCTCTTAACCCCAGTGTGCAGAAAGTGTCAAAACATGATTTTCAGCAGAAATAAACATGTTTCTGCAAGTTTGGTCACCCCCATGTAAGTTATGGGGCAGTAACAGCACACTTTTGAAAACGTGTTTTTCAGCCCGAAATAAACGCGTTTTTTCAGACAACTGAATCCCTATGTAACTGCAAGACTCAGAAGAGCCCACACACTCAGCTCTTAACCCCAGTGTGCAGAAAGTGTCAAAACATGTTTTTCAGCAGAAATAAACATGTTTCTGCAAGTTTGGTCACCCCCATGTAAGTTATGGGGCAGTAACAGCACACTTTTGAAAACGTGTTTTTCAGCCTGAAATAAACACGTTTTTTCAGACAACTGAATCCCTATGTAACTGCAAGACTCAGAAGAGTCCACACACTCAGCTCTTAACCCCAGTGTGCAGAAAGTGTCAAAACATGATTTTCAGCAGAAATAAACATGTTTCTGCAAGTTTGGTCAACCCCATGTAAGTTATGGGGCAGTAACAGCACACTTTTGAAAACGTGTTTTTCAGCCCGAAATAAACGCGTTTTTTCAGACAACTGAATCCCTATGTAACTGCAAGGCTCAAAAGAGCCCACACACTCAGCTCTTAACCCCAGTGTGCAGAAAGTGTCAAAACATGTTTTTCAGCAGAAATAAACATGTTTCTGCAAGTTTGGTCACCCCCATGTAAGTTATGGGGCAGTAACAGCACACTTTTGAAAACGTGTTTTTCAGCCCGAAATAAACGCGTTTTTTCAGACAACTGAATCCCTATGTAACTGCAAGACTCAGAAGAGCCCACACACTCAGCTCTTAACCCCAGTGTGCAGAAAGTGTCAAAACATGTTTTTCAGCAGAAATAAACATGTTTCTGCAAGTTTGGTCACCCCCATGTAAGTTATGGGGCAATAACAGCACACTTTTGAAAACGTGTTTTTCAGCCCGAAATAAACGCGTTTTTTCAGACAACTGAATCCCTATGTAACTGCAAGACTCAGAAGAGCCCACACACTCAGCTCTTAACCCCAGTGTGCAGAAAGTGTCAAAACATGATTTTCAGCAGAAATAAACATGTTTCTGCAAGTTTGGTCACCCCCATGTAAGTTATGGGGCAGTAACAGCACACTTTTGAAAACGTGTTTTTCAGCCTGAAATAAACACGTTTTTTCAGACAACTGAATCCCTATGTAACTGCAAGACTCAGAAGAGCCCACACACTCAGCTCTTAACCCCAGTGTGCAGAAAGTGTCAAAACATGTTTTTCAGCAGAAATAAACATGTTTCTGCAAGTTTGGTCACCCCCATGTAAGTTATGGGGCAGTAACAGCACACTTTTGAAAACGTGTTTTTCAGCCTGAAATAAACACGTTTTTTCAGACAACTGAATCCCTATGTAACTGCAAGACTCAGAAGAGCCCACACACTCAGCTCTTAACCCCAGTGTGCAGAAAGTGTCAAAACATGTTTTTCAGCAGAAATAAACATGTTTCTGCAAGTTTGGTCACCCCCATGTAAGTTATGGGGCAGTAACAGCACACTTTTGAAAACGTGTTTTTCAGCCCGAAATAAACGCGTTTTTTCAGACAACTGAATCCCTATGTAACTGCAAGGCTCAAAAGAGCCCACACACTCAGCTCTTAACCCCAGTGTGCAGAAAGTGTCAAAACATGTTTTTCAGCAGAAATAAACATGTTTCTGCAAGTTTGGTCACCCCCATGTAAGTTATGGGGCAGTAACAGCACACTTTTGAAAACGTGTTTTTCAGCCCGAAATAAACGCGTTTTTTCAGACAACTGAATCCCTATGTAACTGCAAGACTCAGAAGAGCCCACACACTCAGCTCTTAACCCCAGTGTGCAGAAAGTGTCAAAACGTGTTTTTCAGCAGAAATAAACATGTTTCTGCAAGTTTGGTCACCCCCATGTAAGTTATGGGGCAGTAACAGCACACTTTTGAAAACGTGTTTTTCAGCCTGAAATAAACACGTTTTTTCAGACAACTGAATCCCTATGTAACTGCAAGACTCAGAAGAGCCCACACACTCAGCTCTTAACCCCAGTGTGCAGAAAGTGTCAAAATATGATTTTCAGCAGAAATAAACATGTTTCTGCAAGTTTGGTCACCCCCATGTAAGTTATGGGGCAGTAACAGCACACTTTTGAAAACGTGTTTTTCAGCCCGAAATAAACGCGTTTTTTCAGACAACTGAATCCCTATGTAACTGCAAGACTCAGAAGAGCCCACACACTCAGCTCTTAACCCCAGTGTGCAGAAAGTGTCAAAACGTGTTTTTCAGCAGAAATAAACATGTTTCTGCAAGTTTGGTCACCCCCATGTAAGTTATGGGGCAGTAACAGCACACTTTTGAAAACGTGTTTTTCAGCCCGAAATAAACGCGTTTTTTCAGACAACTGAATCCCTATGTAACTGCAAGACTCAGAAGAGCCCACACACTCAGCTCTTAACCCCAGTGTGCAGAAAGTGTCAAAACATGATTTTCAGCAGAAATAAACATGTTTCTGCAAGTTTGGTCACCCCCATGTAAGTTATGGGGCAGTAACAGCACACTTTTGAAAACGTGTTTTTCAGCCCGAAATAAACGCGTTTTTTCAGACAACTGAATCCCTATGTAACTGCAAGACTCAGAAGAGCCCACACACTCAGCTCTTAACCCCAGTGTGCAGAAAGTGTCAAAACATGTTTTTCAGCAGAAATAAACATGTTTCTGCAAGTTTGGTCACCCCCATGTAAGTTATGGGGCAGTAACAGCACACTTTTGAAAACGTGTTTTTCAGCCTGAAATAAACACGTTTTTTCAGACAACTGAATCCCTATGTAACTGCAAGACTCAGAAGAGCCCACACACTCAGCTCTTAACCCCAGTGTGCAGAAAGTGTCAAAACATGTTTTTCAGCAGAAATAAACATGTTTCTGCAAGTTTGGTCACCCCCATGTAAGTTATGGGGCAGTAACAGCACACTTTTGAAAACGTGTTTTTCAGCCCGAAATAAACGCGTTTTTTCAGACAACTGAATCCCTATGTAACTGCAAGACTCAGAAGAGCCCACACACTCAGCTCTTAACCCCAGTGTGCAGAAAGTGTCAAAACATGTTTTTCAGCAGAAATAAACATGTTTCTGCAAGTTTGGTCACCCCCATGTAAGTTATGGGGCAGTAACAGCACACTTTTGAAAACGTGTTTTTCAGCCTGAAATAAACGCGTTTTTTCAGACAACTGAATCCCTATGTAACTGCAAGACTCAGAAGAGTCCACACACTCAGCTCTTAACCCCAGTGTGCAGAAAGTGTCAAAACATGATTTTCAGCAGAAATAAACATGTTTCTGCAAGTTTGGTCAACCCCATGTAAGTTATGGGGCAGTAACAGCACACTTTTGAAAACGTGTTTTTCAGCCCGAAATAAACGCGTTTTTTCAGACAACTGAATCCCTATGTAACTGCAAGGCTCAAAAGAGCCCACACACTCAGCTCTTAACCCCAGTGTGCAGAAAGTGTCAAAACATGTTTTTCAGCAGAAATAAACATGTTTCTGCAAGTTTGGTCACCCCCATGTAAGTTATGGGGCAGTAACAGCACACTTTTGAAAACGTGTTTTTCAGCCCGAAATAAACGCGTTTTTTCAGACAACTGAATCCCTATGTAACTGCAAGACTCAGAAGAGCCCACACACTCAGCTCTTAACCCCAGTGTGCAGAAAGTGTCAAAACGTGATTTTCAGCAGAAATAAACATGTTTCTGCAAGTTTGGTCACCCCCATGTAAGTTATGGGGCAGTAACAGCACACTTTTGAAAACGTGTTTTTCAGCCCGAAATAAACGCGTTTTTTCAGACAACTGAATCCCTATGTAACTGCAAGACACAGAAGAGCCCACACACTCAGCTCTTAACCCCAGTGTGCAGAAAGTGTCAAAACGTGTTTTTCAGCAGAAATAAACATGTTTCTGCAAGTTTGGTCACCCCCATGTAAGTTATGGGGCAGTAACAGCACACTTTTGAAAACGTGTTTTTCAGCCCGAAATAAACGCGTTTTTTCAGACAACTGAATCCCTATGTAACTGCAAGACTCAGAAGAGCCCACACACTCAGCTCTTAACCCCA
This sequence comes from Lepisosteus platostomus, assembly GCF_059453375.1. Taxonomy (NCBI): domain Eukaryota; kingdom Metazoa; phylum Chordata; class Actinopteri; order Semionotiformes; family Lepisosteidae; genus Lepisosteus; species Lepisosteus platostomus. Next base: position 36,086,094 of record NC_142614.1, on the reverse strand, counting down.
GTGTGCAGAAAGTGTCAAAACATGATTTTCAGCAGAAATAAACATGTTTCTGCAAGTTTGGTCACCCCCATGTAAGTTATGGGGCAGTAACAGCACACTTTTGAAAACGTGTTTTTCAGCCCGAAATAAACGCGTTTTTTCAGACAACTGAATCCCTATGTAACTGCAAGACTCAGAAGAGCCCACACACTCAGCTCTTAACCCCAGTGTGCAGAAAGTGTCAAAACATGTTTTTCAGCAGAAATAAACATGTTTCTGCAAGTTTGGTCACCCCCATGTAAGTTATGGGGCAGTAACAGCACACTTTTGAAAACGTGTTTTTCAGCCTGAAATAAACACGTTTTTTCAGACAACTGAATCCCTATGTAACTGCAAGACTCAGAAGAGCCCACACACTCAGCTCTTAACCCCAGTGTGCAGAAAGTGTCAAAACATGATTTTCAGCAGAAATAAACATGTTTCTGCAAGTTTGGTCAACCCCATGTTAGTTATGGGGCAGTAACAGCACACTTTTGAAAACGTGTTTTTCAGCCCGAAATAAACGCGTTTTTTCAGACAACTGAATCCCTATGTAACTGCAAGGCTCAAAAGAGCCCACACACTCAGCTCTTAACCCCAGTGTGCAGAAAGTGTCAAAACATGTTTTTCAGCAGAAATAAACATGTTTCTGCAAGTTTGGTCACCCCCATGTAAGTTATGGGGCAGTAACAGCACACTTTTGAAAACGTGTTTTTCAGCCCGAAATAAACGCGTTTTTTCAGACAACTGAATCCCTATGTAACTGCAAGACTCAGAAGAGCCCACACACTCAGCTCTTAACCCCAGTGTGCAGAAAGTGTCAAAACATGATTTTCAGCAGAAATAAACATGTTTCTGCAAGTTTGGTCACCCCCATGTAAGTTATGGGGCAGTAACAGCACACTTTTGAAAACGTGTTTTTCAGCCCGAAATAAACGCGTTTTTTCAGACAACTGAATCCCTATGTAACTGCAAGACTCAGAAGAGCCCACACACTCAGCTCTTAACCCCAGTGTGCAGAAAGTGTCAAAACATGTTTTTCAGCAGAAATAAACATGTTTCTGCAAGTTTGGTCACCCCCATGTAAGTTATGGGGCAGTAACAGCACACTTTTGAAAACGTGTTTTTCAGCCTGAAATAAACACGTTTTTTCAGACAACTGAATCCCTATGTAACTGCAAGACTCAGAAGAGTCCACACACTCAGCTCTTAACCCCAGTGTGCAGAAAGTGTCAAAACATGATTTTCAGCAGAAATAAACATGTTTCTGCAAGTTTGGTCAACCCCATGTAAGTTATGGGGCAGTAACAGCACACTTTTGAAAACGTGTTTTTCAGCCCGAAATAAACGCGTTTTTTCAGACAACTGAATCCCTATGTAACTGCAAGGCTCAAAAGAGCCCACACACTCAGCTCTTAACCCCAGTGTGCAGAAAGTGTCAAAACATGTTTTTCAGCAGAAATAAACATGTTTCTGCAAGTTTGGTCACCCCCATGTAAGTTATGGGGCAGTAACAGCACACTTTTGAAAACGTGTTTTTCAGCCCGAAATAAACGCGTTTTTTCAGACAACTGAATCCCTATGTAACTGCAAGACTCAGAAGAGCCCACACACTCAGCTCTTAACCCCAGTGTGCAGAAAGTGTCAAAACATGTTTTTCAGCAGAAATAAACATGTTTCTGCAAGTTTGGTCACCCCCATGTAAGTTATGGGGCAATAACAGCACACTTTTGAAAACGTGTTTTTCAGCCCGAAATAAACGCGTTTTTTCAGACAACTGAATCCCTATGTAACTGCAAGACTCAGAAGAGCCCACACACTCAGCTCTTAACCCCAGTGTGCAGAAAGTGTCAAAACATGATTTTCAGCAGAAATAAACATGTTTCTGCAAGTTTGGTCACCCCCATGTAAGTTATGGGGCAGTAACAGCACACTTTTGAAAACGTGTTTTTCAGCCTGAAATAAACACGTTTTTTCAGACAACTGAATCCCTATGTAACTGCAAGACTCAGAAGAGCCCACACACTCAGCTCTTAACCCCAGTGTGCAGAAAGTGTCAAAACATGTTTTTCAGCAGAAATAAACATGTTTCTGCAAGTTTGGTCACCCCCATGTAAGTTATGGGGCAGTAACAGCACACTTTTGAAAACGTGTTTTTCAGCCTGAAATAAACACGTTTTTTCAGACAACTGAATCCCTATGTAACTGCAAGACTCAGAAGAGCCCACACACTCAGCTCTTAACCCCAGTGTGCAGAAAGTGTCAAAACATGTTTTTCAGCAGAAATAAACATGTTTCTGCAAGTTTGGTCACCCCCATGTAAGTTATGGGGCAGTAACAGCACACTTTTGAAAACGTGTTTTTCAGCCCGAAATAAACGCGTTTTTTCAGACAACTGAATCCCTATGTAACTGCAAGGCTCAAAAGAGCCCACACACTCAGCTCTTAACCCCAGTGTGCAGAAAGTGTCAAAACATGTTTTTCAGCAGAAATAAACATGTTTCTGCAAGTTTGGTCACCCCCATGTAAGTTATGGGGCAGTAACAGCACACTTTTGAAAACGTGTTTTTCAGCCCGAAATAAACGCGTTTTTTCAGACAACTGAATCCCTATGTAACTGCAAGACTCAGAAGAGCCCACACACTCAGCTCTTAACCCCAGTGTGCAGAAAGTGTCAAAACGTGTTTTTCAGCAGAAATAAACATGTTTCTGCAAGTTTGGTCACCCCCATGTAAGTTATGGGGCAGTAACAGCACACTTTTGAAAACGTGTTTTTCAGCCTGAAATAAACACGTTTTTTCAGACAACTGAATCCCTATGTAACTGCAAGACTCAGAAGAGCCCACACACTCAGCTCTTAACCCCAGTGTGCAGAAAGTGTCAAAATATGATTTTCAGCAGAAATAAACATGTTTCTGCAAGTTTGGTCACCCCCATGTAAGTTATGGGGCAGTAACAGCACACTTTTGAAAACGTGTTTTTCAGCCCGAAATAAACGCGTTTTTTCAGACAACTGAATCCCTATGTAACTGCAAGACTCAGAAGAGCCCACACACTCAGCTCTTAACCCCAGTGTGCAGAAAGTGTCAAAACGTGTTTTTCAGCAGAAATAAACATGTTTCTGCAAGTTTGGTCACCCCCATGTAAGTTATGGGGCAGTAACAGCACACTTTTGAAAACGTGTTTTTCAGCCCGAAATAAACGCGTTTTTTCAGACAACTGAATCCCTATGTAACTGCAAGACTCAGAAGAGCCCACACACTCAGCTCTTAACCCCAGTGTGCAGAAAGTGTCAAAACATGATTTTCAGCAGAAATAAACATGTTTCTGCAAGTTTGGTCACCCCCATGTAAGTTATGGGGCAGTAACAGCACACTTTTGAAAACGTGTTTTTCAGCCCGAAATAAACGCGTTTTTTCAGACAACTGAATCCCTATGTAACTGCAAGACTCAGAAGAGCCCACACACTCAGCTCTTAACCCCAGTGTGCAGAAAGTGTCAAAACATGTTTTTCAGCAGAAATAAACATGTTTCTGCAAGTTTGGTCACCCCCATGTAAGTTATGGGGCAGTAACAGCACACTTTTGAAAACGTGTTTTTCAGCCTGAAATAAACACGTTTTTTCAGACAACTGAATCCCTATGTAACTGCAAGACTCAGAAGAGCCCACACACTCAGCTCTTAACCCCAGTGTGCAGAAAGTGTCAAAACATGTTTTTCAGCAGAAATAAACATGTTTCTGCAAGTTTGGTCACCCCCATGTAAGTTATGGGGCAGTAACAGCACACTTTTGAAAACGTGTTTTTCAGCCCGAAATAAACGCGTTTTTTCAGACAACTGAATCCCTATGTAACTGCAAGACTCAGAAGAGCCCACACACTCAGCTCTTAACCCCAGTGTGCAGAAAGTGTCAAAACATGTTTTTCAGCAGAAATAAACATGTTTCTGCAAGTTTGGTCACCCCCATGTAAGTTATGGGGCAGTAACAGCACACTTTTGAAAACGTGTTTTTCAGCCTGAAATAAACGCGTTTTTTCAGACAACTGAATCCCTATGTAACTGCAAGACTCAGAAGAGTCCACACACTCAGCTCTTAACCCCAGTGTGCAGAAAGTGTCAAAACATGATTTTCAGCAGAAATAAACATGTTTCTGCAAGTTTGGTCAACCCCATGTAAGTTATGGGGCAGTAACAGCACACTTTTGAAAACGTGTTTTTCAGCCCGAAATAAACGCGTTTTTTCAGACAACTGAATCCCTATGTAACTGCAAGGCTCAAAAGAGCCCACACACTCAGCTCTTAACCCCAGTGTGCAGAAAGTGTCAAAACATGTTTTTCAGCAGAAATAAACATGTTTCTGCAAGTTTGGTCACCCCCATGTAAGTTATGGGGCAGTAACAGCACACTTTTGAAAACGTGTTTTTCAGCCCGAAATAAACGCGTTTTTTCAGACAACTGAATCCCTATGTAACTGCAAGACTCAGAAGAGCCCACACACTCAGCTCTTAACCCCAGTGTGCAGAAAGTGTCAAAACGTGATTTTCAGCAGAAATAAACATGTTTCTGCAAGTTTGGTCACCCCCATGTAAGTTATGGGGCAGTAACAGCACACTTTTGAAAACGTGTTTTTCAGCCCGAAATAAACGCGTTTTTTCAGACAACTGAATCCCTATGTAACTGCAAGACACAGAAGAGCCCACACACTCAGCTCTTAACCCCAGTGTGCAGAAAGTGTCAAAACGTGTTTTTCAGCAGAAATAAACATGTTTCTGCAAGTTTGGTCACCCCCATGTAAGTTATGGGGCAGTAACAGCACACTTTTGAAAACGTGTTTTTCAGCCCGAAATAAACGCGTTTTTTCAGACAACTGAATCCCTATGTAACTGCAAGACTCAGAAGAGCCCACACACTCAGCTCTTAACCCCAGTGTGCAGAAAGTGTCAAAACATGATTTTCAGCAGAAATAAACATGTTTCTGCAAGTTTGGTCACCCCCATGTAAGTTATGGGGCAGTAACAGCACACTTTTGAAAACGTGTTTTTCAGCCCGAAATAAACGCGTTTTTTCAGACAACTGAATCCCTATGTAACTGCAAGACTCAGAAGAGCCCACACACTCAGCTCTTAACCCCAGTGTGCAGAAAGTGTCAAAACATGTTTTTCAGCAGAAATAAACATGTTTCTGCAAGTTTGGTCACCCCCATGTAAGTTATGGGGCAGTAACAGCACACTTTTGAAAACGTGTTTTTCAGCCTGAAATAAACACGTTTTTTCAGACAACTGAATCCCTATGTAACTGCAAGACTCAGAAGAGCCCACACACTCAGCTCTTAACCCCAGTGTGCAGAAAGTGTCAAAAAATGTTTTTCAGCAGAAATAAACATGTTTCTGCAAGTTTGGTCACCCCCATGTAAGTTATGGGGCAGTAACAGCACACTTTTGAAAACGTGTTTTTCAGCCTGAAATAAACACGTTTTTTCAGACAACTGAATCCCTATGTAACTGCAAGACTCAGAAGAGCCCACACACTCAGCTCTTAACCCCAGTGTGCAGAAAGTGTCAAAACATGTTTTTCAGCAGAAATAAACATGTTTCTGCAAGTTTGGTCACCCCCATGTAAGTTATGGGGCAGTAACAGCACACTTTTGAAAACGTGTTTTTCAGCCTGAAATAAACACGTTTTTTCAGACAACTGAATCCCTATGTAACTGCAAGACTCAGAAGAGCCCACACACTCAGCTCTTAACCCCAGTGTGCAGAAAGTGTCAAAACATGATTTTCAGCAGAAATAAACATGTTTCTGCAAGTTTGGTCAACCCCATGTAAGTTATGGGGCAGTAACAGCACACTTTTGAAAACGTGTTTTTCAGCCCGAAATAAACGCGTTTTTTCAGACAACTGAATCCCTATGTAACTGCAAGGCTCAAAAGAGCCCACACACTCAGCTCTTAACCCCAGTGTGCAGAAAGTGTCAAAACATGTTTTTCAGCAGAAATAAACATGTTTCTGCAAGTTTGGTCACCCCCATGTAAGTTATGGGGCAGTAACAGCACACTTTTGAAAACGTGTTTTTCAGCCCGAAATAAACGCGTTTTTTCAGACAACTGAATCCCTAAGTAACTGCAAGGCTCAAAAGAGCCCACACACTCAGCTCTTAACCCCAGTGTGCAGAAAGTGTCAAAACATGATTTTCAGCAGAAATAAACATGTTTCTGCAAGTTTGGTCACCCCCATGTAAGTTATGGGGCAGTAACAGCACACTTTTTAAAACTTGTTTTTCAGCCCGAAATAAACGCGTTTTTTCAGACAACTGAATCCCTATGTAACTGCAAGGCTCAAAAGAGCCCACACACTCAGCTCTTAACCCCAGTGTGCAGAAAGTGTCAAAACATGATTTTCAGCAGAAATAAACATGTTTCTGCAAGTTTGGTCACCCCCATGTAAGTTATGGGGCAGTAACAGCACACTTTTGAAAACGTGTTTTTCAGCCCGAAATAAACGCGTTTTTTCAGACAACTGAATCCCTATGTAACTGCAAGACTCAGAAGAGCCCACACACTCAGCTCTTAACCCCAGTGTGCAGAAAGTGTCAAAACGTGTTTTTCAGCAGAAATAAACATGTTTCTGCAAGTTTGGTCACCCCCATGTAAGTTATGGGGGCAGTAACAGCACACTTTTGAAAACGTGTTTTTCAGCCCGAAATAAACGCGTTTTTTCAGACAACTGAATCCCTATGTAACTGCAAGGCTCAAAAGAGCCCACACACTCAGCTCTTAACCCCAGTGTGCAGAAAGTGTCAAAACATGTTTTTCAGCAGAAATAAACATGTTTCTGCAAGTTTGGTCACCCCCATGTAAGTTATGGGGCAGTAACAGCACACTTTTGAAAACGTGTTTTTCAGCCCGAAATAAACGCGTTTTTTCAGACAACTGAATCCCTATGTAACTGCAAGACTCAGAAGAGCCCACACACTCAGCTCTTAACCCCAGTGTGCAGAAAGTGTCAAAACATGATTTTCAGCAGAAATAAACATGTTTCTGCAAGTTTGGTCAACCCCATGTAAGTTATGGGGCAGTAACAGCACACTTTTGAAAACGTGTTTTTCAGCCCGAAATAAACGCGTTTTTTCAGACAACTGAATCCCTATGTAACTGCAAGGCTCAAAAGAGCCCACACACTCAGCTCTTAACCCCAGTGTGCAGAAAGTGTCAAAACATGTTTTTCAGCAGAAATAAACATGTTTCTGCAAGTTTGGTCACCCCCATGTAAGTTATGGGGCAGTAACAGCACACTTTTGAAAACGTGTTTTTCAGCCCGAAATAAACGCGTTTTTTCAGACAACTGAATCCCTATGTAACTGCAAGACTCAGAAGAGCCCACACACTCAGCTCTTAACCCCAGTGTGCAGAAAGTGTCAAAACATGATTTTCAGCAGAAATAAACATGTTTCTGCAAGTTTGGTCACCCCCATGTAAGTTATGGGGCAGTAACAGCACACTTTTGAAAACGTGTTTTTCAGCCCGAAATAAACGCGTTTTTTCAGACAACTGAATCCCTATGTAACTGCAAGACTCAGAAGAGCCCACACACTCAGCTCTTAACCCCAGTGTGCAGAAAGTGTCAAAACATGTTTTTCAGCAGAAATAAACATGTTTCTGCAAGTTTGGTCACCCCCATGTAAGTTATGGGGCAGTAACAGCACACTTTTGAAAACGTGTTTTTCAGCCTGAAATAAACACGTTTTTTCAGACAACTGAATCCCTATGTAACTGCAAGACTCAGAAGAGTCCACACACTCAGCTCTTAACCCCAGTGTGCAGAAAGTGTCAAAACATGATTTTCAGCAGAAATAAACATGTTTCTGCAAGTTTGGTCAACCCCATGTAAGTTATGGGGCAGTAACAGCACACTTTTGAAAACGTGTTTTTCAGCCCGAAATAAACGCGTTTTTTCAGACAACTGAATCCCTATGTAACTGCAAGGCTCAAAAGAGCCCACACACTCAGCTCTTAACCCCAGTGTGCAGAAAGTGTCAAAACATGTTTTTCAGCAGAAATAAACATGTTTCTGCAAGTTTGGTCACCCCCATGTAAGTTATGGGGCAGTAACAGCACACTTTTGAAAACGTGTTTTTCAGCCCGAAATAAACGCGTTTTTTCAGACAACTGAATCCCTATGTAACTGCAAGACTCAGAAGAGCCCACACACTCAGCTCTTAACCCCAGTGTGCAGAAAGTGTCAAAACGTGATTTTCAGCAGAAATAAACATGTTTCTGCAAGTTTGGTCACCCCCATGTAAGTTATGGGGCAGTAACAGCACACTTTTGAAAACGTGTTTTTCAGCCCGAAATAAACGCGTTTTTTCAGACAACTGAATCCCTATGTAACTGCAAGACTCAGAAGAGCCCACACACTCAGCTCTTAACCCCAGTGTGCAGAAAGTGTCAAAACGTGTTTTTCAGCAGAAATAAACATGTTTCTGCAAGTTTGGTCACCCCCATGTAAGTTATGGGGCAGTAACAGCACACTTTTGAAAACGTGTTTTTCAGCCTGAAATAAACACGTTTTTTCAGACAACTGAATCCCTATGTAACTGCAAGACTCAGAAGAGCCCACACACTCAGCTCTTAACCCCAGTGTGCAGAAAGTGTCAAAACATGATTTTCAGCAGAAATAAACATGTTTCTGCAAGTTTGGTCACCCCCATGTAAGTTATGGGGCAGTAACAGCACACTTTTGAAAACGTGTTTTTCAGCCCGAAATAAACGCGTTTTTTCAGACAACTGAATCCCTATGTAACTGCAAGACTCAGAAGAGCCCACACACTCAGCTCTTAACCCCAGTGTGCAGAAAGTGTCAAAACGTGTTTTTCAGCAGAAATAAACATGTTTCTGCAAGTTTGGTCACCCCCATGTAAGTTATGGGGCAGTAACAGCACACTTTTGAAAACGTGTTTTTCAGCCCGAAATAAACGCGTTTTTTCAGACAACTGAATCCCTATGTAACTGCAAGACTCAGAAGAGCCCACACACTCAGCTCTTAACCCCAGTGTGCAGAAAGTGTCAAAACATGATTTTCAGCAGAAATAAACATGTTTCTGCAAGTTTGGTCACCCCCATGTAAGTTATGGGGCAGTAACAGCACACTTTTGAAAACGTGTTTTTCAGCCCGAAATAAACGCGTTTTTTCAGACAACTGAATCCCTATGTAACTGCAAGACTCAGAAGAGCCCACACACTCAGCTCTTAACCCCAGTGTGCAGAAAGTGTCAAAACATGTTTTTCAGCAGAAATAAACATGTTTCTGCAAGTTTGGTCACCCCCATGTAAGTTATGGGGCAGTAACAGCACACTTTTGAAAACGTGTTTTTCAGCCTGAAATAAACACGTTTTTTCAGACAACTGAATCCCTATGTAACTGCAAGACTCAGAAGAGCCAACACACTCAGCTCTTAACCCCAGTGTGCAGAAAGTGTCAAAACATGTTTTTCAGCAGAAATAAACATGTTTCTGCAAGTTTGGTCACCCCCATGTAAGTTATGGGGCAGTAACAGCACACTTTTGAAAACGTGTTTTTCAGCCTGAAATAAACACGTTTTTTCAGACAACTGAATCCCTATGTAACTGCAAGACTCAGAAGAGCCCACACACTCAGCTCTTAACCCCAGTGTGCAGAAAGTGTCAAAACATGTTTTTCAGCAGAAATAAACATGTTTCTGCAAGTTTGGTCACCCCCATGTAAGTTATGGGGCAGTAACAGCACACTTTTGAAAACGTGTTTTTCAGCCTGAAATAAACACGTTTTTTCAGACAACTGAATCCCTATGTAACTGCAAGACTCAGAAGAGCCCACACACTCAGCTCTTAACCCCAGTGTGCAGAAAGTGTCAAAACATGTTTTTCAGCAGAAATAAACATGTTTCTGCAAGTTTGGTCACCCCCATGTAAGTTATGGGGCAGTAACAGCACACTTTTGAAAACGTGTTTTTCAGCCCGAAATAAACGCGTTTTTTCAGACAACTGAATCCCTATGTAACTGCAAGGCTCAAAAGAGCCCACACACTCAGCTCTTAACCCCAGTGTGCAGAAAGTGTCAAAACATGTTTTTCAGCAGAAATAAACATGTTTCTGCAAGTTTGGTCACCCCCATGTAAGTTATGGGGCAGTAACAGCACACTTTTGAAAACGTGTTTTTCAGCCCGAAATAAACGCGTTTTTTCAGACAACTGAATCCCTATGTAACTGCAAGACTCAGAAGAGCCCACACACTCAGCTCTTAACCCCAGTGTGCAGAAAGTGACAAAACATGATTTTCAGCAGAAATAAACATGTTTCTGCAAGTTTGGTCACCCCCATGTAAGTTATGGGGCAGTAACAGCACACTTTTGAAAACGTGTTTTTCAGCCCGAAATAAACGCGTTTTTTCAGACAACTGAATCCCTATGTAACTGCAAGACTCAGAAGAGCCCACACACTCAGCTCTTAACCCCAGTGTGCAGAAAGTGTCAAAACGTGTTTTTCAGCAGAAATAAACATGTTTCTGCAAGTTTGGTCACCCCCATGTAAGTTATGGGGCAGTAACAGCACACTTTTGAAAACGTGTTTTTCAGCCTGAAATAAACACGTTTTTTCAGACAACTGAATCCCTATGTAACTGCAAGACTCAGAAGAGCCCACACACTCAGCTCTTAACCCCAGTGTGCAGAAAGTGTCAAAACATGATTTTCAGCAGAAATAAACATGTTTCTGCAAGTTTGGTCAACCCCATGTAAGTTATGGGGCAGTAACAGCACACTTTTGAAAACGTGTTTTTCAGCCCGAAATAAACGCGTTTTTTCAGACAACTGAATCCCTATGTAACTGCAAGGCTCAAAAGAGCCCACACACTCAGCTCTTAACCCCAGTGTGCAGAAAGTGTCAAAACATGTTTTTCAGCAGAAATAAACATGTTTCTGCAAGTTTGGTCACCCCCATGTAAGTTATGGGGCAGTAACAGCACACTTTTGAAAACGTGTTTTTCAGCCCGAAATAAACGCGTTTTTTCAGACAACTGAATCCCTATGTAACTGCAAGACTCAGAAGAGCCCACACACTCAGCTCTTAACCCCAGTGTGCAGAAAGTGTCAAAACATGATTTTCAGCAGAAATAAACATGTTTCTGCAAGTTTGGTCACCCCCATGTAAGTTATGGGGCAGTAACAGCACACTTTTGAAAACGTGTTTTTCAGCCCGAAATAAACGCGTTTTTTCAGACAACTGAATCCCTATGTAACTGCAAGACTCAGAAGAGCCCACACACTCAGCTCTTAACCCCAGTGTGCAGAAAGTGTCAAAACATGTTTTTCAGCAGAAATAAACATGTTTCTGCAAGTTTGGTCACCCCCATGTAAGTTATGGGGCAGTAACAGCACACTTTTGAAAACGTGTTTTTCAGCCTGAAATAAACACGTTTTTTCAGACAACTGAATCCCTATGTAACTGCAAGACTCAGAAGAGTCCACACACTCAGCTCTTAACCCCAGTGTGCAGAAAGTGTCAAAACATGATTTTCAGCAGAAATAAACATGTTTCTGCAAGTTTGGTCAACCCCATGTAAGTTATGGGGCAGTAACAGCACACTTTTGAAAACGTGTTTTTCAGCCCGAAATAAACGCGTTTTTTCAGACAACTGAATCCCTATGTAACTGCAAGGCTCAAAAGAGCCCACACACTCAGCTCTTAACCCCAGTGTGCAGAAAGTGTCAAAACATGTTTTTCAGCAGAAATAAACATGTTTCTGCAAGTTTGGTCACCCCCATGTAAGTTATGGGGCAGTAACAGCACACTTTTGAAAACGTGTTTTTCAGCCCGAAATAAACGCGTTTTTTCAGACAACTGAATCCCTATGTAACTGCAAGACTCAGAAGAGCCCACACACTCAGCTCTTAACCCCAGTGTGCAGAAAGTGTCAAAACGTGTTTTTCAGCAGAAATAAACATGTTTCTGCAAGTTTGGTCACCCCCATGTAAGTTATGGGGCAGTAACAGCACACTTTTGAAAACGTGTTTTTCAGCCTGAAATAAACACGTTTTTTCAGACAACTGAATCCCTATGTAACTGCAAGACTCAGAAGAGCCCACACACTCAGCTCTTAACCCCAGTGTGCAGAAAGTGTCAAAACATGATTTTCAGCAGAAATAAACATGTTTCTGCAAGTTTGGTCACCCCCATGTAAGTTATGGGGCAGTAACAGCACACTTTTGAAAACGTGTTTTTCAGCCCGAAATAAACGCGTTTTTTCAGACAACTGAATCCCTATGTAACTGCAAGACTCAGAAGAGCCCACACACTCAGCTCTTAACCCCAGTGTGCAGAAAGTGTCAAAACGTGTTTTTCAGCAGAAATAAACATGTTTCTGCAAGTTTGGTCACCCCCATGTAAGTTATGGGGCAGTAACAGCACACTTTTGAAAACGTGTTTTTCAGCCCGAAATAAACGCGTTTTTTCAGACAACTGAATCCCTATGTAACTGCAAGACTCAGAAGAGCCCACACACTCAGCTCTTAACCCCAGTGTGCAGAGAGTGTCAAAACATGATTTTCAGCAGAAATAAACATGTTTCTGCAAGTTTGGTCACCCCCATGTAAGTTATGGGGCAGTAACAGCACACTTTTGAAAACGTGTTTTTCAGCCCGAAATAAACGCGTTTTTTCAGACAACTGAATCCCTATGTAACTGCAAGACTCAGAAGAGCCCACACACTCAGCTCTTAACCCCAATGTGCAGAAAGTGTCAAAACATGTTTTTCAGCAGAAATAAACATGTTTCTGCAAGTTTGGTCACCCCCATGTAAGTTATGGGGCAGTAACAGCACACTTTTGAAAACGTGTTTTTCAGCCTGAAATAAACACGTTTTTTCAGACAACTGAATCCCTATGTAACTGCAAGACTCAGAAGAGCCAACACACTCAGCTCTTAACCCCAGTGTGCAGAAAGTGTCAAAACATGTTTTTCAGCAGAAATAAACATGTTTCTGCAAGTTTGGTCACCCCCATGTAAGTTATGGGGCAGTAACAGCACACTTTTGAAAACGTGTTTTTCAGCCTGAAATAAACACGTTTTTTCAGACAACTGAATCCCTATGTAACTGCAAGACTCAGAAGAGCCCACACACTCAGCTCTTAACCCCAGTGTGCAGAAAGTGTCAAAACATGTTTTTCAGCAGAAATAAACATGTTTCTGCAAGTTTGGTCACCCCCATGTAAGTTATGGGGCAGTAACAGCACACTTTTGAAAACGTGTTTTTCAGCCTGAAATAAACACGTTTTTTCAGACAACTGAATCCCTATGTAACTGCAAGACTCAGAAGAGCCCACACACTCAGCTCTTAACCCCAGTGTGCAGAAAGTGTCAAAACATGTTTTTCAGCAGAAATAAACATGTTTCTGCAAGTTTGGTCTCCCCCATGTAAGTTATGGGGCAGTAACAGCACACTTTTGAAAACGTGTTTTTCAGCCTGAAATAAACACGTTTTTTCAGACAACTGAATCCCTATGTAACTGCAAGACTCAGAAGAGCCCACACACTCAGCTCTTAACCCCAGTGTGCAGAAAGTGTCAAAACATGATTTTCAGCAGAAATAAACATGTTTCTGCAAGTTTGGTCAACCCCATGTAAGTTATGGGGCAGTAACAGCACACTTTTGAAAACGTGTTTTTCAGCCCGAAATAAACGCGTTTTTTCAGACAACTGAATCCCTATGTAACTGCAAGGCTCAAAAGAGCCCACACACTCAGCTCTTAACCCCAGTGTGCAGAAAGTGTCAAAACATGTTTTTCAGCAGAAATAAACATGTTTCTGCAAGTTTGGTCACCCCCATGTAAGTTATGGGGCAGTAACAGCACACTTTTGAAAACGTGTTTTTCAGCCCGAAATAAACGCGTTTTTTCAGACAACTGAATCCCTATGTAACTGCAAGACTCAGAAGAGCCCACACACTCAGCTCTTAACCCCAGTGTGCAGAAAGTGACAAAACATGATTTTCAGCAGAAATAAACATGTTTCTGCAAGTTTGGTCACCCCCATGTAAGTTATGGGGCAGTAACAGCACACTTTTGAAAACGTGTTTTTCAGCCCGAAATAAACGCGTTTTTTCAGACAACTGAATCCCTATGTAACTGCAAGACTCAGAAGAGCCCACACACTCAGCTCTTAACCCCAGTGTGCAGAAAGTGTCAAAACGTGTTTTTCAGCAGAAATAAACATGTTTCTGCAAGTTTGGTCACCCCCATGTAAGTATGGGGCAGTAACAGCACACTTTTGAAAACGTGTTTTTCAGCCTGAAATAAACACGTTTTTTCAGACAACTGAATCCCTATGTAACTGCAAGACTCAGAAGAGCCCACACACTCAGCTCTTAACCCCAGTGTGCAGAAAGTGTCAAAACATGATTTTCAGCAGAAATAAACATGTTTCTGCAAGTTTGGTCAACCCCATGTAAGTTATGGGGCAGTAACAGCACACTTTTGAAAACGTGTTTTTCAGCCCGAAATAAACGCGTTTTTTCAGACAACTGAATCCCTGTGTAACTGCAAGGCTCAAAAGAGCCCACACACTCAGCTCTTAACCCCAGTGTGCAGAAAGTGTCAAAACATGTTTTTCAGCAGAAATAAACATGTTTCTGCAAGTTTGGTCACCCCCATGTAAGTTATGGGGCAGTAACAGCACACTTTTGAAAACGTGTTTTTCAGCCCGAAAAAAACACGTTTTTTCAGACAACTGAATCCCTATGTAACTGCAAGACTCAGAAGAGTCCACACACTCAGCTCTTAACCCCAGTGTGCAGAAAGTGTCAAAACATGATTTTCAGCAGAAATAAACATGTTTCTGCAAGTTTGGTCAACCCCATGTAAGTTATGGGGCAGTAACAGCACACTTTTGAAAACGTGTTTTTCAGCCCGAAATAAACGCGTTTTTTCAGACAACTGAATCCCTATGTAACTGCAAGGCTCAAAAGAGCCCACACACTCAGCTCTTAACCCCAGTGTGCAGAAAGTGTCAAAACATGATTTTCAGCAGAAATAAACATGTTTCTGCAAGTTTGGTCACCCCCATGTAAGTTATGGGGCAGTAACAGCACACTTTTGAAAACGTGTTTTTCAGCCCGAAATAAACGCGTTTTTTCAGACAACTGAATCCCTATGTAACTGCAAGACTCAGAAGAGCCCACACACTCAGCTCTTAACCCCAGTGTGCAGAAAGTGTCAAAACATGTTTTTCAGCAGAAATAAACATGTTTCTGCAAGTTTGGTCACCCCCATGTAAGTTATGGGGCAGTAACAGCACACTTTTGAAAACGTGTTTTTCAGCCTGAAATAAACACGTTTTTTCAGACAACTGAATCCCTATGTAACTGCAAGACTCAGAAGAGTCCACACACTCAGCTCTTAACCCCAGTGTGCAGAAAGTGTCAAAACATGATTTTCAGCAGAAATAAACATGTTTCTGCAAGTTTGGTCAACCCCATGTAAGTTATGGGGCAGTAACAGCACACTTTTGAAAACGTGTTTTTCAGCCCGAAATAAACGCGTTTTTTCAGACAACTGAATCCCTATGTAACTGCAAGGCTCAAAAGAGCCCACACACTCAGCTCTTAACCCCAGTGTGCAGAAAGTGTCAAAACATGTTTTTCAGCAGAAATAAACATGTTTCTGCAAGTTTGGTCACCCCCATGTAAGTTATGGGGCAGTAACAGCACACTTTTGAAAACGTGTTTTTCAGCCCGAAATAAACGCGTTTTTTCAGACAACTGAATCCCTATGTAACTGCAAGACTCAGAAGAGCCCACACACTCAGCTCTTAACCCCAGTGTGCAGAAAGTGTCAAAACGTGATTTTCAGCAGAAATAAACATGTTTCTGCAAGTTTGGTCACCCCCATGTAAGTTATGGGGCAGTAACAGCACACTTTTGAAAACGTGTTTTTCAGCCCGAAATAAACGCGTTTTTTCAGACAACTGAATCCCTATGTAACTGCAAGACTCAGAAGGGCCCACACACTCAGCTCTTAACCCCAGTGTGCAGAAAGTGTCAAAACGTGTTTTTCAGCAGAAATAAACATGTTTCTGCAAGTTTGGTCACCCCCATGTAAGTTATGGGGCAGTAACAGCACACTTTTGAAAACGTGTTTTTCAGCCTGAAATAAACACGTTTTTTCAGACAACTGAATCCCTATGTAACTGCAAGACTCAGAAGAGCCCACACACTCAGCTCTTAACCCCAGTGTGCAGAAAGTGTCAAAACATGATTTTCAGCAGAAATAAACATGTTTCTGCAAGTTTGGTCACCCCCATGTAAGTTATGGGGCAGTAACAGCACACTTTTGAAAACGTGTTTTTCAGCCCGAAATAAACGCGTTTTTTCAGACAACTGAATCCCTATGTAACTGCAAGACTCAGAAGAGCCCACACACTCAGCTCTTAACCCCAGTGTGCAGAAAGTGTCAAAACGTGTTTTTCAGCAGAAATAAACATGTTTCTGCAAGTTTGGTCACCCCCATGTAAGTTATGGGGCAGTAACAGCACACTTTTGAAAACGTGTTTTTCAGCCCGAAATAAACGCGTTTTTTCAGACAACTGAATCCCTATGTAACTGCAAGACTCAGAAGAGCCCACACACTCAGCTCTTAACCCCAGTGTGCAGAAAGTGTCAAAACATGATTTTCAGCAGAAATAAACATGTTTCTGCAAGTTTGGTCACCCCCATGTAAGTTATGGGGCAGTAACAGCACACTTTTGAAAACGTGTTTTTCAGCCCGAAATAAACGCGTTTTTTCAGACAACTGAATCCCTATGTAACTGCAAGACTCAGAAGAGCCCACACACTCAGCTCTTAACCCCAGTGTGCAGAAAGTGTCAAAACATGTTTTTCAGCAGAAATAAACATGTTTCTGCAAGTTTGGTCACCCCCATGTAAGTTATGGGGCAGTAACAGCACACTTTTGAAAACGTGTTTTTCAGCCTGAAATAAACACGTTTTTTCAGACAACTGAATCCCTATGTAACTGCAAGACTCAGAAGAGCCAACACACTCAGCTCTTAACCCCAGTGTGCAGAAAGTGTCAAAACATGTTTTTCAGCAGAAATAAACATGTTTCTGCAAGTTTGGTCACCCCCATGTAAGTTATGGGGCAGTAACAGCACACTTTTGAAAACGTGTTTTTCAGCCTGAAATAAACACGTTTTTTCAGACAACTGAATCCCTATGTAACTGCAAGACTCAGAAGAGCCCACACACTCAGCTCTTAACCCCAGTGTGCAGAAAGTGTCAAAACATGTTTTTCAGCAGAAATAAACATGTTTCTGCAAGTTTGGTCACCCCCATGTAAGTTATGGGGCAGTAACAGCACACTTTTGAAAACGTGTTTTTCAGCCTGAAATAAACACGTTTTTTCAGACAACTGAATCCCTATGTAACTGCAAGACTCAGAAGAGCCCACACACTCAGCTCTTAACCCCAGTGTGCAGAAAGTGTCAAAACATGTTTTTCAGCAGAAATAAACATGTTTCTGCAAGTTTGGTCACCCCCATGTAAGTTATGGGGCAGTAACAGCACACTTTTGAAAACGTGTTTTTCAGCCCGAAATAAACGCGTTTTTTCAGACAACTGAATCCCTATGTAACTGCAAGGCTCAAAAGAGCCCACACACTCAGCTCTTAACCCCAGTGTGCAGAAAGTGTCAAAACATGTTTTTCAGCAGAAATAAACATGTTTCTGCAAGTTTGGTCACCCCCATGTAAGTTATGGGGCAGTAACAGCACACTTTTGAAAACGTGTTTTTCAGCCCGAAATAAACGCGTTTTTTCAGACAACTGAATCCCTATGTAACTGCAAGACTCAGAAGAGCCCACACACTCAGCTCTTAACCCCAGTGTGCAGAAAGTGACAAAACATGATTTTCAGCAGAAATAAACATGTTTCTGCAAGTTTGGTCACCCCCATGTAAGTTATGGGGCAGTAACAGCACACTTTTGAAAACGTGTTTTTCAGCCCGAAATAAACGCGTTTTTTCAGACAACTGAATCCCTATGTAACTGCAAGACTCAGAAGAGCCCACACACTCAGCTCTTAACCCCAGTGTGCAGAAAGTGTCAAAACGTGTTTTTCAGCAGAAATAAACATGTTTCTGCAAGTTTGGTCACCCCCATGTAAGTTATGGGGCAGTAACAGCACACTTTTGAAAACGTGTTTTTCAGCCTGAAATAAACACGTTTTTTCAGACAACTGAATCCCTATGTAACTGCAAGACTCAGAAGAGCCCACACACTCAGCTCTTAACCCCAGTGTGCAGAAAGTGTCAAAACATGATTTTCAGCAGAAATAAACATGTTTCTGCAAGTTTGGTCAACCCCATGTAAGTTATGGGGCAGTAACAGCACACTTTTGAAAACGTGTTTTTCAGCCCGAAATAAACGCGTTTTTTCAGACAACTGAATCCCTATGTAACTGCAAGGCTCAAAAGAGCCCACACACTCAGCTCTTAACCCCAGTGTGCAGAAAGTGTCAAAACATGTTTTTCAGCAGAAATAAACATGTTTCTGCAAGTTTGGTCACCCCCATGTAAGTTATGGGGCAGTAACAGCACACTTTTGAAAACGTGTTTTTCAGCCCGAAATAAACGCGTTTTTTCAGACAACTGAATCCCTATGTAACTGCAAGACTCAGAAGAGCCCACACACTCAGCTCTTAACCCCAGTGTGCAGAAAGTGTCAAAACATGATTTTCAGCAGAAATAAACATGTTTCTGCAAGTTTGGTCACCCCCATGTAAGTTATGGGGCAGTAACAGCACACTTTTGAAAACGTGTTTTTCAGCCCGAAATAAACGCGTTTTTTCAGACAACTGAATCCCTATGTAACTGCAAGACTCAGAAGAGCCCACACACTCAGCTCTTAACCCCAGTGTGCAGAAAGTGTCAAAACATGTTTTTCAGCAGAAATAAACATGTTTCTGCAAGTTTGGTCACCCCCATGTAAGTTATGGGGCAGTAACAGCACACTTTTGAAAACGTGTTTTTCAGCCTGAAATAAACACGTTTTTTCAGACAACTGAATCCCTATGTAACTGCAAGACTCAGAAGAGTCCACACACTCAGCTCTTAACCCCAGTGTGCAGAAAGTGTCAAAACATGATTTTCAGCAGAAATAAACATGTTTCTGCAAGTTTGGTCAACCCCATGTAAGTTATGGGGCAGTAACAGCACACTTTTGAAAACGTGTTTTTCAGCCCGAAATAAACGCGTTTTTTCAGACAACTGAATCCCTATGTAACTGCAAGGCTCAAAAGAGCCCACACACTCAGCTCTTAACCCCAGTGTGCAGAAAGTGTCAAAACATGTTTTTCAGCAGAAATAAACATGTTTCTGCAAGTTTGGTCACCCCCATGTAAGTTATGGGGCAGTAACAGCACACTTTTGAAAACGTGTTTTTCAGCCCGAAATAAACGCGTTTTTTCAGACAACTGAATCCCTATGTAACTGCAAGACTCAGAAGAGCCCACACACTCAGCTCTTAACCCCAGTGTGCAGAAAGTGTCAAAACGTGTTTTTCAGCAGAAATAAACATGTTTCTGCAAGTTTGGTCACCCCCATGTAAGTTATGGGGCAGTAACAGCACACTTTTGAAAACGTGTTTTTCAGCCTGAAATAAACACGTTTTTTCAGACAACTGAATCCCTATGTAACTGCAAGACTCAGAAGAGCCCACACACTCAGCTCTTAACCCCAGTGTGCAGAAAGTGTCAAAACATGATTTTCAGCAGAAATAAACATGTTTCTGCAAGTTTGGTCACCCCCATGTAAGTTATGGGGCAGTAACAGCACACTTTTGAAAACGTGTTTTTCAGCCCGAAATAAACGCGTTTTTTCAGACAACTGAATCCCTATGTAACTGCAAGACTCAGAAGAGCCCACACACTCAGCTCTTAACCCCAGTGTGCAGAAAGTGTCAAAACGTGTTTTTCAGCAGAAATAAACATGTTTCTGCAAGTTTGGTCACCCCCATGTAAGTTATGGGGCAGTAACAGCACACTTTTGAAAACGTGTTTTTCAGCCCGAAATAAACGCGTTTTTTCAGACAACTGAATCCCTATGTAACTGCAAGACTCAGAAGAGCCCACACACTCAGCTCTTAACCCCAGTGTGCAGAAAGTGTCAAAACATGATTTTCAGCAGAAATAAACATGTTTCTGCAAGTTTGGTCACCCCCATGTAAGTTATGGGGCAGTAACAGCACACTTTTGAAAACGTGTTTTTCAGCCCGAAATAAACGCGTTTTTTCAGACAACTGAATCCCTATGTAACTGCAAGACTCAGAAGAGCCCACACACTCAGCTCTTAACCCCAGTGTGCAGAAAGTGTCAAAACATGTTTTTCAGCAGAAATAAACATGTTTCTGCAAGTTTGGTCACCCCCATGTAAGTTATGGGGCAGTAACAGCACACTTTTGAAAACGTGTTTTTCAGCCTGAAATAAACACGTTTTTTCAGACAACTGAATCCCTATGTAACTGCAAGACTCAGAAGAGCCAACACACTCAGCTCTTAACCCCAGTGTGCAGAAAGTGTCAAAACATGTTTTTCAGCAGAAATAAACATGTTTCTGCAAGTTTGGTCACCCCCATGTAAGTTATGGGGCAGTAACAGCACACTTTTGAAAACGTGTTTTTCAGCCTGAAATAAACACGTTTTTTCAGACAACTGAATCCCTATGTAACTGCAAGACTCAGAAGAGCCCACACACTCAGCTCTTAACCCCAGTGTGCAGAAAGTGTCAAAACATGTTTTTCAGCAGAAATAAACATGTTTCTGCAAGTTTGGTCACCCCCATGTAAGTTATGGGGCAGTAACAGCACACTTTTGAAAACGTGTTTTTCAGCCTGAAATAAACACGTTTTTTCAGACAACTGAATCCCTATGTAACTGCAAGACTCAGAAGAGCCCACACACTCAGCTCTTAACCCCAGTGTGCAGAAAGTGTCAAAACATGTTTTTCAGCAGAAATAAACATGTTTCTGCAAGTTTGGTCTCCCCCATGTAAGTTATGGGGCAGTAACAGCACACTTTTGAAAAAGTGTTTTTCAGCCTGAAATAAACACGTTTTTTCAGACAACTGAATCCCTATGTAACTGCAAGACTCAGAAGAGCCCACACACTCAGCTCTTAACCCCAGTGTGCAGAAAGTGTCAAAACATGATTTTCAGCAGAAATAAACATGTTTCTGCAAGTTTGGTCAACCCCATGTAAGTTATGGGGCAGTAACAGCACACTTTTGAAAACGTGTTTTTCAGCCCGAAATAAACGCGTTTTTTCAGACAACTGAATCCCTATGTAACTGCAAGGCTCAAAAGAGCCCACACACTCAGCTCTTAACCCCAGTGTGCAGAAAGTGTCAAAACATGTTTTTCAGCAGAAATAAACATGTTTCTGCAAGTTTGGTCACCCCCATGTAAGTTATGGGGCAGTAACAGCACACTTTTGAAAACGTGTTTTTCAGCCCGAAATAAACGCGTTTTTTCAGACAACTGAATCCCTATGTAACTGCAAGACTCAGAAGAGCCCACACACTCAGCTCTTAACCCCAGTGTGCAGAAAGTGACAAAACATGATTTTCAGCAGAAATAAACATGTTTCTGCAAGTTTGGTCACCCCCATGTAAGTTATGGGGCAGTAACAGCACACTTTTGAAAACGTGTTTTTCAATCCGAAATAAACGCGTTTTTTCAGACAACTGAATCCCTATGTAACTGCAAGACTCAGAAGAGCCCACACACTCAGCTCTTAACCCCAGTGTGCAGAAAGTGTCAAAACGTGTTTTTCAGCAGAAATAAACATGTTTCTGCAAGTTTGGTCACCCCCATGTAAGTATGGGGCAGTAACAGCACACTTTTGAAAACGTGTTTTTCAGCCTGAAATAAACACGTTTTTTCAGACAACTGAATCCCTATGTAACTGCAAGACTCAGAAGAGCCCACACACTCAGCTCTTAACCCCAGTGTGCAGAAAGTGTCAAAACATGATTTTCAGCAGAAATAAACATGTTTCTGCAAGTTTGGTCAACCCCATGTAAGTTATGGGGCAGTAACAGCACACTTTTGAAAACGTGTTTTTCAGCCCGAAATAAACGCGTTTTTTCAGACAACTGAATCCCTGTGTAACTGCAAGGCTCAAAAGAGCCCACACACTCAGCTCTTAACCCCAGTGTGCAGAAAGTGTCAAAACATGTTTTTCAGCAGAAATAAACATGTTTCTGCAAGTTTGGTCACCCCCATGTAAGTTATGGGGCAGTAACAGCACACTTTTGAAAACGTGTTTTTCAGCCCGAAATAAACACGTTTTTTCAGACAACTGAATCCCTATGTAACTGCAAGACTCAGAAGAGTCCACACACTCAGCTCTTAACCCCAGTGTGCAGAAAGTGTCAAAACATGATTTTCAGCAGAAATAAACATGTTTCTGCAAGTTTGGTCAACCCCATGTAAGTTATGGGGCAGTAACAGCACACTTTTGAAAACGTGTTTTTCAGCCCGAAATAAACGCGTTTTTTCAGACAACTGAATCCCTATGTAACTGCAAGGCTCAAAAGAGCCCACACACTCAGCTCTTAACCCCAGTGTGCAGAAAGTGTCAAAACATGATTTTCAGCAGAAATAAACATGTTTCTGCAAGTTTGGTCACCCCCATGTAAGTTATGGGGCAGTAACAGCACACTTTTGAAAACGTGTTTTTCAGCCCGAAATAGACGCGTTTTTTCAGACAACTGAATCCCTATGTAACTGCAAGACTCAGAAGAGCCCACACACTCAGCTCTTAACCCCAGTGTGCAGAAAGTGTCAAAACGTGATTTTCAGCAGAAATAAACATGTTTCTGCAAGTTTGGTCACCCCCATGTAAGTTATGGGGCAGTAACAGCACACTTTTGAAAACG
Source organism: Lepisosteus platostomus (assembly GCF_059453375.1). Lineage (NCBI taxonomy): Eukaryota > Metazoa > Chordata > Actinopteri > Semionotiformes > Lepisosteidae > Lepisosteus > Lepisosteus platostomus. The sequence goes on along the minus strand of NC_142614.1, from coordinate 36,063,120 downwards.
TGTTTTTCAGCCTGAAATAAACACGTTTTTTCAGACAACTGAATCCCTATGTAACTGCAAGACTCAGAAGAGCCCACACACTCAGCTCTTAACCCCAGTGTGCAGAAAGTGTCAAAACATGATTTTCAGCAGAAATAAACATGTTTCTGCAAGTTTGGTCACCCCCATGTAAGTTATGGGGCAGTAACAGCACACTTTTGAAAACGTGTTTTTCAGCCCGAAATAAACGCGTTTTTTCAGACAACTGAATCCCTATGTAACTGCAAGACTCAGAAGAGCCCACACACTCAGCTCTTAACCCCAGTGTGCAGAAAGTGTCAAAACGTGTTTTTCAGCAGAAATAAACATGTTTCTGCAAGTTTGGTCACCCCCATGTAAGTTATGGGGCAGTAACAGCACACTTTTGAAAACGTGTTTTTCAGCCCGAAATAAACGCGTTTTTTCAGACAACTGAATCCCTATGTAACTGCAAGACTCAGAAGAGCCCACACACTCAGCTCTTAACCCCAGTGTGCAGAAAGTGTCAAAACATGATTTTCAGCAGAAATAAACATGTTTCTGCAAGTTTGGTCACCCCCATGTAAGTTATGGGGCAGTAACAGCACACTTTTGAAAACGTGTTTTTCAGCCCGAAATAAACGCGTTTTTTCAGACAACTGAATCCCTATGTAACTGCAAGACTCAGAAGAGCCCACACACTCAGCTCTTAACCCCAGTGTGCAGAAAGTGTCAAAACATGTTTTTCAGCAGAAATAAACATGTTTCTGCAAGTTTGGTCACCCCCATGTAAGTTATGGGGCAGTAACAGCACACTTTTGAAAACGTGTTTTTCAGCCCGAAATAAACACGTTTTTTCAGACAACTGAATCCCTATGTAACTGCAAGACTCAGAAGAGCCCACACACTCAGCTCTTAACCCCAGTGTGCAGAAAGTGTCAAAACATGTTTTTCAGCAGAAATAAACATGTTTCTGCAAGTTTGGTCACCCCCATGTAAGTTATGGGGCAGTAACAGCACACTTTTGAAAACGTGTTTTTCAGCCTGAAATAAACACGTTTTTTCAGACAACTGAATCCCTATGTAACTGCAAGACTCAGAAGAGCCCACACACTCAGCTCTTAACCCCAGTGTGCAGAAAGTGTCAAAACATGTTTTTCAGCAGAAATAAACATGTTTCTGCAAGTTTGGTCACCCCCATGTAAGTTATGGGGCAGTAACAGCACACTTTTGAAAACGTGTTTTTCAGCCCGAAATAAACGCGTTTTTTCAGACAACTGAATCCCTATGTAACTGCAAGGCTCAAAAGAGCCCACACACTCAGCTCTTAACCCCAGTGTGCAGAAAGTGTCAAAACATGTTTTTCAGCAGAAATAAACATGTTTCTGCAAGTTTGGTCACCCCCATGTAAGTTATGGGGCAGTAACAGCACACTTTTGAAAACGTGTTTTTCAGCCCGAAATAAACGCGTTTTTTCAGACAACTGAATCCCTATGTAACTGCAAGACTCAGAAGAGCCCACACACTCAGCTCTTAACCCCAGTGTGCAGAAAGTGTCAAAACATGATTTTCAGCAGAAATAAACATGTTTCTGCAAGTTTGGTCACCCCCATGTAAGTTATGGGGCAGTAACAGCACACTTTTGAAAACGTGTTTTTCAGCCTGAAATAAACACGTTTTTTCAGACAACTGAATCCCTATGTAACTGCAAGACTCAGAAGAGCCCACACACTCAGCTCTTAACCCCAGTGTGCAGAAAGTGTCAAAACATGTTTTTCAGCAGAAATAAACATGTTTCTGCAAGTTTGGTCACCCCCATGTAAGTTATGGGGCAGTAACAGCACACTTTTGAAAACGTGTTTTTCAGCCCGAAATAAACGCGTTTTTTCAGACAACTGAATCCCTATGTAACTGCAAGGCTCAAAAGAGCCCACACACTCAGCTCTTAACCCCAGTGTGCAGAAAGTGTCAAAACATGTTTTTCAGCAGAAATAAACATGTTTCTGCAAGTTTGGTCACCCCCATGTAAGTTATGGGGCAGTAACAGCACACTTTTGAAAACGTGTTTTTCAGCCCGAAATAAACGCGTTTTTTCAGACAACTGAATCCCTATGTAACTGCAAGACTCAGAAGAGCCCACACACTCAGCTCTTAACCCCAGTGTGCAGAAAGTGTCAAAACATGATTTTCAGCAGAAATAAACATTTCTGCAAGTTTGGTCAACCCCATGTAAGTTATGGGGCAGTAACAGCACACTTTTGAAAACGTGTTTTTCAGCCCGAAATAAACGCGTTTTTTCAGACAACTGAATCCCTATGTAACTGCAAGACTCAGAAGAGCCCACACACTCAGCTCTTAACCCCAGTGTGCAGAAAGTGTCAAAACATGTTTTTCAGCAGAAATAAACATGTTTCTGCAAGTTTGGTCACCCCCATGTAAGTTATGGGGCAGTAACAGCACACTTTTGAAAACGTGTTTTTCAGCCTGAAATAAACGCGTTTTTTCAGACAACTGAATCCCTATGTAACTGCAAGACTCAGAAGAGTCCACACACTCAGCTCTTAACCCCAGTGTGCAGAAAGTGTCAAAACATGATTTTCAGCAGAAATAAACATGTTTCTGCAAGTTTGGTCACCCCCATGTAAGTTATGGGGCAGTAACAGCACACTTTTGAAAACGTGTTTTTCAGCCCGAAATAAACGCGTTTTTTCAGACAACTGAATCCCTATGTAACTGCAAGACTCAGAAGAGCCCACACACTCAGCTCTTAACCCCAGTGTGCAGAAAGTGTCAAAACGTGATTTTCAGCAGAAATAAACATGTTTCTGCAAGTTTGGTCACCCCCATGTAAGTTATGGGGCAGTAACAGCACACTTTTGAAAACGTGTTTTTCAGCCCGAAATAAACGCGTTTTTTCAGACAACTGAATCCCTATGTAACTGCAAGACTCAGAAGAGCCCACACACTCAGCTCTTAACCTCAGTGTGCAGAAAGTGTCAAAACGTGTTTTTCAGCAGAAATAAACATGTTTCTGCAAGTTTGGTCACCCCCATGTAAGTTATGGGGCAGTAACAGCACACTTTTGAAAACGTGTTTTTCAGCCCGAAATAAACGCGTTTTTTCAGACAACTGAATCCCTATGTAACTGCAAGACTCAGAAGAGCCCACACACTCAGCTCTTAACCCCAGTGTGCAGAAAGTGTCAAAACATGATTTTCAGCAGAAATAAACATGTTTCTGCAAGTTTGGTCACCCCCATGTAAGTTATGGGGCAGTAACAGCACACTTTTGAAAACGTGTTTTTCAGCCCGAAATAAACGCGTTTTTTCAGACAACTGAATCCCTATGTAACTGCAAGACTCAGAAGAGCCAACACACTCAGCTCTTAACCCCAGTGTGCAGAAAGTGTCAAAACATTTTTTCAGCAGAAATAAACATGTTTCTGCAAGTTTGGTCACCCCCATGTAAGTTATGGGGCAGTAACAGCACACTTTTGAAAACGTGTTTTTCAGCCTGAAATAAACACGTTTTTTCAGACAACTGAATCCCTATGTAACTGCAAGACTCAGAAGAGCCAACACACTCAGCTCTTAACCCCAGTGTGCAGAAAGTGTCAAAACATGTTTTTCAGCAGAAATAAACATGTTTCTGCAAGTTTGGTCACCCCCATGTAAGTTATGGGGCAGTAACAGCACACTTTTGAAAACGTGTTTTTCAGCCCGAAATAAACGCGTTTTTTCAGACAACTGAATCCCTATGTAACTGCAAGGCTCAAAAGAGCCCACACACTCAGCTCTTAACCCCAGTGTGCAGAAAGTGTCAAAACATGTTTTTCAGCAGAAATAAACATGTTTCTGCAAGTTTGGTCACCCCCATGTAAGTTATGGGGCAGTAACAGCACACTTTTGAAAACGTGTTTTTCAGCCCGAAATAAACGCGTTTTTTCAGACAACTGAATCCCTATGTAACTGCAAGACTCAGAAGAGCCCACACACTCAGCTCTTAACCCCAGTGTGCAGAAAGTGACAAAACATGATTTTCAGCAGAAATAAACATGTTTCTGCAAGTTTGGTCACCCCCATGTAAGTTATGGGGCAGTAACAGCACACTTTTGAAAACGTGTTTTTCAGCCCGAAATAAACGCGTTTTTTCAGACAACTGAATCCCTATGTAACTGCAAGACTCAGAAGAGCCCACACACTCAGCTCTTAACCCCAGTGTGCAGAAAGTGTCAAAACGTGTTTTTCAGCAGAAATAAACATGTTTCTGCAAGTTTGGTCACCCCCATGTAAGTTATGGGGCAGTAACAGCACACTTTTGAAAACGTGTTTTTCAGCCTGAAATAAACACGTTTTTTCAGACAACTGAATCCCTATGTAACTGCAAGACTCAGAAGAGCCCACACACTCAGCTCTTAACCCCAGTGTGCAGAAAGTGTCAAAACATGATTTTCAGCAGAAATAAACATGTTTCTGCAAGTTTGGTCAACCCCATGTAAGTTATGGGGCAGTAACAGCACACTTTTGAAAACGTGTTTTTCAGCCCGAAATAAACGCGTTTTTTCAGACAACTGAATCCCTATGTAACTGCAAGGCTCAAAAGAGCCCACACACTCAGCTCTTAACCCCAGTGTGCAGAAAGTGTCAAAACATGTTTTTCAGCAGAAATAAACATGTTTCTGCAAGTTTGGTCACCCCCATGTAAGTTATGGGGCAATAACAGCACACTTTTGAAAACGTGTTTTTCAGCCCGAAATAAACGCGTTTTTTCAGACAACTGAATCCCTATGTAACTGCAAGACTCAGAAGAGCCCACACACTCAGCTCTTAACCCCAGTGTGCAGAAAGTGTCAAAACATGATTTTCAGCAGAAATAAACATGTTTCTGCAAGTTTGGTCACCCCCATGTAAGTTATGGGGCAGTAACAGCACACTTTTGAAAACGTGTTTTTCAGCCCGAAATAAACGCGTTTTTTCAGACAACTGAATCCCTATGTAACTGCAAGACTCAGAAGAGCCAACACACTCAGCTCTTAACCCCAGTGTGCAGAAAGTGTCAAAACATTTTTTCAGCAGAAATAAACATGTTTCTGCAAGTTTGGTCACCCCCATGTAAGTTATGGGGCAGTAACAGCACACTTTTGAAAACGTGTTTTTCAGCCTGAAATAAACACGTTTTTTCAGACAACTGAATCCCTATGTAACTGCAAGACTCAGAAGAGCCAACACACTCAGCTCTTAACCCCAGTGTGCAGAAAGTGTCAAAACATGTTTTTCAGCAGAAATAAACATGTTTCTGCAAGTTTGGTCACCCCCATGTAAGTTATGGGGCAGTAACAGCACACTTTTGAAAACGTGTTTTTCAGCCCGAAATAAACGCGTTTTTTCAGACAACTGAATCCCTATGTAACTGCAAGGCTCAAAAGAGCCCACACACTCAGCTCTTAACCCCAGTGTGCAGAAAGTGTCAAAACATGTTTTTCAGCAGAAATAAACATGTTTCTGCAAGTTTGGTCACCCCCATGTAAGTTATGGGGCAGTAACAGCACACTTTTGAAAACGTGTTTTTCAGCCCGAAATAAACGCGTTTTTTCAGACAACTGAATCCCTATGTAACTGCAAGACTCAGAAGAGCCCACACACTCAGCTCTTAACCCCAGTGTGCAGAAAGTGACAAAACATGATTTTCAGCAGAAATAAACATGTTTCTGCAAGTTTGGTCACCCCCATGTAAGTTATGGGGCAGTAACAGCACACTTTTGAAAACGTGTTTTTCAGCCCGAAATAAACGCGTTTTTTCAGACAACTGAATCCCTATGTAACTGCAAGACTCAGAAGAGCCCACACACTCAGCTCTTAACCCCAGTGTGCAGAAAGTGTCAAAACGTGTTTTTCAGCAGAAATAAACATGTTTCTGCAAGTTTGGTCACCCCCATGTAAGTTATGGGGCAGTAACAGCACACTTTTGAAAACGTGTTTTTCAGCCTGAAATAAACACGTTTTTTCAGACAACTGAATCCCTATGTAACTGCAAGACTCAGAAGAGCCCACACACTCAGCTCTTAACCCCAGTGTGCAGAAAGTGTCAAAACATGATTTTCAGCAGAAATAAACATGTTTCTGCAAGTTTGGTCAACCCCATGTAAGTTATGGGGCAGTAACAGCACACTTTTGAAAACGTGTTTTTCAGCCCGAAATAAACGCGTTTTTTCAGACAACTGAATCCCTATGTAACTGCAAGGCTCAAAAGAGCCCACACACTCAGCTCTTAACCCCAGTGTGCAGAAAGTGTCAAAACATGTTTTTCAGCAGAAATAAACATGTTTCTGCAAGTTTGGTCACCCCCATGTAAGTTATGGGGCAATAACAGCACACTTTTGAAAACGTGTTTTTCAGCCCGAAATAAACGCGTTTTTTCAGACAACTGAATCCCTATGTAACTGCAAGACTCAGAAGAGCCCACACACTCAGCTCTTAACCCCAGTGTGCAGAAAGTGTCAAAACATGATTTTCAGCAGAAATAAACATGTTTCTGCAAGTTTGGTCACCCCCATGTAAGTTATGGGGCAGTAACAGCACACTTTTGAAAACGTGTTTTTCAGCCTGAAATAAACACGTTTTTTCAGACAACTGAATCCCTATGTAACTGCAAGACTCAGAAGAGCCCACACACTCAGCTCTTAACCCCAGTGTGCAGAAAGTGTCAAAACATGTTTTTCAGCAGAAATAAACATGTTTCTGCAAGTTTGGTCACCCCCATGTGAGTTATGGGGCAGTAACAGCACACTTTTGAAAACGTGTTTTTCAGCCTGAAATAAACACGTTTTTTCAGACAACTGAATCCCTATGTAACTGCAAGACTCAGAAGAGCCCACACACTCAGCTCTTAACCCCAGTGTGCAGAAAGTGTCAAAACATGTTTTTCAGCAGAAATAAACATGTTTCTGCAAGTTTGGTCACCCCCATGTAAGTTATGGGGCAGTAACAGCACACTTTTGAAAACGTGTTTTTCAGCCCGAAATAAACGCGTTTTTTCAGACAACTGAATCCCTATGTAACTGCAAGGCTCAAAAGAGCCCACACACTCAGCTCTTAACCCCAGTGTGCAGAAAGTGTCAAAACATGTTTTTCAGCAGAAATAAACATGTTTCTGCAAGTTTGGTCACCCCCATGTAAATTATGGGGCAGTAACAGCACACTTTTGAAAACGTGTTTTTCAGCCCGAAATAAACGCGTTTTTTCAGACAACTGAATCCCTATGTAACTGCAAGACTCAGAAGAGCCCACACACTCAGCTCTTAACCCCAGTGTGCAGAAAGTGACAAAACATGATTTTCAGCAGAAATAAACATGTTTCTGCAAGTTTGGTCACCCCCATGTAAGTTATGGGGCAGTAACAGCACACTTTTGAAAACGTGTTTTTCAGCCCGAAATAAACGCGTTTTTTCAGACAACTGAATCCCTATGTAACTGCAAGACTCAGAAGAGCCCACACACTCAGCTCTTAACCCCAGTGTGCAGAAAGTGTCAAAACGTGTTTTTCAGCAGAAATAAACATGTTTCTGCAAGTTTGGTCACCCCCATGTAAGTTATGGGGCAGTAACAGCACACTTTTGAAAACGTGTTTTTCAGCCTGAAATAAACACGTTTTTTCAGACAACTGAATCCCTATGTAACTGCAAGACTCAGAAGAGCCCACACACTCAGCTCTTAACCCCAGTGTGCAGAAAGTGTCAAAACATGATTTTCAGCAGAAATAAACATGTTTCTGCAAGTTTGGTCAACCCCATGTAAGTTATGGGGCAGTAACAGCACACTTTTGAAAACGTGTTTTTCAGCCCGAATTAAACGCGTTTTTTCAGACAACTGAATCCCTATGTAACTGCAAGGCTCAAAAGAGCCCACACACTCAGCTCTTAACCCCAGTGTGCAGAAAGTGTCAAAACATGTTTTTCAGCAGAAATAAACATGTTTCTGCAAGTTTGGTCACCCCCATGTAAGCTATGGGGCAGTAACAGCACACTTTTGAAAACGTGTTTTTCAGCCCGAAATAAACGCGTTTTTTCAGACAACTGAATCCCTATGTAACTGCAAGACTCAGAAGAGCCCACACACTCAGCTCTTAACCCCAGTGTGCAGAAAGTGTCAAAACATGATTTTCAGCAGAAATAAACATGTTTCTGCAAGTTTGGTCACCCCCATGTAAGTTATGGGGCAGTAACAGCACACTTTTGAAAACGTGTTTTTCAGCCTGAAATAAACACGTTTTTTCAGACAACTGAATCCCTATGTAACTGCAAGACTCAGAAGAGCCCACACACTCAGCTCTTAACCCCAGTGTGCAGAAAGTGTCAAAACATGTTTTTCAGCAGAAATAAACATGTTTCTGCAAGTTTGGTCACCCCCATGTAAGTTATGGGGCAGTAACAGCACACTTTTGAAAACGTGTTTTTCAGCCTGAAATAAACACGTTTTTTCAGACAACTGAATCCCTATGTAACTGCAAGACTCAGAAGAGCCCACACACTCAGCTCTTAACCCCAGTGTGCAGAAAGTGTCAAAACATGTTTTTCAGCAGAAATAAACATGTTTCTGCAAGTTTGGTCACCCCCATGTAAGTTATGGGGCAGTAACAGCACACTTTTGAAAACGTGTTTTTCAGCCCGAAATAAACGCGTTTTTTCAGACAACTGAATCCCTATGTAACTGCAAGACTCAGAAGAGCCCACACACTCAGCTCTTAACCCCAGTGTGCAGAAAGTGTCAAAACATGATTTTCAGCAGAAATAAACATGTTTCTGCAAGTTTGGTCACCCCCATGTAAGTTATGGGGCAGTAACAGCACACTTTTGAAAACGTGTTTTTCAGCCCGAAATAAACGCGTTTTTTCAGACAACTGAATCCCTATGTAACTGCAAGACTCAAAAGAGCCCACACACTCAGCTCTTAACCCCAGTGTGCAGAAAGTGTCAAAACATGTTTTTCAGCAGAAATAAACATGTTTCTGCAAGTTTGGTCACCCCCATGTAAGTTATGGGGCAGTAACAGCACACTTTTGAAAACGTGTTTTTCAGCCTGAAATAAACACGTTTTTTCAGACAACTGAATCCCTATGTAACTGCAAGACTCAGAAGAGCCAACACACTCAGCTCTTAACCCCAGTGTGCAGAAAGTGTCAAAACATGTTTTTCAGCAGAAATAAACATGTTTCTGCAAGTTTGGTCACCCCCATGTAAGTTATGGGGCAGTAACAGCACACTTTTGAAAACGTGTTTTTCAGCCTGAAATAAACACGTTTTTTCAGACAACTGAATCCCTATGTAACTGCAAGACTCAGAAGAGCCCACACACTCAGCTCTTAACCCCAGTGTGCAGAAAGTGTCAAAACATGTTTTTCAGCAGAAATAAACATGTTTCTGCAAGTTTGGTCACCCCCATGTAAGTTATGGGGCAGTAACAGCACACTTTTGAAAACGTGTTTTTCAGCCTGAAATAAACACGTTTTTTCAGACAACTGAATCCCTATGTAACTGCAAGACTCAGAAGAGCCCACACACTCAGCTCTTAACCCCAGTGTGCAGAAAGTGTCAAAACATGTTTTTCAGCAGAAATAAACATGTTTCTGCAAGTTTGGTCTCCCCCATGTAAGTTATGGGGCAGTAACAGCACACTTTTGAAAACGTGTTTTTCAGCCTGAAATAAACACGTTTTTTCAGACAACTGAATCCCTATGTAACTGCAAGACTCAGAAGAGCCCACACACTCAGCTCTTAACCCCAGTGTGCAGAAAGTGTCAAAACATGATTTTCAGCAGAAATAAACATGTTTCTGCAAGTTTGGTCAACCCCATGTAAGTTATGGGGCAGTAACAGCACACTTTTGAAAACGTGTTTTTCAGCCCGAAATAAACGCGTTTTTTCAGACAACTGAATCCCTATGTAACTGCAAGGCTCAAAAGAGCCCACACACTCAGCTCTTAACCCCAGTGTGCAGAAAGTGTCAAAACATGTTTTTCAGCAGAAATAAACATGTTTCTGCAAGTTTGGTCACCCCCATGTAAGTTATGGGGCAGTAACAGCACACTTTTGAAAACGTGTTTTTCAGCCCGAAATAAACGCGTTTTTTCAGACAACTGAATCCCTATGTAACTGCAAGACTCAGAAGAGCCCACACACTCAGCTCTTAACCCCAGTGTGCAGAAAGTGACAAAACATGATTTTCAGCAGAAATAAACATGTTTCTGCAAGTTTGGTCACCCCCATGTAAGTTATGGGGCAGTAACAGCACACTTTTGAAAACGTGTTTTTCAGCCCGAAATAAACGCGTTTTTTCAGACAACTGAATCCCTATGTAACTGCAAGACTCAGAAGAGCCCACACACTCAGCTCTTAACCCCAGTGTGCAGAAAGTGTCAAAACGTGTTTTTCAGCAGAAATAAACATGTTTCTGCAAGTTTGGTCACCCCCATGTAAGTATGGGGCAGTAACAGCACACTTTTGAAAACGTGTTTTTCAGCCTGAAATAAACACGTTTTTTCAGACAACTGAATCCCTATGTAACTGCAAGACTCAGAAGAGCCCACACACTCAGCTCTTAACCCCAGTGTGCAGAAAGTGTCAAAACATGATTTTCAGCAGAAATAAACATGTTTCTGCAAGTTTGGTCAACCCCATGTAAGTTATGGGGCAGTAACAGCACACTTTTGAAAACGTGTTTTTCAGCCCGAAATAAACGCGTTTTTTCAGACAACTGAATCCCTGTGTAACTGCAAGGCTCAAAAGAGCCCACACACTCAGCTCTTAACCCCAGTGTGCAGAAAGTGTCAAAACATGTTTTTCAGCAGAAATAAACATGTTTCTGCAAGTTTGGTCACCCCCATGTAAGTTATGGGGCAGTAACAGCACACTTTTGAAAACGTGTTTTTCAGCCCGAAATAAACGCGTTTTTTCAGACAACTGAATCCCTATGTAACTGCAAGGCTCAAAAGAGCCCACACACTCAGCTCTTAACCCCAGTGTGCAGAAAGTGTCAAAACATGATTTTCAGCAGAAATAAACATGTTTCTGCAAGTTTGGTCACCCCCATGTAAGTTATGGGGCAGTAACAGCACACTTTTGAAAACGTGTTTTTCAGCCCGAAATAAACGCGTTTTTTCAGACAACTGAATCCCTATGTAACTGCAAGACTCAGAAGAGCCCACACACTCAGCTCTTAACCCCAGTGTGCAGAAAGTGTCAAAACATGTTTTTCAGCAGAAATAAACATGTTTCTGCAAGTTTGGTCACCCCCATGTAAGTTATGGGGCAGTAACAGCACACTTTTGAAAACGTGTTTTTCAGCCTGAAATAAACACGTTTTTTCAGACAACTGAATCCCTATGTAACTGCAAGACTCAGAAGAGTCCACACACTCAGCTCTTAACCCCAGTGTGCAGAAAGTGTCAAAACATGATTTTCAGCAGAAATAAACATGTTTCTGCAAGTTTGGTCAACCCCATGTAAGTTATGGGGCAGTAACAGCACACTTTTGAAAACGTGTTTTTCAGCCCGAAATAAACGCGTTTTTTCAGACAACTGAATCCCTATGTAACTGCAAGGCTCAAAAGAGCCCACACACTCAGCTCTTAACCCCAGTGTGCAGAAAGTGTCAAAACATGTTTTTCAGCAGAAATAAACATGTTTCTGCAAGTTTGGTCACCCCCATGTAAGTTATGGGGCAGTAACAGCACACTTTTGAAAACGTGTTTTTCAGCCCGAAATAAACGCGTTTTTTCAGACAACTGAATCCCTATGTAACTGCAAGACTCAGAAGAGCCCACACACTCAGCTCTTAACCCCAGTGTGCAGAAAGTGTCAAAACGTGATTTTCAGCAGAAATAAACATGTTTCTGCAAGTTTGGTCACCCCCATGTAAGTTATGGGGCAGTAACAGCACACTTTTGAAAACGTGTTTTTCAGCCCGAAATAAACGCGTTTTTTCAGACAACTGAATCCCTATGTAACTGCAAGACTCAGAAGAGCCCACACACTCAGCTCTTAACCCCAGTGTGCAGAAAGTGTCAAAACGTGTTTTTCAGCAGAAATAAACATGTTTCTGCAAGTTTGGTCACCCCCATGTAAGTTATGGGGCAGTAACAGCACACTTTTGAAAACGTGTTTTTCAGCCTGAAATAAACACGTTTTTTCAGACAACTGAATCCCTATGTAACTGCAAGACTCAGAAGAGCCCACACACTCAGCTCTTAACCCCAGTGTGCAGAAAGTGTCAAAACATGATTTTCAGCAGAAATAAACATGTTTCTGCAAGTTTGGTCACCCCCATGTAAGTTATGGGGCAGTAACAGCACACTTTTGAAAACGTGTTTTTCAGCCCGAAATAAACGCGTTTTTTCAGACAACTGAATCCCTATGTAACTGCAAGACTCAGAAGAGCCCACACACTCAGCTCTTAACCCCAGTGTGCAGAAAGTGTCAAAACATGATTTTCAGCAGAAATAAACATGTTTCTGCAAGTTTGGTCACCCCCATGTAAGTTATGGGGCAGTAACAGCACACTTTTGAAAACGTGTTTTTCAGCCCGAAATAAACGCGTTTTTTCAGACAACTGAATCCCTATGTAACTGCAAGACTCAGAAGAGCCCACACACTCAGCTCTTAACCCCAGTGTGCAGAAAGTGTCAAAACATGTTTTTCAGCAGAAATAAACATGTTTCTGCAAGTTTGGTCACCCCCATGTAAGTTATGGGGCAGTAACAGCACACTTTTGAAAACGTGTTTTTCAGCCTGAAATAAACACGTTTTTTCAGACAACTGAATCCCTATGTAACTGCAAGACTCAGAAGAGCCAACACACTCAGCTCTTAACCCCAGTGTGCAGAAAGTGTCAAAACATGTTTTTCAGCAGAAATAAACATGTTTCTGCAAGTTTGGTCACCCCCATGTAAGTTATGGGGCAGTAACAGCACACTTTTGAAAACGTGTTTTTCAGCCTGAAATAAACACGTTTTTTCAGACAACTGAATCCCTATGTAACTGCAAGACTCAGAAGAGCCCACACACTCAGCTCTTAACCCCAGTGTGCAGAAAGTGTCAAAACATGTTTTTCAGCAGAAATAAACATGTTTCTGCAAGTTTGGTCACCCCCATGTAAGTTATGGGGCAGTAACAGCACACTTTTGAAAACGTGTTTTTCAGCCTGAAATAAACACGTTTTTTCAGACAACTGAATCCCTATGTAACTGCAAGACTCAGAAGAGCCCACACACTCAGCTCTTAACCCCAGTGTGCAGAAAGTGTCAAAACATGTTTTTCAGCAGAAATAAACATGTTTCTGCAAGTTTGGTCACCCCCATGTAAGTTATGGGGCAGTAACAGCACACTTTTGAAAACGTGTTTTTCAGCCCGAAATAAACGCGTTTTTTCAGACAACTGAATCCCTATGTAACTGCAAGGCTCAAAAGAGCCCACACACTCAGCTCTTAACCCCAGTGTGCAGAAAGTGTCAAAACATGTTTTTCAGCAGAAATAAACATGTTTCTGCAAGTTTGGTCACCCCCATGTAAGTTATGGGGCAGTAACAGCACACTTTTGAAAACGTGTTTTTCAGCCCGAAATAAACGCGTTTTTTTCAGACAACTGAATCCCTATGTAACTGCAAGACTCAGAAGAGCCCACACACTCAGCTCTTAACCCCAGTGTGCAGAAAGTGACAAAACATGATTTTCAGCAGAAATAAACATGTTTCTGCAAGTTTGGTCACCCCCATGTAAGTTATGGGGCAGTAACAGCACACTTTTGAAAACGTGTTTTTCAGCCCGAAATAAACGCGTTTTTTCAGACAACTGAATCCCTATGTAACTGCAAGACTCAGAAGAGCCCACACACTCAGCTCTTAACCCCAGTGTGCAGAAAGTGTCAAAACGTGTTTTTCAGCAGAAATAAACATGTTTCTGCAAGTTTGGTCACCCCCATGTAAGTTATGGGGCAGTAACAGCACACTTTTGAAAACGTGTTTTTCAGCCTGAAATAAACACGTTTTTTCAGACAACTGAATCCCTATGTAACTGCAAGACTCAGAAGAGCCCACACACTCAGCTCTTAACCCCAGTGTGCAGAAAGTGTCAAAACATGATTTTCAGCAGAAATAAACATGTTTCTGCAAGTTTGGTCAACCCCATGTAAGTTATGGGGCAGTAACAGCACACTTTTGAAAACGTGTTTTTCAGCCCGAAATAAACGCGTTTTTTCAGACAACTGAATCCCTATGTAACTGCAAGGCTCAAAAGAGCCCACACACTCAGCTCTTAACCCCAGTGTGCAGAAAGTGTCAAAACATGTTTTTCAGCAGAAATAAACATGTTTCTGCAAGTTTGGTCACCCCCATGTAAGTTATGGGGCAGTAACAGCACACTTTTGAAAACGTGTTTTTCAGCCCGAAATAAACGCGTTTTTTCAGACAACTGAATCCCTATGTAACTGCAAGACTCAGAAGAGCCCACACACTCAGCTCTTAACCCCAGTGTGCAGAAAGTGTCAAAACATGATTTTCAGCAGAAATAAACATGTTTCTGCAAGTTTGGTCACCCCCATGTAAGTTATGGGGCAGTAACAGCACACTTTTGAAAACGTGTTTTTCAGCCCGAAATAAACGCGTTTTTTCAGACAACTGAATCCCTATGTAACTGCAAGACTCAGAAGAGCCCACACACTCAGCTCTTAACCCCAGTGTGCAGAAAGTGTCAAAACATGTTTTTCAGCAGAAATAAACATGTTTCTGCAAGTTTGGTCACCCCCATGTAAGTTATGGGGCAGTAACAGCACACTTTTGAAAACGTGTTTTTCAGCCTGAAATAAACACGTTTTTTCAGACAACTGAATCCCTATGTAACTGCAAGACTCAGAAGAGTCCACACACTCAGCTCTTAACCCCAGTGTGCAGAAAGTGTCAAAACATGATTTTCAGCAGAAATAAACATGTTTCTGCAAGTTTGGTCAACCCCATGTAAGTTATGGGGCAGTAACAGCACACTTTTGAAAACGTGTTTTTCAGCCCGAAATAAACGCGTTTTTTCAGACAACTGAATCCCTATGTAACTGCAAGGCTCAAAAGAGCCCACACACTCAGCTCTTAACCCCAGTGTGCAGAAAGTGTCAAAACATGTTTTTCAGCAGAAATAAACATGTTTCTGCAAGTTTGGTCACCCCCATGTAAGTTATGGGGCAGTAACAGCACACTTTTGAAAACGTGTTTTTCAGCCCGAAATAAACGCGTTTTTTCAGACAACTGAATCCCTATGTAACTGCAAGACTCAGAAGAGCCCACACACTCAGCTCTTAACCCCAGTGTGCAGAAAGTGTCAAAACATGATTTTCAGCAGAAATAAACATGTTTCTGCAAGTTTGGTCACCCCCATGTAAGTTATGGGGCAGTAACAGCACACTTTTGAAAACGTGTTTTTCAGCCCGAAATAAACGCGTTTTTTCAGACAACTGAATCCCTATGTAACTGCAAGACTCAGAAGAGCCCACACACTCAGCTCTTAACCCCAGTGTGCAGAAAGTGTCAAAACATGTTTTTCAGCAGAAATAAACATGTTTCTGCAAGTTTGGTCACCCCCATGTAAGTTATGGGGCAGTAACAGCACACTTTTGAAAACGTGTTTTTCAGCCTGAAATAAACACGTTTTTTCAGACAACTGAATCCCTATGTAACTGCAAGACTCAGAAGAGCCAACACACTCAGCTCTTAACCCCAGTGTGCAGAAAGTGTCAAAACATGTTTTTCAGCAGAAATAAACATGTTTCTGCAAGTTTGGTCACCCCCATGTAAGTTATGGGGCAGTAACAGCACACTTTTGAAAACGTGTTTTTCAGCCTGAAATAAACACGTTTTTTCAGACAACTGAATCCCTATGTAACTGCAAGACTCAGAAGAGCCCACACACTCAGCTCTTAACCCCAGTGTGCAGAAAGTGTCAAAACATGTTTTTCAGCAGAAATAAACATGTTTCTGCAAGTTTGGTCACCCCCATGTAAGTTATGGGGCAGTAACAGCACACTTTTGAAAACGTGTTTTTCAGCCTGAAATAAACACGTTTTTTCAGACAACTGAATCCCTATGTAACTGCAAGACTCAGAAGAGCCCACACACTCAGCTCTTAACCCCAGTGTGCAGAAAGTGTCAAAACATGTTTTTCAGCAGAAATAAACATGTTTCTGCAAGTTTGGTCTCCCCCATGTAAGTTATGGGGCAGTAACAGCACACTTTTGAAAACGTGTTTTTCAGCCTGAAATAAACACGTTTTTTCAGACAACTGAATCCCTATGTAACTGCAAGACTCAGAAGAGCCCACACACTCAGCTCTTAACCCCAGTGTGCAGAAAGTGTCAAAACATGATTTTCAGCAGAAATAAACATGTTTCTGCAAGTTTGGTCAACCCCATGTAAGTTATGGGGCAGTAACAGCACACTTTTGAAAACGTGTTTTTCAGCCCGAAATAAACGCGTTTTTTCAGACAACTGAATCCCTATGTAACTGCAAGGCTCAAAAGAGCCCACACACTCAGCTCTTAACCCCAGTGTGCAGAAAGTGTCAAAACATGTTTTTCAGCAGAAATAAACATGTTTCTGCAAGTTTGGTCACCCCCATGTAAGTTATGGGGCAGTAACAGCACACTTTTGAAAACGTGTTTTTCAGCCCGAAATAAACGCGTTTTTTCAGACAACTGAATCCCTATGTAACTGCAAGACTCAGAAGAGCCCACACACTCAGCTCTTAACCCCAGTGTGCAGAAAGTGACAAAACATGATTTTCAGCAGAAATAAACATGTTTCTGCAAGTTTGGTCACCCCCATGTAAGTTATGGGGCAGTAACAGCACACTTTTGAAAACGTGTTTTTCAGCCCGAAATAAACGCGTTTTTTCAGACAACTGAATCCCTATGTAACTGCAAGACTCAGAAGAGCCCACACACTCAGCTCTTAACCCCAGTGTGCAGAAAGTGTCAAAACGTGTTTTTCAGCAGAAATAAACATGTTTCTGCAAGTTTGGTCACCCCCATGTAAGTATGGGGCAGTAACAGCACACTTTTGAAAACGTGTTTTTCAGCCTGAAATAAACACGTTTTTTCAGACAACTGAATCCCTATGTAACTGCAAGACTCAGAAGAGCCCACACACTCAGCTCTTAACCCCAGTGTGCAGAAAGTGTCAAAACATGATTTTCAGCAGAAATAAACATGTTTCTGCAAGTTTGGTCAACCCCATGTAAGTTATGGGGCAGTAACAGCACACTTTTGAAAACGTGTTTTTCAGCCCGAAATAAACGCGTTTTTTCAGACAACTGAATCCCTGTGTAACTGCAAGGCTCAAAAGAGCCCACACACTCAGCTCTTAACCCCAGTGTGCAGAAAGTGTCAAAACATGTTTTTCAGCAGAAATAAACATGTTTCTGCAAGTTTGGTCACCCCCATGTAAGTTATGGGGCAGTAACAGCACACTTTTGAAAACGTGTTTTTCAGCCCGAAATAAACACGTTTTTTCAGACAACTGAATCCCTATGTAACTGCAAGACTCAGAAGAGTCCACACACTCAGCTCTTAACCCCAGTGTGCAGAAAGTGTCAAAACATGATTTTCAGCAGAAATAAACATGTTTCTGCAAGTTTGGTCAACCCCATGTAAGTTATGGGGCAGTAACAGCACACTTTTGAAAACGTGTTTTTCAGCCCGAAATAAACGCGTTTTTTCAGACAACTGAATCCCTATGTAACTGCAAGGCTCAAAAGAGCCCACACACTCAGCTCTTAACCCCAGTGTGCAGAAAGTGTCAAAACATGATTTTCAGCAGAAATAAACATGTTTCTGCAAGTTTGGTCACCCCCATGTAAGTTATGGGGCAGTAACAGCACACTTTTGAAAACGTGTTTTTCAGCCCGAAATAGACGCGTTTTTTCAGACAACTGAATCCCTATGTAACTGCAAGACTCAGAAGAGCCCACACACTCAGCTCTTAACCCCAGTGTGCAGAAAGTGTCAAAACGTGATTTTCAGCAGAAATAAACATGTTTCTGCAAGTTTGGTCACCCCCATGTAAGTTATGGGGCAGTAACAGCACACTTTTGAAAACGTGTTTTTCAGCCTGAAATAAACACGTTTTTTCAGACAACTGAATCCCTATGTAACTGCAAGACTCAGAAGAGCCCACACACTCAGCTCTTAACCCCAGTGTGCAGAAAGTGTCAAAACATGATTTTCAGCAGAAATAAACATGTTTCTGCAAGTTTGGTCACCCCCATGTAAGTTATGGGGCAGTAACAGCACACTTTTGAAAACGTGTTTTTCAGCCCGAAATAAACGCGTTTTTTCAGACAACTGAATCCCTATGTAACTGCAAGACTCAGAAGAGCCCACACACTCAGCTCTTAACCCCAGTGTGCAGAAAGTGTCAAAACGTGTTTTTCAGCAGAAATAAACATGTTTCTGCAAGTTTGGTCACCCCCATGTAAGTTATGGGGCAGTAACAGCACACTTTTGAAAACGTGTTTTTCAGCCCGAAATAAACGCGTTTTTTCAGACAACTGAATCCCTATGTAACTGCAAGACTCAGAAGAGCCCACACACTCAGCTCTTAACCCCAGTGTGCAGAAAGTGTCAAAACATGATTTTCAGCAGAAATAAACATGTTTCTGCAAGTTTGGTCACCCCCATGTAAGTTATGGGGCAGTAACAGCACACTTTTGAAAACGTGTTTTTCAGCCCGAAATAAACGCGTTTTTTCAGACAACTGAATCCCTATGTAACTGCAAGACTCAGAAGAGCCCACACACTCAGCTCTTAACCCCAGTGTGCAGAAAGTGTCAAAACATGTTTTTCAGCAGAAATAAACATGTTTCTGCAAGTTTGGTCACCCCCATGTAAGTTATGGGGCAGTAACAGCACACTTTTGAAAACGTGTTTTTCAGCCCGAAATAAACACGTTTTTTCAGACAACTGAATCCCTATGTAACTGCAAGACTCAGAAGAGCCCACACACTCAGCTCTTAACCCCAGTGTGCAGAAAGTGTCAAAACATGTTTTTCAGCAGAAATAAACATGTTTCTGCAAGTTTGGTCACCCCCATGTAAGTTATGGGGCAGTAACAGCACACTTTTGAAAACGTGTTTTTCAGCCTGAAATAAACACGTTTTTTCAGACAACTGAATCCCTATGTAACTGCAAGACTCAGAAGAGCCCACACACTCAGCTCTTAACCCCAGTGTGCAGAAAGTGTCAAAACATGTTTTTCAGCAGAAATAAACATGTTTCTGCAAGTTTGGTCACCCCCATGTAAGTTATGGGGCAGTAACAGCACACTTTTGAAAACGTGTTTTTCAGCCCGAAATAAACGCGTTTTTTCAGACAACTGAATCCCTATGTAACTGCAAGGCTCAAAAGAGCCCACACACTCAGCTCTTAACCCCAGTGTGCAGAAAGTGTCAAAACATGTTTTTCAGCAGAAATAAACATGTTTCTGCAAGTTTGGTCACCCCCATGTAAGTTATGGGGCAGTAACAGCACACTTTTGAAAACGTGTTTTTCAGCCCGAAATAAACGCGTTTTTTCAGACAACTGAATCCCTATGTAACTGCAAGACTCAGAAGAGCCCACACACTCAGCTCTTAACCCCAGTGTGCAGAAAGTGTCAAAACATGATTTTCAGCAGAAATAAACATTTCTGCAAGTTTGGTCAACCCCATGTAAGTTATGGGGCAGTAACAGCACACTTTTGAAAACGTGTTTTTCAGCCCGAAATAAACGCGTTTTTTCAGACAACTGAATCCCTATGTAACTGCAAGACTCAGAAGAGCCCACACACTCAGCTCTTAACCCCAGTGTGCAGAAAGTGTCAAAACATGTTTTTCAGCAGAAATAAACATGTTTCTGCAAGTTTGGTCACCCCCATGTAAGTTATGGGGCAGTAACAGCACACTTTTGAAAACGTGTTTTTCAGCCTGAAATAAACGCGTTTTTTCAGACAACTGAATCCCTATGTAACTGCAAGACTCAGAAGAGTCCACACACTCAGCTCTTAACCCCAGTGTGCAGAAAGTGTCAAAACATGATTTTCAGCAGAAATAAACATGTTTCTGCAAGTTTGGTCACCCCCATGTAAGTTATGGGGCAGTAACAGCACACTTTTGAAAACGTGTTTTTCAGCCCGAAATAAACGCGTTTTTTCAGACAACTGAATCCCTATGTAACTGCAAGACTCAGAAGAGCCCACACACTCAGCTCTTAACCCCAGTGTGCAGAAAGTGTCAAAACGTGATTTTCAGCAGAAATAAACATGTTTCTGCAAGTTTGGTCACCCCCATGTAAGTTATGGGGCAGTAACAGCACACTTTTGAAAACGTGTTTTTCAGCCCGAAATAAACGCGTTTTTTCAGACAACTGAATCCCTATGTAACTGCAAGACTCAGAAGAGCCCACACACTCAGCTCTTAACCTCAGTGTGCAGAAAGTGTCAAAACGTGTTTTTCAGCAGAAATAAACATGTTTCTGCAAGTTTGGTCACCCCCATGTAAGTTATGGGGCAGTAACAGCACACTTTTGAAAACGTGTTTTTCAGCCCGAAATAAACGCGTTTTTTCAGACAACTGAATCCCTATGTAACTGCAAGACTCAGAAGAGCCCACACACTCAGCTCTTAACCCCAGTGTGCAGAAAGTGTCAAAACATGATTTTCAGCAGAAATAAACATGTTTCTGCAAGTTTGGTCACCCCCATGTAAGTTATGGGGCAGTAACAGCACACTTTTGAAAACGTGTTTTTCAGCCCGAAATAAACGCGTTTTTTCAGACAACTGAATCCCTATGTAACTGCAAGACTCAGAAGAGCCCACACACTCAGCTCTTAACCCCAGTGTGCAGAAAGTGTCAAAACATTTTTTCAGCAGAAATAAACATGTTTCTGCAAGTTTGGTCACCCCCATGTAAGTTATGGGGCAGTAACAGCACACTTTTGAAAACGTGTTTTTCAGCCTGAAATAAACACGTTTTTTCAGACAACTGAATCCCTATGTAACTGCAAGACTCAGAAGAGCCCACACACTCAGCTCTTAACCCCAGTGTGCAGAAAGTGTCAAAACATGATTTTCAGCAGAAATAAACATGTTTCTGCAAGTTTGGTCACCCCCATGTAAGTTATGGGGCAGTAACAGCACACTTTTGAAAACGTGTTTTTCAGCCCGAAATAAACGCGTTTTTTCAGACAACTGAATCCCTATGTAACTGCAAGACTCAGAAGAGCCCACACACTCAGCTCTTAACCCCAGTGTGCAGAAAGTGTCAAAACATGTTTTTCAGCAGAAATAAACATGTTTCTGCAAGTTTGGTCACCCCCATGTAAGTTATGGGGCAGTAACAGCACACTTTTGAAAACGTGTTTTTCAGCCCGAAATAAACACGTTTTTTCAGACAACTGAATCCCTATGTAACTGCAAGACTCAGAAGAGCCCACACACTCAGCTCTTAACCCCAGTGTGCAGAAAGTGTCAAAACATGTTTTTCAGCAGAAATAAACATGTTTCTGCAAGTTTGGTCACCCCCATGTAAGTTATGGGGCAGTAACAGCACACTTTTGAAAACGTGTTTTTCAGCCTGAAATAAACACGTTTTTTCAGACAACTGAATCCCTATGTAACTGCAAGACTCAGAAGAGCCCACACACTCAGCTCTTAACCCCAGTGTGCAGAAAGTGTCAAAACATGTTTTTCAGCAGAAATAAACATGTTTCTGCAAGTTTGGTCACCCCCATGTAAGTTATGGGGCAGTAACAGCACACTTTTGAAAACGTGTTTTTCAGCCCGAAATAAACGCGTTTTTTCAGACAACTGAATCCCTATGTAACTGCAAGGCTCAAAAGAGCCCACACACTCAGCTCTTAACCCCAGTGTGCAGAAAGTGTCAAAACATGTTTTTCAGCAGAAATAAACATGTTTCTGCAAGTTTGGTCACCCCCATGTAAGTTATGGGGCAGTAACAGCACACTTTTGAAAACGTGTTTTTCAGCCCGAAATAAACGCGTTTTTTCAGACAACTGAATCCCTATGTAACTGCAAGACTCAGAAGAGCCCACACACTCAGCTCTTAACCCCAGTGTGCAGAAAGTGTCAAAACATGATTTTCAGCAGAAATAAACATTTCTGCAAGTTTGGTCAACCCCATGTAAGTTATGGGGCAGTAACAGCACACTTTTGAAAACGTGTTTTTCAGCCCGAAATAAACGCGTTTTTTCAGACAACTGAATCCCTATGTAACTGCAAGACTCAGAAGAGCCCACACACTCAGCTCTTAACCCCAGTGTGCAGAAAGTGTCAAAACATGTTTTTCAGCAGAAATAAACATGTTTCTGCAAGTTTGGTCACCCCCATGTAAGTTATGGGGCAGTAACAGCACACTTTTGAAAACGTGTTTTTCAGCCCGAAATAAACACGTTTTTTCAGACAACTGAATCCCTATGTAACTGCAAGACTCAGAAGAGCCCACACACTCAGCTCTTAACCCCAGTGTGCAGAAAGTGTCAAAACATGTTTTTCAGCAGAAATAAACATGTTTCTGCAAGTTTGGTCACCCCCATGTAAGTTATGGGGCAGTAACAGCACACTTTTGAAAACGTGTTTTTCAGCCTGAAATAAACACGTTTTTTCAGACAACTGAATCCCTATGTAACTGCAAGACTCAGAAGAGCCCACACACTCAGCTCTTAACCCCAGTGTGCAGAAAGTGTCAAAACATGTTTTTCAGCAGAAATAAACATGTTTCTGCAAGTTTGGTCACCCCCATGTAAGTTATGGGGCAGTAACAGCACACTTTTGAAAACGTGTTTTTCAGCCCGAAATAAACGCGTTTTTTCAGACAACTGAATCCCTATGTAACTGCAAGACTCAGAAGAGCCCACACACTCAGCTCTTAACCCCAGTGTGCAGAAAGTGTCAAAACATGATTTTCAGCAGAAATAAACATTTCTGCAAGTTTGGTCAACCCCATGTAAGTTATGGGGCAGTAACAGCACACTTTTGAAAACGTGTTTTTCAGCCCGAAATAAACGCGTTTTTTCAGACAACTGAATCCCTATGTAACTGCAAGACTCAGAAGAGCCCACACACTCAGCTCTTAACCCCAGTGTGCAGAAAGTGTCAAAACATGATTTTCAGCAGAAATAAACATTTCTGCAAGTTTGGTCAACCCCATGTAAGTTATGGGGCAGTAACAGCACACTTTTGAAAACGTGTTTTTCAGCCCGAAATAAACGCGTTTTTTCAGACAACTGAATCCCTATGTAACTGCAAGACTCAGAAGAGCCCACACACTCAGCTCTTAACCCCAGTGTGCAGAAAGTGTCAAAACATGTTTTTCAGCAGAAATAAACATGTTTCTGCAAGTTTGGTCACCCCCATGTAAGTTATGGGGCAGTAACAGCACACTTTTGAAAACGTGTTTTTCAGCCTGAAATAAACGCGTTTTTTCAGACAACTGAATCCCTATGTAACTGCAAGACTCAGAAGAGTCCACACACTCAGCTCTTAACCCCAGTGTGCAGAAAGTGTCAAAACATGATTTTCAGCAGAAATAAACATGTTTCTGCAAGTTTGGTCACCCCCATGTAAGTTATGGGGCAGTAACAGCACACTTTTGAAAACGTGTTTTTCAGCCCGAAATAAACGCGTTTTTTCAGACAACTGAATCCCTATGTAACTGCAAGACTCAGAAGAGCCCACACACTCAGCTCTTAACCCCAGTGTGCAGAAAGTGTCAAAACGTGATTTTCAGCAGAAATAAACATGTTTCTGCAAGTTTGGTCACCCCCATGTAAGTTATGGGGCAGTAACAGCACACTTTTGAAAACGTGTTTTTCAGCCCGAAATAAACGCGTTTTTTCAGACAACTGAATCCCTATGTAACTGCAAGACTCAGAAGAGCCCACACACTCAGCTCTTAACCTCAGTGTGCAGAAAGTGTCAAAACGTGTTTTTCAGCAGAAATAAACATGTTTCTGCAAGTTTGGTCACCCCCATGTAAGTTATGGGGCAGTAACAGCACACTTTTGAAAACGTGTTTTTCAGCCCGAAATAAACGCGTTTTTTCAGACAACTGAATCCCTATGTAACTGCAAGACTCAGAAGAGCCCACACACTCAGCTCTTAACCCCAGTGTGCAGAAAGTGTCAAAACATGATTTTCAGCAGAAATAAACATGTTTCTGCAAGTTTGGTCACCCCCATGTAAGTTATGGGGCAGTAACAGCACACTTTTGAAAACGTGTTTTTCAGCCCGAAATAAACGCGTTTTTTCAGACAACTGAATCCCTATGTAACTGCAAGACTCAGAAGAGCCCACACACTCAGCTCTTAACCCCAGTGTGCAGAAAGTGTCAAAACATTTTTTCAGCAGAAATAAACATGTTTCTGCAAGTTTGGTCACCCCCATGTAAGTTATGGGGCAGTAACAGCACACTTTTGAAAACGTGTTTTTCAGCCTGAAATAAACACGTTTTTTCAGACAACTGAATCCCTATGTAACTGCAAGACTCAGAAGAGCCAACACACTCAGCTCTTAACCCCAGTGTGCAGAAAGTGTCAAAACATGTTTTTCAGCAGAAATAAACATGTTTCTGCAAGTTTGGTCACCCCCATGTAAGTTATGGGGCAGTAACAGCACACTTTTGAAAACGTGTTTTTCAGCCTGAAATAAACACGTTTTTTCAGACAACTGAATCCCTATGTAACTGCAAGACTCAGAAGAGCCCACACACTCAGCTCTTAACCCCAGTGTGCAGAAAGTGTCAAAACATGTTTTTCAGCAGAAATAAACATGTTTCTGCAAGTTTGGTCACCCCCATGTAAGTTATGGGGCAGTAACAGCACACTTTTGAAAACGTGTTTTTCAGCCTGAAATAAACACGTTTTTTCAGACAACTGAATCCCTATGTAACTGCAAGACTCAGAAGAGCCCACACACTCAGCTCTTAACCCCAGTGTGCAGAAAGTGTCAAAACATGTTTTTCAGCAGAAATAAACATGTTTCTGCAAGTTTGGTCACCCCCATGTAAGTTATGGGGCAGTAACAGCACACTTTTGAAAACGTGTTTTTCAGCCCGAAATAAACGCGTTTTTTCAGACAACTGAATCCCTATGTAACTGCAAGGCTCAAAAGAGCCCACACACTCAGCTCTTAACCCCAGTGTGCAGAAAGTGTCAAAACATGTTTTTCAGCAGAAATAAACATGTTTCTGCAAGTTTGGTCACCCCCATGTAAGTTATGGGGCAGTAACAGCACACTTTTGAAAACGTGTTTTTCAGCCCGAAATAAACGCGTTTTTTCAGACAACTGAATCCCTATGTAACTGCAAGACTCAGAAGAGCCCACACACTCAGCTCTTAACCCCAGTGTGCAGAAAGTGACAAAACATGATTTTCAGCAGAAATAAACATGTTTCTGCAAGTTTGGTCACCCCCATGTAAGTTATGGGGCAGTAACAGCACACTTTTGAAAACGTGTTTTTCAGCCCGAAATAAACGCGTTTTTTCAGACAACTGAATCCCTATGTAACTGCAAGACTCAGAAGAGCCCACACACTCAGCTCTTAACCCCAGTGTGCAGAAAGTGTCAAAACGTGTTTTTCAGCAGAAATAAACATGTTTCTGCAAGTTTGGTCACCCCCATGTAAGTTATGGGGCAGTAACAGCACACTTTTGAAAACGTGTTTTTCAGCCTGAAATAAACACGTTTTTTCAGACAACTGAATCCCTATGTAACTGCAAGACTCAGAAGAGCCCACACACTCAGCTCTTAACCCCAGTGTGCAGAAAGTGTCAAAACATGATTTTCAGCAGAAATAAACATGTTTCTGCAAGTTTGGTCAACCCCATGTAAGTTATGGGGCAGTAACAGCACACTTTTGAAAACGTGTTTTTCAGCCCGAAATAAACGCGTTTTTTCAGACAACTGAATCCCTATGTAACTGCAAGGCTCAAAAGAGCCCACACACTCAGCTCTTAACCCCAGTGTGCAGAAAGTGTCAAAACATGTTTTTCAGCAGAAATAAACATGTTTCTGCAAGTTTGGTCACCCCCATGTAAGTTATGGGGCAATAACAGCACACTTTTGAAAACGTGTTTTTCAGCCCGAAATAAACGCGTTTTTTCAGACAACTGAATCCCTATGTAACTGCAAGACTCAGAAGAGCCCACACACTCAGCTCTTAACCCCAGTGTGCAGAAAGTGTCAAAACATGATTTTCAGCAGAAATAAACATGTTTCTGCAAGTTTGGTCACCCCCATGTAAGTTATGGGGCAGTAACAGCACACTTTTGAAAACGTGTTTTTCAGCCTGAAATAAACACGTTTTTTCAGACAACTGAATCCCTATGTAACTGCAAGACTCAGAAGAGCCCACACACTCAGCTCTTAACCCCAGTGTGCAGAAAGTGTCAAAACATGTTTTTCAGCAGAAATAAACATGTTTCTGCAAGTTTGGTCACCCCCATGTGAGTTATGGGGCAGTAACAGCACACTTTTGAAAACGTGTTTTTCAGCCTGAAATAAACACGTTTTTTCAGACAACTGAATCCCTATGTAACTGCAAGACTCAGAAGAGCCCACACACTCAGCTCTTAACCCCAGTGTGCAGAAAGTGTCAAAACATGTTTTTCAGCAGAAATAAACATGTTTCTGCAAGTTTGGTCACCCCCATGTAAGTTATGGGGCAGTAACAGCACACTTTTGAAAACGTGTTTTTCAGCCCGAAATAAACGCGTTTTTTCAGACAACTGAATCCCTATGTAACTGCAAGGCTCAAAAGAGCCCACACACTCAGCTCTTAACCCCAGTGTGCAGAAAGTGTCAAAACATGTTTTTCAGCAGAAATAAACATGTTTCTGCAAGTTTGGTCACCCCCATGTAAATTATGGGGCAGTAACAGCACACTTTTGAAAACGTGTTTTTCAGCCCGAAATAAACGCGTTTTTTCAGACAACTGAATCCCTATGTAACTGCAAGACTCAGAAGAGCCCACACACTCAGCTCTTAACCCCAGTGTGCAGAAAGTGACAAAACATGATTTTCAGCAGAAATAAACATGTTTCTGCAAGTTTGGTCACCCCCATGTAAGTTATGGGGCAGTAACAGCACACTTTTGAAAACGTGTTTTTCAGCCCGAAATAAACGCGTTTTTTCAGACAACTGAATCCCTATGTAACTGCAAGACTCAGAAGAGCCCACACACTCAGCTCTTAACCCCAGTGTGCAGAAAGTGTCAAAACGTGTTTTTCAGCAGAAATAAACATGTTTCTGCAAGTTTGGTCACCCCCATGTAAGTTATGGGGCAGTAACAGCACACTTTTGAAAACGTGTTTTTCAGCCTGAAATAAACACGTTTTTTCAGACAACTGAATCCCTATGTAACTGCAAGACTCAGAAGAGCCCACACACTCAGCTCTTAACCCCAGTGTGCAGAAAGTGTCAAAACATGATTTTCAGCAGAAATAAACATGTTTCTGCAAGTTTGGTCAACCCCATGTAAGTTATGGGGCAGTAACAGCACACTTTTGAAAACGTGTTTTTCAGCCCGAATTAAACGCGTTTTTTCAGACAACTGAATCCCTATGTAACTGCAAGGCTCAAAAGAGCCCACACACTCAGCTCTTAACCCCAGTGTGCAGAAAGTGTCAAAACATGTTTTTCAGCAGAAATAAACATGTTTCTGCAAGTTTGGTCACCCCCATGTAAGTTATGGGGCAGTAACAGCACACTTTTGAAAACGTGTTTTTCAGCCCGAAATAAACGCGTTTTTTCAGACAACTGAATCCCTATGTAACTGCAAGACTCAGAAGAGCCCACACACTCAGCTCTTAACCCCAGTGTGCAGAAAGTGTCAAAACATGATTTTCAGCAGAAATAAACATGTTTCTGCAAGTTTGGTCACCCCCATGTAAGTTATGGGGCAGTAACAGCACACTTTTGAAAACGTGTTTTTCAGCCCGAAATAAACGCGTTTTTTCAGACAACTGAATCCCTATGTAACTGCAAGACTCAGAAGAGCCCACACACTCAGCTCTTAACCCCAGTGTGCAGAAAGTGTCAAAACATGTTTTTCAGCAGAAATAAACATGTTTCTGCAAGTTTGGTCACCCCCATGTAAGTTATGGGGCAGTAACAGCACACTTTTGAAAACGTGTTTTTCAGCCTGAAATAAACACGTTTTTTCAGACAACTGAATCCCTATGTAACTGCAAGACTCAGAAGAGTCCACACACTCAGCTCTTAATCCCAGTGTGCAGAAAGTGTCAAAACATGATTTTCAGCAGAAATAAACATGTTTCTGCAAGTTTGGTCAACCCCATGTAAGTTATGGGGCAGTAACAGCACACTTTTGAAAACGTGTTTTTCAGCCCGAAATAAACGCGTTTTTTCAGACAACTGAATCCCTATGTAACTGCAAGGCTCAAAAGAGCCCACACACTCAGCTCTTAACCCCAGTGTGCAGAAAGTGTCAAAACATGTTTTTCAGCAGAAATAAACATGTTTCTGCAAGTTTGGTCACCCCCATGTAAGTTATGGGGCAGTAACAGCACACTTTTGAAAACGTGTTTTTCAGCCCGAAATAAACGCGTTTTTTCAGACAACTGAATCCCTATGTAACTGCAACACTCAGAAGAGCCCACACACTCAGCTCTTAACCCCAGTGTGCAGAAAGTGTCAAAACGTGTTTTTCAGCAGAAATAAACATGTTTCTGCAAGTTTGGTCACCCCCATGTAAGTTATGGGGCAGTAACAGCACACTTTTGAAAACGTGTTTTTCAGCCCGAAATAAACGCGTTTTTTCAGACAACTGAATCCCTATGTAACTGCAAGACTCAGAAGAGCCCACACACTCAGCTCTTAACCCCAGTGTGCAGAAAGTGTCAAAACGTGTTTTTCAGCAGAAATAAACATGTTTCTGCAAGTTTGGTCACCCCCATGTAAGTTATGGGGCAGTAACAGCACACTTTTGAAAACGTGTTTTTCAGCCCGAAATAAACGCGTTTTTTCAGACAACTGAATCCCTATGTAACTGCAAGACTCAGAAGAGCCCACACACTCAGCTCTTAACCCCAGTGTGCAGAAAGTGTCAAAACATGATTTTCAGCAGAAATAAACATGTTTCTGCAAGTTTGGTCACCCCCATGTAAGTTATGGGGCAGTAACAGCACACTTTTGAAAACGTGTTTTTCAGCCCGAAATAAACGCGTTTTTTCAGACAACTGAATCCCTATGTAACTGCAAGACTCAGAAGAGCCCACACACTCAGCTCTTAACCCCAGTGTGCAGAAAGTGTCAAAACATGTTTTTCAGCAGAAATAAACATGTTTCTGCAAGTTTGGTCACCCCCATGTAAGTTATGGGGCAGTAACAGCACACTTTTGAAAACGTGTTTTTCAGCCTGAAATAAACACGTTTTTTCAGACAACTGAATCCCTATGTAACTGCAAGACTCAGAAGAGCCAACACACTCAGCTCTTAACCCCAGTGTGCAGAAAGTGTCAAAACATGTTTTTCAGCAGAAATAAACATGTTTCTGCAAGTTTGGTCACCCCCATGTAAGTTATGGGGCAGTAACAGCACACTTTTGAAAACGTGTTTTTCAGCCTGAAATAAACACGTTTTTTCAGACAACTGAATCCCTATGTAACTGCAAGACTCAGAAGAGCCCACACACTCAGCTCTTAACCCCAGTGTGCAGAAAGTGTCAAAACATGTTTTTCAGCAGAAATAAACATGTTTCTGCAAGTTTGGTCACCCCCATGTAAGTTATGGGGCAGTAACAGCACACTTTTGAAAACGTGTTTTTCAGCCTGAAATAAACACGTTTTTTCAGACAACTGAATCCCTATGTAACTGCAAGACTCAGAAGAGCCCACACACTCAGCTCTTAACCCCAGTGTGCAGAAAGTGTCAAAACATGTTTTTCAGCAGAAATAAACATGTTTCTGCAAGTTTGGTCACCCCCATGTAAGTTATGGGGCAGTAACAGCACACTTTTGAAAACGTGTTTTTCAGCCTGAAATAAACACGTTTTTTCAGACAACTGAATCCCTATGTAACTGCAAGACTCAGAAGAGCCCACACACTCAGCTCTTAACCCCAGTGTGCAGAAAGTGTCAAAACATGTTTTTCAGCAGAAATAAACATGTTTCTGCAAGTTTGGTCAACCCCATGTAAGTTATGGGGCAGTAACAGCACACTTTTGAAAACGTGTTTTTCAGCCCGAAATAAACGCGTTTTTTCAGACAACTGAATCCCTATGTAACTGCAAGGCTCAAAAGAGCCCACACACTCAGCTCTTAACCCCAGTGTGCAGAAAGTGTCAAAACATGTTTTTCAGCAGAAATAAACATGTTTCTGCAAGTTTGGTCACCCCCATGTAAGTTATGGGGCAGTAACAGCACACTTTTGAAAACGTGTTTTTCAGCCCGAAATAAACGCGTTTTTTCAGACAACTGAATCCCTATGTAACTGCAAGACTCAGAAGAGCCCACACACTCAGCTCTTAACCCCAGTGTGCAGAAAGTGTCAAAACATGATTTTCAGCAGAAATAAACATGTTTCTGCAAGTTTGGTCACCCCCATGTAAGTTATGGGGCAGTAACAGCACACTTTTGAAAACGTGTTTTTCAGCCCGAAATAAACGCGTTTTTTCAGACAACTGAATCCCTATGTAACTGCAAGACTCAGAAGAGCCCACACACTCAGCTCTTAACCCCAGTGTGCAGAAAGTGTCAAAACATGTTTTTCAGCAGAAATAAACATGTTTCTGCAAGTTTGGTCACCCCCATGTAAGTTATGGGGCAGTAACAGCACACTTTTGAAAACGTGTTTTTCAGCCTGAAATAAACACGTTTTTTCAGACAACTGAATCCCTATGTAACTGCAAGACTCAGAAGAGTCCACACACTCAGCTCTTAACCCCAGTGTGCAGAAAGTGTCAAAACATGATTTTCAGCAGAAATAAACATGTTTCTGCAAGTTTGGTCAACCCCATGTAAGTTATGGGGCAGTAACAGCACACTTTTGAAAACGTGTTTTTCAGCCCGAAATAAACGCGTTTTTTCAGACAACTGAATCCCTATGTAACTGCAAGGCTCAAAAGAGCCCACACACTCAGCTCTTAACCCCAGTGTGCAGAAAGTGTCAAAACATGTTTTTCAGCAGAAATAAACATGTTTCTGCAAGTTTGGTCACCCCCATGTAAGTTATGGGGCAGTAACAGCACACTTTTGAAAACGTGTTTTTCAGCCCGAAATAAACGCGTTTTTTCAGACAACTGAATCCCTATGTAACTGCAAGACTCAGAAGAGCCCACACACTCAGCTCTTAACCCCAGTGTGCAGAAAGTGTCAAAACGTGTTTTTCAGCAGAAATAAACATGTTTCTGCAAGTTTGGTCACCCCCATGTAAGTTATGGGGCAGTAACAGCACACTTTTGAAAACGTGTTTTTCAGCCCGAAATAAACGCGTTTTTTCAGACAACTGAATCCCTATGTAACTGCAAGACTCAGAAGAGCCCACACACTCAGCTCTTAACCCCAGTGTGCAGAAAGTGTCAAAACGTGTTTTTCAGCAGAAATAAACATGTTTCTGCAAGTTTGGTCACCCCCATGTAAGTTATGGGGCAGTAACAGCACACTTTTGAAAACGTGTTTTTCAGCCCGAAATAAACGCGTTTTTTCAGACAACTGAATCCCTATGTAACTGCAAGACTCAGAAGAGCCCACACACTCAGCTCTTAACCCCAGTGTGCAGAAAGTGTCAAAACATGATTTTCAGCAGAAATAAACATGTTTCTGCAAGTTTGGTCACCCCCATGTAAGTTATGGGGCAGTAACAGCACACTTTTGAAAACGTGTTTTTCAGCCCGAAATAAACGCGTTTTTTCAGACAACTGAATCCCTATGTAACTGCAAGACTCAGAAGAGCCCACACACTCAGCTCTTAACCCCAGTGTGCAGAAAGTGTCAAAACATGTTTTTCAGCAGAAATAAACATGTTTCTGCAAGTTTGGTCACCCCCATGTAAGTTATGGGGCAGTAACAGCACACTTTTGAAAACGTGTTTTTCAGCCTGAAATAAACACGTTTTTTCAGACAACTGAATCCCTATGTAACTGCAAGACTCAGAAGAGCCCACACACTCAGCTCTTAACCCCAGTGTGCAGAAAGTGTCAAAACATGTTTTTCAGCAGAAATAAACATGTTTCTGCAAGTTTGGTCACCCCCATGTAAGTTATGGGGCAGTAACAGCACACTTTTGAAAACGTGTTTTTCAGCCTGAAATAAACACGTTTTTTCAGACAACTGAATCCCTATGTAACTGCAAGACTCAGAAGAGCCCACACACTCAGCTCTTAACCCCAGTGTGCAGAAAGTGTCAAAACATGTTTTTCAGCAGAAATAAACATGTTTCTGCAAGTTTGGTCTCCCCCATGTAAGTTATGGGGCAGTAACAGCACACTTTTGAAAACGTGTTTTTCAGCCTGAAATAAACACGTTTTTTCAGACAACTGAATCCCTATGTAACTGCAAGACTCAGAAGAGCCCACACACTCAGCTCTTAACCCCAGTGTGCAGAAAGTGTCAAAACATGATTTTCAGCAGAAATAAACATGTTTCTGCAAGTTTGGTCAACCCCATGTAAGTTATGGGGCAGTAACAGCACACTTTTGAAAACGTGTTTTTCAGCCCGAAATAAACGCGTTTTTTCAGACAACTGAATCCCTATGTAACTGCAAGGCTCAAAAGAGCCCACACACTCAGCTCTTAACCCCAGTGTGCAGAAAGTGTCAAAACATGTTTTTCAGCAGAAATAAACATGTTTCTGCAAGTTTGGTCACCCCCATGTAAGTTATGGGGCAGTAACAGCACACTTTTGAAAACGTGTTTTTCAGCCCGAAATAAACGCGTTTTTTCAGACAACTGAATCCCTATGTAACTGCAAGACTCAGAAGAGCCCACACACTCAGCTCTTAACCCCAGTGTGCAGAAAGTGACAAAACATGATTTTCAGCAGAAATAAACATGTTTCTGCAAGTTTGGTCACCCCCATGTAAGTTATGGGGCAGTAACAGCACACTTTTGAAAACGTGTTTTTCAGCCCGAAATAAACGCGTTTTTTCAGACAACTGAATCCCTATGTAACTGCAAGACTCAGAAGAGCCCACACACTCAGCTCTTAACCCCAGTGTGCAGAAAGTGTCAAAACGTGTTTTTCAGCAGAAATAAACATGTTTCTGCAAGTTTGGTCACCCCCATGTAAGTATGGGGCAGTAACAGCACACTTTTGAAAACGTGTTTTTCAGCCTGAAATAAACACGTTTTTTCAGACAACTGAATCCCTATGTAACTGCAAGACTCAGAAGAGCCCACACACTCAGCTCTTAACCCCAGTGTGCAGAAAGTGTCAAAACATGATTTTCAGCAGAAATAAACATGTTTCTGCAAGTTTGGTCAACCCCATGTAAGTTATGGGGCAGTAACAGCACACTTTTGAAAACGTGTTTTTCAGCCCGAAATAAACGCGTTTTTTCAGACAACTGAATCCCTGTGTAACTGCAAGGCTCAAAAGAGCCCACACACTCAGCTCTTAACCCCAGTGTGCAGAAAGTGTCAAAACATGTTTTTCAGCAGAAATAAACATGTTTCTGCAAGTTTGGTCACCCCCATGTAAGTTATGGGGCAGTAACAGCACACTTTTGAAAACGTGTTTTTCAGCCCGAAATAAACACGTTTTTTCAGACAACTGAATCCCTATGTAACTGCAAGACTCAGAAGAGTCCACACACTCAGCTCTTAACCCCAGTGTGCAGAAAGTGTCAAAACATGATTTTCAGCAGAAATAAACATGTTTCTGCAAGTTTGGTCAACCCCATGTAAGTTATGGGGCAGTAACAGCACACTTTTGAAAACGTGTTTTTCAGCCCGAAATAAACGCGTTTTTTCAGACAACTGAATCCCTATGTAACTGCAAGGCTCAAAAGAGCCCACACACTCAGCTCTTAACCCCAGTGTGCAGAAAGTGTCAAAACATGTTTTTCAGCAGAAATAAACATGTTTCTGCAAGTTTGGTCACCCCCATGTAAGTTATGGGGCAGTAACAGCACACTTTTGAAAACGTGTTTTTCAGCCCGAAATAGACGCGTTTTTTCAGACAACTGAATCCCTATGTAACTGCAAGACTCAGAAGAGCCCACACACTCAGCTCTTAACCCCAGTGTGCAGAAAGTGTCAAAACATGTTTTTCAGCAGAAATAAACATGTTTCTGCAAGTTTGGTCACCCCCATGTAAGTTATGGGGCAGTAACAGCACACTTTTGAAAACGTGTTTTTCAGCCCGAAATAAACGCGTTTTTTCAGACAACTGAATCCCTATGTAACTGCAAGGCTCAAAAGAGCCCACACACTCAGCTCTTAACCCCAGTGTGCAGAAAGTGTCAAAACATGTTTTTCAGCAGAAATAAACATGTTTCTGCAAGTTTGGTCACCCCCATGTAAGTTATGGGGCAGTAACAGCACACTTTTGAAAACGTGTTTTTCAGCCCGAAATAAACGCGTTTTTTCAGACAACTGAATCCCTATGTAACTGCAAGACTCAGAAGAGCCCACACACTCAGCTCTTAACCCCAGTGTGCAGAAAGTGTCAAAACATGATTTTCAGCAGAAATAAACATGTTTCTGCAAGTTTGGTCAACCCCATGTAAGTTATGGGGCAGTAACAGCACACTTTTGAAAACGTGTTTTTCAGCCCGAAATAAACGCGTTTTTTCAGACAACTGAATCCCTATGTAACTGCAAGACTCAGAAGAGCCCACACACTCAGCTCTTAACCCCAGTGTGCAGAAAGTGTCAAAACATGTTTTTCAGCAGAAATAAACATGTTTCTGCAAGTTTGGTCACCCCCATGTAAGTTATGGGGCAGTAACAGCACACTTTTGAAAACGTGTTTTTCAGCCTGAAATAAACGCGTTTTTTCAGACAACTGAATCCCTATGTAACTGCAAGACTCAGAAGAGTCCACACACTCAGCTCTTAACCCCAGTGTGCAGAAAGTGTCAAAACATGATTTTCAGCAGAAATAAACATGTTTCTGCAAGTTTGGTCAACCCCATGTAAGTTATGGGGCAGTAACAGCACACTTTTGAAAACGTGTTTTTCAGCCCGAAATAAACGCGTTTTTTCAGACAACTGAATCCCTATGTAACTGCAAGGCTCAAAAGAGCCCACACACTCAGCTCTTAACCCCAGTGTGCAGAAAGTGTCAAAACATGTTTTTCAGCAGAAATAAACATGTTTCTGCAAGTTTGGTCACCCCCATGTAAGTTATGGGGCAGTAACAGCACACTTTTGAAAACGTGTTTTTCAGCCCGAAATAAACGCGTTTTTTCAGACAACTGAATCCCTATGTAACTGCAAGACTCAGAAGAGCCCACACACTCAGCTCTTAACCCCAGTGTGCAGAAAGTGTCAAAACGTGATTTTCAGCAGAAATAAACATGTTTCTGCAAGTTTGGTCACCCCCATGTAAGTTATGGGGCAGTAACAGCACACTTTTGAAAACGTGTTTTTCAGCCCGAAATAAACGCGTTTTTTCAGACAACTGAATCCCTATGTAACTGCAAGACTCAGAAGAGCCCACACACTCAGCTCTTAACCCCAGTGTGCAGAAAGTGTCAAAACGTGTTTTTCAGCAGAAATAAACATGTTTCTGCAAGTTTGGTCACCCCCATGTAAGTTATGGGGCAGTAACAGCACACTTTTGAAAACGTGTTTTTCAGCCCGAAATAAACGCGTTTTTTCAGACAACTGAATCCCTATGTAACTGCAAGACTCAGAAGAGCCCACACACTCAGCTCTTAACCCCAGTGTGCAGAAAGTGTCAAAACATGATTTTCAGCAGAAATAAACATGTTTCTGCAAGTTTGGTCACCCCCATGTAAGTTATGGGGCAGTAACAGCACACTTTTGAAAACGTGTTTTTCAGCCCGAAATAAACGCGTTTTTTCAGACAACTGAATCCCTATGTAACTGCAAGACTCAGAAGAGCCCACACACTCAGCTCTTAACCCCAGTGTGCAGAAAGTGTCAAAACATGTTTTTCAGCAGAAATAAACATGTTTCTGCAAGTTTGGTCACCCCCATGTAAGTTATGGGGCAGTAACAGCACACTTTTGAAAACGTGTTTTTCAGCCTGAAATAAACACGTTTTTTCAGACAACTGAATCCCTATGTAACTGCAAGACTCAGAAGAGCCAACACACTCAGCTCTTAACCCCAGTGTGCAGAAAGTGTCAAAACATGTTTTTCAGCAGAAATAAACATGTTTCTGCAAGTTTGGTCACCCCCATGTAAGTTATGGGGCAGTAACAGCACACTTTTGAAAACGTGTTTTTCAGCCTGAAATAAACACGTTTTTTCAGACAACTGAATCCCTATGTAACTGCAAGACTCAGAAGAGCCCACACACTCAGCTCTTAACCCCAGTGTGCAGAAAGTGTCAAAACATGTTTTTCAGCAGAAATAAACATGTTTCTGCAAGTTTGGTCACCCCCATGTAAGTTATGGGGCAGTAACAGCACACTTTTGAAAACGTGTTTTTCAGCCTGAAATAAACACGTTTTTTCAGACAACTGAATCCCTATGTAACTGCAAGACTCAGAAGAGCCCACACACTCAGCTCTTAACCCCAGTGTGCAGAAAGTGTCAAAACATGTTTTTCAGCAGAAATAAACATGTTTCTGCAAGTTTGGTCACCCCCATGTAAGTTATGGGGCAGTAACAGCACACTTTTGAAAACGTGTTTTTCAGCCCGAAATAAACGCGTTTTTTCAGACAACTGAATCCCTATGTAACTGCAAGGCTCAAAAGAGCCCACACACTCAGCTCTTAACCCCAGTGTGCAGAAAGTGTCAAAACATGTTTTTCAGCAGAAATAAACATGTTTCTGCAAGTTTGGTCACCCCCATGTAAGTTATGGGGCAGTAACAGCACACTTTTGAAAACGTGTTTTTCAGCCCGAAATAAACGCGTTTTTTCAGACAACTGAATCCCTATGTAACTGCAAGACTCAGAAGAGCCCACACACTCAGCTCTTAACCCCAGTGTGCAGAAAGTGACAAAACATGATTTTCAGCAGAAATAAACATGTTTCTGCAAGTTTGGTCACCCCCATGTAAGTTATGGGGCAGTAACAGCACACTTTTGAAAACGTGTTTTTCAGCCTGAAATAAACACGTTTTTTCAGACAACTGAATCCCTATGTAACTGCAAGACTCAGAAGAGCCCACACACTCAGCTCTTAACCCCAGTGTGCAGAAAGTGTCAAAACATGATTTTCAGCAGAAATAAACATGTTTCTGCAAGTTTGGTCAACCCCATGTAAGT
Source organism: Lepisosteus platostomus (assembly GCF_059453375.1). Classification (NCBI taxonomy): domain Eukaryota; kingdom Metazoa; phylum Chordata; class Actinopteri; order Semionotiformes; family Lepisosteidae; genus Lepisosteus; species Lepisosteus platostomus. Next base: position 36,025,676 of record NC_142614.1, on the reverse strand, counting down.
TATGGGGCAGTAACAGCACACTTTTGAAAACGTGTTTTTCAGCCCGAAATAAACGCGTTTTTTCAGACAACTGAATCCCTATGTAACTGCAAGGCTCAAAAGAGCCCACACACTCAGCTCTTAACCCCAGTGTGCAGAAAGTGTCAAAACATGTTTTTCAGCAGAAATAAACATGTTTCTGCAAGTTTGGTCACCCCCATGTAAGTTATGGGGCAATAACAGCACACTTTTGAAAACGTGTTTTTCAGCCCGAAATAAACGCGTTTTTTCAGACAACTGAATCCCTATGTAACTGCAAGACTCAGAAGAGCCCACACACTCAGCTCTTAACCCCAGTGTGCAGAAAGTGTCAAAACATGATTTTCAGCAGAAATAAACATGTTTCTGCAAGTTTGGTCACTCCCATGTAAGTTATGGGGCAGTAACAGCACACTTTTGAAAACGTGTTTTTCAGCCTGAAATAAACACGTTTTTTCAGACAACTGAATCCCTATGTAACTGCAAGACTCAGAAGAGCCCACACACTCAGCTCTTAACCCCAGTGTGCAGAAAGTGTCAAAACATGTTTTTCAGCAGAAATAAACATGTTTCTGCAAGTTTGGTCACCCCCATGTAAGTTATGGGGCAGTAACAGCACACTTTTGAAAACGTGTTTTTCAGCCTGAAATAAACACGTTTTTTCAGACAACTGAATCCCTATGTAACTGCAAGACTCAGAAGAGCCCACACACTCAGCTCTTAACCCCAGTGTGCAGAAAGTGTCAAAACATGTTTTTCAGCAGAAATAAACATGTTTCTGCAAGTTTGGTCACCCCCATGTAAGTTATGGGGCAGTAACAGCACACTTTTGAAAACGTGTTTTTCAGCCCGAAATAAACGCGTTTTTTCAGACAACTGAATCCCTATGTAACTGCAAGGCTCAAAAGAGCCCACACACTCAGCTCTTAACCCCAGTGTGCAGAAAGTGTCAAAACATGTTTTTCAGCAGAAATAAACATGTTTCTGCAAGTTTGGTCACCCCCATGTAAATTATGGGGCAGTAACAGCACACTTTTGAAAACGTGTTTTTCAGCCCGAAATAAACGCGTTTTTTCAGACAACTGAATCCCTATGTAACTGCAAGACTCAGAAGAGCCCACACACTCAGCTCTTAACCCCAGTGTGCAGAAAGTGACAAAACATGATTTTCAGCAGAAATAAACATGTTTCTGCAAGTTTGGTCACCCCCATGTAAGTTATGGGGCAGTAACAGCACACTTTTGAAAACGTGTTTTTCAGCCCGAAATAAACGCGTTTTTTCAGACAACTGAATCCCTATGTAACTGCAAGACTCAGAAGAGCCCACACACTCAGCTCTTAACCCCAGTGTGCAGAAAGTGTCAAAACGTGTTTTTCAGCAGAAATAAACATGTTTCTGCAAGTTTGGTCACCCCCATGTAAGTTATGGGGCAGTAACAGCACACTTTTGAAAACGTGTTTTTCAGCCTGAAATAAACACGTTTTTTCAGACAACTGAATCCCTATGTAACTGCAAGACTCAGAAGAGCCCACACACTCAGCTCTTAACCCCAGTGTGCAGAAAGTGTCAAAACATGTTTTTCAGCAGAAATAAACATGTTTCTGCAAGTTTGGTCACCCCCATGTAAGTTATGGGGCAGTAACAGCACACTTTTGAAAACGTGTTTTTCAGCCCGAAATAAACGCGTTTTTTCAGACAACTGAATCCCTATGTAACTGCAAGGCTCAAAAGAGCCCACACACTCAGCTCTTAACCCCAGTGTGCAGAAAGTGTCAAAACATGTTTTTCAGCAGAAATAAACATGTTTCTGCAAGTTTGGTCACCCCCATGTAAGTTATGGGGCAGTAACAGCACACTTTTGAAAACGTGTTTTTCAGCCCGAAATAAACGCGTTTTTTCAGACAACTGAATCCCTATGTAACTGCAAGACTCAGAAGAGCCCACACACTCAGCTCTTAACCCCAGTGTGCAGAAAGTGACAAAACATGATTTTCAGCAGAAATAAACATGTTTCTGCAAGTTTGGTCACCCCCATGTAAGTTATGGGGCAGTAACAGCACACTTTTGAAAACGTGTTTTTCAGCCTGAAATAAACACGTTTTTTCAGACAACTGAATCCCTATGTAACTGCAAGACTCAGAAGAGCCCACACACTCAGCTCTTAACCCCAGTGTGCAGAAAGTGTCAAAACATGATTTTCAGCAGAAATAAACATGTTTCTGCAAGTTTGGTCAACCCCATGTAAGTTATGGGGCAGTAACAGCACACTTTTGAAAACGTGTTTTTCAGCCCGAAATAAACGCGTTTTTTCAGACAACTGAATCCCTATGTAACTGCAAGGCTCAAAAGAGCCCACACACTCAGCTCTTAACCCCAGTGTGCAGAAAGTGTCAAAACATGTTTTTCAGCAGAAATAAACATGTTTCTGCAAGTTTGGTCACCCCCATGTAAGTTATGGGGCAATAACAGCACACTTTTGAAAACGTGTTTTTCAGCCCGAAATAAACGCGTTTTTTCAGACAACTGAATCCCTATGTAACTGCAAGACTCAGAAGAGCCCACACACTCAGCTCTTAACCCCAGTGTGCAGAAAGTGTCAAAACATGATTTTCAGCAGAAATAAACATGTTTCTGCAAGTTTGGTCACCCCCATGTAAGTTATGGGGCAGTAACAGCACACTTTTGAAAACGTGTTTTTCAGCCTGAAATAAACACGTTTTTTCAGACAACTGAATCCCTATGTAACTGCAAGACTCAGAAGAGCCCACACACTCAGCTCTTAACCCCAGTGTGCAGAAAGTGTCAAAACATGTTTTTCAGCAGAAATAAACATGTTTCTGCAAGTTTGGTCACCCCCATGTAAGTTATGGGGCAGTAACAGCACACTTTTGAAAACGTGTTTTTCAGCCTGAAATAAACACGTTTTTTCAGACAACTGAATCCCTATGTAACTGCAAGACTCAGAAGAGCCCACACACTCAGCTCTTAACCCCAGTGTGCAGAAAGTGTCAAAACATGTTTTTCAGCAGAAATAAACATGTTTCTGCAAGTTTGGTCACCCCCATGTAAGTTATGGGGCAGTAACAGCAGACTTTTGAAAACGTGTTTTTCAGCCCGAAATAAACGCGTTTTTTCAGACAACTGAATCCCTATGTAACTGCAAGGCTCAAAAGAGCCCACACACTCAGCTCTTAACCCCAGTGTGCAGAAAGTGTCAAAACATGTTTTTCAGCAGAAATAAACATGTTTCTGCAAGTTTGGTCACCCCCATGTAAATTATGGGGCAGTAACAGCACACTTTTGAAAACGTGTTTTTCAGCCCGAAATAAACGCGTTTTTTCAGACAACTGAATCCCTATGTAACTGCAAGACTCAGAAGAGCCCACACACTCAGCTCTTAACCCCAGTGTGCAGAAAGTGACAAAACATGATTTTCAGCAGAAATAAACATGTTTCTGCAAGTTTGGTCACCCCCATGTAAGTTATGGGGCAGTAACAGCACACTTTTGAAAACGTGTTTTTCAGCCCGAAATAAACGCGTTTTTTCAGACAACTGAATCCCTATGTAACTGCAAGACTCAGAAGAGCCCACACACTCAGCTCTTAACCCCAGTGTGCAGAAAGTGTCAAAACGTGTTTTTCAGCAGAAATAAACATGTTTCTGCAAGTTTGGTCACCCCCATGTAAGTTATGGGGCAGTAACAGCACACTTTTGAAAACGTGTTTTTCAGCCTGAAATAAACACGTTTTTTCAGACAACTGAATCCCTATGTAACTGCAAGACTCAGAAGAGCCCACACACTCAGCTCTTAACCCCAGTGTGCAGAAAGTGTCAAAACATGATTTTCAGCAGAAATAAACATGTTTCTGCAAGTTTGGTCAACCCCATGTAAGTTATGGGGCAGTAACAGCACACTTTTGAAAACGTGTTTTTCAGCCCGAAATAAACGCGTTTTTTCAGACAACTGAATCCCTATGTAACTGCAAGGCTCAAAAGAGCCCACACACTCAGCTCTTAACCCCAGTGTGCAGAAAGTGTCAAAACATGTTTTTCAGCAGAAATAAACATGTTTCTGCAAGTTTGGTCACCCCCATGTAAGTTATGGGGCAGTAACAGCACACTTTTGAAAACGTGTTTTTCAGCCCGAAATAAACGCGTTTTTTCAGACAACTGAATCCCTATGTAACTGCAAGACTCAGAAGAGCCCACACACTCAGCTCTTAACCCCAGTGTGCAGAAAGTGTCAAAACATGATTTTCAGCAGAAATAAACATGTTTCTGCAAGTTTGGTCACCCCCATGTAAGTTATGGGGCAGTAACAGCACACTTTTGAAAACGTGTTTTTCAGCCCGAAATAAACGCGTTTTTTCAGACAACTGAATCCCTATGTAACTGCAAGACTCAGAAGAGCCCACACACTCAGCTCTTAACCCCAGTGTGCAGAAAGTGTCAAAACATGTTTTTCAGCAGAAATAAACATGTTTCTGCAAGTTTGGTCACCCCCATGTAAGTTATGGGGCAGTAACAGCACACTTTTGAAAACGTGTTTTTCAGCCTGAAATAAACACGTTTTTTCAGACAACTGAATCCCTATGTAACTGCAAGACTCAGAAGAGTCCACACACTCAGCTCTTAACCCCAGTGTGCAGAAAGTGTCAACACATGATTTTCAGCAGAAATAAACATGTTTCTGCAAGTTTGGTCAACCCCATGTAAGTTATGGGGCAGTAACAGCACACTTTTGAAAACGTGTTTTTCAGCCCGAAATAAACGCGTTTTTTCAGACAACTGAATCCCTATGTAACTGCAAGGCTCAAAAGAGCCCACACACTCAGCTCTTAACCCCAGTGTGCAGAAAGTGTCAAAACATGTTTTTCAGCAGAAATAAACATGTTTCTGCAAGTTTGGTCACCCCCATGTAAGTTATGGGGCAGTAACAGCACACTTTTGAAAACGTGTTTTTCAGCCCGAAATAAACGCGTTTTTTCAGACAACTGAATCCCTATGTAACTGCAAGACTCAGAAGAGCCCACACACTCAGCTCTTAACCCCAGTGTGCAGAAAGTGTCAAAACGTGATTTTCAGCAGAAATAAACATGTTTCTGCAAGTTTGGTCACCCCCATGTAAGTTATGGGGCAGTAACAGCACACTTTTGAAAACGTGTTTTTCAGCCCGAAATAAACGCGTTTTTTCAGACAACTGAATCCCTATGTAACTGCAAGACTCAGAAGAGCCCACACACTCAGCTCTTAACCCCAGTGTGCAGAAAGTGTCAAAACGTGTTTTTCAGCAGAAATAAACATGTTTCTGCAAGTTTGGTCACCCCCATGTAAGTTATGGGGCAGTAACAGCACACTTTTGAAAACGTGTTTTTCAGCCCGAAATAAACGCGTTTTTTCAGACAACTGAATCCCTATGTAACTGCAAGACTCAGAAGAGCCCACACACTCAGCTCTTAACCCCAGTGTGCAGAAAGTGTCAAAACATGATTTTCAGCAGAAATAAACATGTTTCTGCAAGTTTGGTCACCCCCATGTAAGTTATGGGGCAGTAACAGCACACTTTTGAAAACGTGTTTTTCAGCCCGAAATAAACGCGTTTTTTCAGACAACTGAATCCCTATGTAACTGCAAGACTCAGAAGAGCCCACACACTCAGCTCTTAACCCCAGTGTGCAGAAAGTGTCAAAACATGTTTTTCAGCAGAAATAAACATGTTTCTGCAAGTTTGGTCACCCCCATGTAAGTTATGGGGCAGTAACAGCACACTTTTGAAAACGTGTTTTTCAGCCTGAAATAAACACGTTTTTTCAGACAACTGAATCCCTATGTAACTGCAAGACTCAGAAGAGCCAACACACTCAGCTCTTAACCCCAGTGTGCAGAAAGTGTCAAAACATGTTTTTCAGCAGAAATAAACATGTTTCTGCAAGTTTGGTCACCCCCATGTAAGTTATGGGGCAGTAACAGCACACTTTTGAAAACGTGTTTTTCAGCCCGAAATAAACGCGTTTTTTCAGACAACTGAATCCCTATGTAACTGCAAGGCTCAAAAGAGCCCACACACTCAGCTCTTAACCCCAGTGTGCAGAAAGTGTCAAAACATGTTTTTCAGCAGAAATAAACATGTTTCTGCAAGTTTGGTCACCCCCATGTAAATTATGGGGCAGTAACAGCACACTTTTGAAAACGTGTTTTTCAGCCCGAAATAAACGCGTTTTTTCAGACAACTGAATCCCTATGTAACTGCAAGACTCAGAAGAGCCCACACACTCAGCTCTTAACCCCAGTGTGCAGAAAGTGACAAAACATGATTTTCAGCAGAAATAAACATGTTTCTGCAAGTTTGGTCACCCCCATGTAAGTTATGGGGCAGTAACAGCACACTTTTGAAAACGTGTTTTTCAGCCCGAAATAAACGCGTTTTTTCAGACAACTGAATCCCTATGTAACTGCAAGACTCAGAAGAGCCCACACACTCAGCTCTTAACCCCAGTGTGCAGAAAGTGTCAAAACGTGTTTTTCAGCAGAAATAAACATGTTTCTGCAAGTTTGGTCACCCCCATGTAAGTTATGGGGCAGTAACAGCACACTTTTGAAAACGTGTTTTTCAGCCTGAAATAAACACGTTTTTTCAGACAACTGAATCCCTATGTAACTGCAAGACTCAGAAGAGCCCACACACTCAGCTCTTAACCCCAGTGTGCAGAAAGTGTCAAAACATGATTTTCAGCAGAAATAAACATGTTTCTGCAAGTTTGGTCACCCCCATGTAAGTTATGGGGCAGTAACAGCACACTTTTGAAAACGTGTTTTTCAGCCCGAAATAAACGCGTTTTTTCAGACAACTGAATCCCTATGTAACTGCAAGACTCAGAAGAGCCCACACACTCAGCTCTTAACCCCAGTGTGCAGAAAGTGTCAAAACATGTTTTTCAGCAGAAATAAACATGTTTCTGCAAGTTTGGTCACCCCCATGTAAGTTATGGGGCAGTAACAGCACACTTTTGAAAACGTGTTTTTCAGCCTGAAATAAACACGTTTTTTCAGACAACTGAATCCCTATGTAACTGCAAGACTCAGAAGAGTCCACACACTCAGCTCTTAACCCCAGTGTGCAGAAAGTGTCAAAACATGATTTTCAGCAGAAATAAACATGTTTCTGCAAGTTTGGTCAACCCCATGTAAGTTATGGGGCAGTAACAGCACACTTTTGAAAACGTGTTTTTCAGCCCGAAATAAACGCGTTTTTTCAGACAACTGAATCCCTATGTAACTGCAAGGCTCAAAAGAGCCCACACACTCAGCTCTTAACCCCAGTGTGCAGAAAGTGTCAAAACATGTTTTTCAGCAGAAATAAACATGTTTCTGCAAGTTTGGTCACCCCCATGTAAGTTATGGGGCAGTAACAGCACACTTTTGAAAACGTGTTTTTCAGCCCGAAATAAACGCGTTTTTTCAGACAACTGAATCCCTATGTAACTGCAAGACTCAGAAGAGCCCACACACTCAGCTCTTAACCCCAGTGTGCAGAAAGTGTCAAAACGTGATTTTCAGCAGAAATAAACATGTTTCTGCAAGTTTGGTCACCCCCATGTAAGTTATGGGGCAGTAACAGCACACTTTTGAAAACGTGTTTTTCAGCCCGAAATAAACGCGTTTTTTCAGACAACTGAATCCCTATGTAACTGCAAGACTCAGAAGAGCCCACACACTCAGCTCTTAACCCCAGTGTGCAGAAAGTGTCAAAACGTGTTTTTCAGCAGAAATAAACATGTTTCTGCAAGTTTGGTCACCCCCATGTAAGTTATGGGGCAGTAACAGCACACTTTTGAAAACGTGTTTTTCAGCCTGAAATAAACACGTTTTTTCAGACAACTGAATCCCTATGTAACTGCAAGACTCAGAAGAGCCCACACACTCAGCTCTTAACCCCAGTGTGCAGAAAGTGTCAAAACATGATTTTCAGCAGAAATAAACATGTTTCTGCAAGTTTGGTCACCCCCATGTAAGTTATGGGGCAGTAACAGCACACTTTTGAAAACGTGTTTTTCAGCCCGAAATAAACGCGTTTTTTCAGACAACTGAATCCCTATGTAACTGCAAGACTCAGAAGAGCCCACACACTCAGCTCTTAACCCCAGTGTGCAGAAAGTGTCAAAACGTGTTTTTCAGCAGAAATAAACATGTTTCTGCAAGTTTGGTCACCCCCATGTAAGTTATGGGGCAGTAACAGCACACTTTTGAAAACGTGTTTTTCAGCCCGAAATAAACGCGTTTTTTCAGACAACTGAATCCCTATGTAACTGCAAGACTCAGAAGAGCCCACACACTCAGCTCTTAACCCCAGTGTGCAGAAAGTGTCAAAACATGATTTTCAGCAGAAATAAACATGTTTCTGCAAGTTTGGTCACCCCCATGTAAGTTATGGGGCAGTAACAGCACACTTTTGAAAACGTGTTTTTCAGCCCGAAATAAACGCGTTTTTTCAGACAACTGAATCCCTATGTAACTGCAAGACTCAGAAGAGCCCACACACTCAGCTCTTAACCCCAGTGTGCAGAAAGTGTCAAAACATGTTTTTCAGCAGAAATAAACATGTTTCTGCAAGTTTGGTCACCCCCATGTAAGTTATGGGGCAGTAACAGCACACTTTTGAAAACGTGTTTTTCAGCCTGAAATAAACACGTTTTTTCAGACAACTGAATCCCAATGTAACTGCAAGACTCAGAAGAGCCAACACACTCAGCTCTTAACCCCAGTGTGCAGAAAGTGTCAAAACATGTTTTTCAGCAGAAATAAACATGTTTCTGCAAGTTTGGTCACCCCCATGTAAGTTATGGGGCAGTAACAGCACACTTTTGAAAACGTGTTTTTCAGCCTGAAATAAACACGTTTTTTCAGACAACTGAATCCCTATGTAACTGCAAGACTCAGAAGAGCCCACACACTCAGCTCTTAACCCCAGTGTGCAGAAAGTGTCAAAACATGTTTTTCAGCAGAAATAAACATGTTTCTGCAAGTTTGGTCACCCCCATGTAAGTTATGGGGCAGTAACAGCACACTTTTGAAAACGTGTTTTTCAGCCTGAAATAAACACGTTTTTTCAGACAACTGAATCCCTATGTAACTGCAAGACTCAGAAGAGCCCACACACTCAGCTCTTAACCCCAGTGTGCAGAAAGTGTCAAAACATGTTTTTCAGCAGAAATAAACATGTTTCTGCAAGTTTGGTCACCCCCATGTAAGTTATGGGGCAGTAACAGCACACTTTTGAAAACGTGTTTTTCAGCCTGAAATAAACACGTTTTTTCAGACAACTGAATCCCTATGTAACTGCAAGACTCAGAAGAGCCCACACACTCAGCTCTTAACCCCAGTGTGCAGAAAGTGTCAAAACATGATTTTCAGCAGAAATAAACATGTTTCTGCAAGTTTGGTCAACCCCATGTAAGTTATGGGGCAGTAACAGCACACTTTTGAAAACGTGTTTTTCAGCCCGAAATAAACGCGTTTTTTCAGACAACTGAATCCCTATGTAACTGCAAGGCTCAAAAGAGCCCACACACTCAGCTCTTAACCCCAGTGTGCAGAAAGTGTCAAAACATGTTTTTCAGCAGAAATAAACATGTTTCTGCAAGTTTGGTCACCCCCATGTAAGTTATGGGGCAGTAACAGCACACTTTTGAAAACGTGTTTTTCAGCCCGAAATAAACGCGTTTTTTCAGACAACTGAATCCCTATGTAACTGCAAGACTCAGAAGAGCCCACACACTCAGCTCTTAACCCCAGTGTGCAGAAAGTGACAAAACATGATTTTCAGCAGAAATAAACATGTTTCTGCAAGTTTGGTCACCCCCATGTAAGTTATGGGGCAGTAACAGCACACTTTTGAAAACGTGTTTTTCAGCCCGAAATAAACGCGTTTTTTCAGACAACTGAATCCCTATGTAACTGCAAGACTCAGAAGAGCCCACACACTCAGCTCTTAACCCCAGTGTGCAGAAAGTGTCAAAACGTGTTTTTCAGCAGAAATAAACATGTTTCTGCAAGTTTGGTCACCCCCATGTAAGTATGGGGCAGTAACAGCACACTTTTGAAAACGTGTTTTTCAGCCTGAAATAAACACGTTTTTTCAGACAACTGAATCCCTATGTAACTGCAAGACTCAGAAGAGCCCACACACTCAGCTCTTAACCCCAGTGTGCAGAAAGTGTCAAAACATGATTTTCAGCAGAAATAAACATGTTTCTGCAAGTTTGGTCAACCCCATGTAAGTTATGGGGCAGTAACAGCACACTTTTGAAAACGTGTTTTTCAGCCCGAAATAAACGCGTTTTTTCAGACAACTGAATCCCTGTGTAACTGCAAGGCTCAAAAGAGCCCACACACTCAGCTCTTAACCCCAGTGTGCAGAAAGTGTCAAAACATGTTTTTCAGCAGAAATAAACATGTTTCTGCAAGTTTGGTCACCCCCATGTAAGTTATGGGGCAGTAACAGCACACTTTTGAAAACGTGTTTTTCAGCCCGAAATAAACGCGTTTTTTCAGACAACTGAATCCCTATGTAACTGCAAGACTCAGAAGAGCCCACACACTCAGCTCTTAACCCCAGTGTGCAGAAAGTGTCAAAACATGTTTTTCAGCAGAAATAAACATGTTTCTGCAAGTTTGGTCACCCCCATGTAAGTTATGGGGCAGTAACAGCACACTTTTGAAAACGTGTTTTTCAGCCCGAAATAAACACGTTTTTTCAGACAACTGAATCCCTATGTAACTGCAAGACTCAGAAGAGTCCACACACTCAGCTCTTAACCCCAGTGTGCAGAAAGTGTCAAAACATGATTTTCAGCAGAAATAAACATGTTTCTGCAAGTTTGGTCAACCCCATGTAAGTTATGGGGCAGTAACAGCACACTTTTGAAAACGTGTTTTTCAGCCCGAAATAAACGCGTTTTTTCAGACAACTGAATCCCTATGTAACTGCAAGGCTCAAAAGAGCCCACACACTCAGCTCTTAACCCCAGTGTGCAGAAAGTGTCAAAACATGTTTTTCAGCAGAAATAAACATGTTTCTGCAAGTTTGGTCACCCCCATGTAAGTTATGGGGCAGTAACAGCACACTTTTGAAAACGTGTTTTTCAGCCCGAAATAGACGCGTTTTTTCAGACAACTGAATCCCTATGTAACTGCAAGACTCAGAAGAGCCCACACACTCAGCTCTTAACCCCAGTGTGCAGAAAGTGTCAAAACGTGATTTTCAGCAGAAATAAACATGTTTCTGCAAGTTTGGTCACCCCCATGTAAGTTATGGGGCAGTAACAGCACACTTTTGAAAACGTGTTTTTCAGCCTGAAATAAACACGTTTTTTCAGACAACTGAATCCCTATGTAACTGCAAGACTCAGAAGAGCCCACACACTCAGCTCTTAACCCCAGTGTGCAGAAAGTGTCAAAACATGATTTTCAGCAGAAATAAACATGTTTCTGCAAGTTTGGTCACCCCCATGTAAGTTATGGGGCAGTAACAGCACACTTTTGAAAACGTGTTTTTCAGCCCGAAATAAACGCGTTTTTTCAGACAACTGAATCCCTATGTAACTGCAAGACTCAGAAGAGCCCACACACTCAGCTCTTAACCCCAGTGTGCAGAAAGTGTCAAAACGTGTTTTTCAGCAGAAATAAACATGTTTCTGCAAGTTTGGTCACCCCCATGTAAGTTATGGGGCAGTAACAGCACACTTTTGAAAACGTGTTTTTCAGCCCGAAATAAACGCGTTTTTTCAGACAACTGAATCCCTATGTAACTGCAAGACTCAGAAGAGCCCACACACTCAGCTCTTAACCCCAGTGTGCAGAAAGTGTCAAAACATGATTTTCGCAGAAATAAACATGTTTCTGCAAGTTTGGTCACCCCCATGTAAGTTATGGGGCAGTAACAGCACACTTTTGAAAACGTGTTTTTCAGCCCGAAATAAACGCGTTTTTTCAGACAACTGAATCCCTATGTAACTGCAAGACTCAGAAGAGCCCACACACTCAGCTCTTAACCCCAGTGTGCAGAAAGTGTCAAAACATGTTTTTCAGCAGAAATAAACATGTTTCTGCAAGTTTGGTCACCCCCATGTAAGTTATGGGGCAGTAACAGCACACTTTTGAAAACGTGTTTTTCAGCCCGAAATAAACACGTTTTTTCAGACAACTGAATCCCTATGTAACTGCAAGACTCAGAAGAGCCCACACACTCAGCTCTTAACCCCAGTGTGCAGAAAGTGTCAAAACATGTTTTTCAGCAGAAATAAACATGTTTCTGCAAGTTTGGTCACCCCCATGTAAGTTATGGGGCAGTAACAGCACACTTTTGAAAACGTGTTTTTCAGCCTGAAATAAACACGTTTTTTCAGACAACTGAATCCCTATGTAACTGCAAGACTCAGAAGAGCCCACACACTCAGCTCTTAACCCCAGTGTGCAGAAAGTGTCAAAACATGATTTTCAGCAGAAATAAACATGTTTCTGCAAGTTTGGTCAACCCCATGTAAGTTATGGGGCAGTAACAGCACACTTTTGAAAACGTGTTTTTCAGCCCGAAATAAACGCGTTTTTTCAGACAACTGAATCCCTATGTAACTGCAAGGCTCAAAAGAGCCCACACACTCAGCTCTTAACCCCAGTGTGCAGAAAGTGTCAAAACATGTTTTTCAGCAGAAATAAACATGTTTCTGCAAGTTTGGTCACCCCCATGTAAGTTATGGGGCAGTAACAGCACACTTTTGAAAACGTGTTTTTCAGCCCGAAATAAACGCGTTTTTTCAGACAACTGAATCCCTATGTAACTGCAAGACTCAGAAGAGCCCACACACTCAGCTCTTAACCCCAGTGTGCAGAAAGTGTCAAAACATGATTTTCAGCAGAAATAAACATGTTTCTGCAAGTTTGGTCACCCCCATGTAAGTTATGGGGCAGTAACAGCACACTTTTGAAAACGTGTTTTTCAGCCCGAAATAAACGCGTTTTTTCAGACAACTGAATCCCTATGTAACTGCAAGACTCAGAAGAGCCCACACACTCAGCTCTTAACCCCAGTGTGCAGAAAGTGTCAAAACATGTTTTTCAGCAGAAATAAACATGTTTCTGCAAGTTTGGTCACCCCCATGTAAGTTATGGGGCAGTAACAGCACACTTTTGAAAACGTGTTTTTCAGCCTGAAATAAACACGTTTTTTCAGACAACTGAATCCCTATGTAACTGCAAGACTCAGAAGAGTCCACACACTCAGCTCTTAACCCCAGTGTGCAGAAAGTGTCAACACATGATTTTCAGCAGAAATAAACATGTTTCTGCAAGTTTGGTCAACCCCATGTAAGTTATGGGGCAGTAACAGCACACTTTTGAAAACGTGTTTTTCAGCCCGAAATAAACGCGTTTTTTCAGACAACTGAATCCCTATGTAACTGCAAGGCTCAAAAGAGCCCACACACTCAGCTCTTAACCCCAGTGTGCAGAAAGTGTCAAAACATGTTTTTCAGCAGAAATAAACATGTTTCTGCAAGTTTGGTCACCCCCATGTAAGTTATGGGGCAGTAACAGCACACTTTTGAAAACGTGTTTTTCAGCCCGAAATAAACGCGTTTTTTCAGACAACTGAATCCCTATGTAACTGCAAGACTCAGAAGAGCCCACACACTCAGCTCTTAACCCCAGTGTGCAGAAAGTGTCAAAACGTGATTTTCAGCAGAAATAAACATGTTTCTGCAAGTTTGGTCACCCCCATGTAAGTTATGGGGCAGTAACAGCACACTTTTGAAAACGTGTTTTTCAGCCCGAAATAAACGCGTTTTTTCAGACAACTGAATCCCTATGTAACTGCAAGACTCAGAAGAGCCCACACACTCAGCTCTTAACCCCAGTGTGCAGAAAGTGTCAAAACGTGTTTTTCAGCAGAAATAAACATGTTTCTGCAAGTTTGGTCACCCCCATGTAAGTTATGGGGCAGTAACAGCACACTTTTGAAAACGTGTTTTTCAGCCCGAAATAAACGCGTTTTTTCAGACAACTGAATCCCTATGTAACTGCAAGACTCAGAAGAGCCCACACACTCAGCTCTTAACCCCAGTGTGCAGAAAGTGTCAAAACATGATTTTCAGCAGAAATAAACATGTTTCTGCAAGTTTGGTCACCCCCATGTAAGTTATGGGGCAGTAACAGCACACTTTTGAAAACGTGTTTTTCAGCCCGAAATAAACGCGTTTTTTCAGACAACTGAATCCCTATGTAACTGCAAGACTCAGAAGAGCCCACACACTCAGCTCTTAACCCCAGTGTGCAGAAAGTGTCAAAACATGTTTTTCAGCAGAAATAAACATGTTTCTGCAAGTTTGGTCACCCCCATGTAAGTTATGGGGCAGTAACAGCACACTTTTGAAAACGTGTTTTTCAGCCTGAAATAAACACGTTTTTTCAGACAACTGAATCCCTATGTAACTGCAAGACTCAGAAGAGCCAACACACTCAGCTCTTAACCCCAGTGTGCAGAAAGTGTCAAAACATGTTTTTCAGCAGAAATAAACATGTTTCTGCAAGTTTGGTCACCCCCATGTAAGTTATGGGGCAGTAACAGCACACTTTTGAAAACGTGTTTTTCAGCCCGAAATAAACGCGTTTTTTCAGACAACTGAATCCCTATGTAACTGCAAGGCTCAAAAGAGCCCACACACTCAGCTCTTAACCCCAGTGTGCAGAAAGTGTCAAAACATGTTTTTCAGCAGAAATAAACATGTTTCTGCAAGTTTGGTCACCCCCATGTAAATTATGGGGCAGTAACAGCACACTTTTGAAAACGTGTTTTTCAGCCCGAAATAAACGCGTTTTTTCAGACAACTGAATCCCTATGTAACTGCAAGACTCAGAAGAGCCCACACACTCAGCTCTTAACCCCAGTGTGCAGAAAGTGACAAAACATGATTTTCAGCAGAAATAAACATGTTTCTGCAAGTTTGGTCACCCCCATGTAAGTTATGGGGCAGTAACAGCACACTTTTGAAAACGTGTTTTTCAGCCCGAAATAAACGCGTTTTTTCAGACAACTGAATCCCTATGTAACTGCAAGACTCAGAAGAGCCCACACACTCAGCTCTTAACCCCAGTGTGCAGAAAGTGTCAAAACGTGTTTTTCAGCAGAAATAAACATGTTTCTGCAAGTTTGGTCACCCCCATGTAAGTTATGGGGCAGTAACAGCACACTTTTGAAAACGTGTTTTTCAGCCTGAAATAAACACGTTTTTTCAGACAACTGAATCCCTATGTAACTGCAAGACTCAGAAGAGCCCACACACTCAGCTCTTAACCCCAGTGTGCAGAAAGTGTCAAAACATGATTTTCAGCAGAAATAAACATGTTTCTGCAAGTTTGGTCACCCCCATGTAAGTTATGGGGCAGTAACAGCACACTTTTGAAAACGTGTTTTTCAGCCCGAAATAAACGCGTTTTTTCAGACAACTGAATCCCTATGTAACTGCAAGACTCAGAAGAGCCCACACACTCAGCTCTTAACCCCAGTGTGCAGAAAGTGTCAAAACATGTTTTTCAGCAGAAATAAACATGTTTCTGCAAGTTTGGTCACCCCCATGTAAGTTATGGGGCAGTAACAGCACACTTTTGAAAACGTGTTTTTCAGCCTGAAATAAACACGTTTTTTCAGACAACTGAATCCCTATGTAACTGCAAGACTCAGAAGAGTCCACACACTCAGCTCTTAACCCCAGTGTGCAGAAAGTGTCAAAACATGATTTTCAGCAGAAATAAACATGTTTCTGCAAGTTTGGTCAACCCCATGTAAGTTATGGGGCAGTAACAGCACACTTTTGAAAACGTGTTTTTCAGCCCGAAATAAACGCGTTTTTTCAGACAACTGAATCCCTATGTAACTGCAAGGCTCAAAAGAGCCCACACACTCAGCTCTTAACCCCAGTGTGCAGAAAGTGTCAAAACATGTTTTTCAGCAGAAATAAACATGTTTCTGCAAGTTTGGTCACCCCCATGTAAGTTATGGGGCAGTAACAGCACACTTTTGAAAACGTGTTTTTCAGCCCGAAATAAACGCGTTTTTTCAGACAACTGAATCCCTATGTAACTGCAAGACTCAGAAGAGCCCACACACTCAGCTCTTAACCCCAGTGTGCAGAAAGTGTCAAAACGTGATTTTCAGCAGAAATAAACATGTTTCTGCAAGTTTGGTCACCCCCATGTAAGTTATGGGGCAGTAACAGCACACTTTTGAAAACGTGTTTTTCAGCCCGAAATAAACGCGTTTTTTCAGACAACTGAATCCCTATGTAACTGCAAGACTCAGAAGAGCCCACACACTCAGCTCTTAACCCCAGTGTGCAGAAAGTGTCAAAACGTGTTTTTCAGCAGAAATAAACATGTTTCTGCAAGTTTGGTCACCCCCATGTAAGTTATGGGGCAGTAACAGCACACTTTTGAAAACGTGTTTTTCAGCCTGAAATAAACACGTTTTTTCAGACAACTGAATCCCTATGTAACTGCAAGACTCAGAAGAGCCCACACACTCAGCTCTTAACCCCAGTGTGCAGAAAGTGTCAAAACATGATTTTCAGCAGAAATAAACATGTTTCTGCAAGTTTGGTCACCCCCATGTAAGTTATGGGGCAGTAACAGCACACTTTTGAAAACGTGTTTTTCAGCCCGAAATAAACGCGTTTTTTCAGACAACTGAATCCCTATGTAACTGCAAGACTCAGAAGAGCCCACACACTCAGCTCTTAACCCCAGTGTGCAGAAAGTGTCAAAACGTGTTTTTCAGCAGAAATAAACATGTTTCTGCAAGTTTGGTCACCCCCATGTAAGTTATGGGGCAGTAACAGCACACTTTTGAAAACGTGTTTTTCAGCCCGAAATAAACGCGTTTTTTCAGACAACTGAATCCCTATGTAACTGCAAGACTCAGAAGAGCCCACACACTCAGCTCTTAACCCCAGTGTGCAGAAAGTGTCAAAACATGATTTTCAGCAGAAATAAACATGTTTCTGCAAGTTTGGTCACCCCCATGTAAGTTATGGGGCAGTAACAGCACACTTTTGAAAACGTGTTTTTCAGCCCGAAATAAACGCGTTTTTTCAGACAACTGAATCCCTATGTAACTGCAAGACTCAGAAGAGCCCACACACTCAGCTCTTAACCCCAGTGTGCAGAAAGTGTCAAAACATGTTTTTCAGCAGAAATAAACATGTTTCTGCAAGTTTGGTCACCCCCATGTAAGTTATGGGGCAGTAACAGCACACTTTTGAAAACGTGTTTTTCAGCCTGAAATAAACACGTTTTTTCAGACAACTGAATCCCAATGTAACTGCAAGACTCAGAAGAGCCAACACACTCAGCTCTTAACCCCAGTGTGCAGAAAGTGTCAAAACATGTTTTTCAGCAGAAATAAACATGTTTCTGCAAGTTTGGTCACCCCCATGTAAGTTATGGGGCAGTAACAGCACACTTTTGAAAACGTGTTTTTCAGCCTGAAATAAACACGTTTTTTCAGACAACTGAATCCCTATGTAACTGCAAGACTCAGAAGAGCCCACACACTCAGCTCTTAACCCCAGTGTGCAGAAAGTGTCAAAACATGTTTTTCAGCAGAAATAAACATGTTTCTGCAAGTTTGGTCACCCCCATGTAAGTTATGGGGCAGTAACAGCACACTTTTGAAAACGTGTTTTTCAGCCTGAAATAAACACGTTTTTTCAGACAACTGAATCCCTATGTAACTGCAAGACTCAGAAGAGCCCACACACTCAGCTCTTAACCCCAGTGTGCAGAAAGTGTCAAAACATGTTTTTCAGCAGAAATAAACATGTTTCTGCAAGTTTGGTCACCCCCATGTAAGTTATGGGGCAGTAACAGCACACTTTTGAAAACGTGTTTTTCAGCCTGAAATAAACACGTTTTTTCAGACAACTGAATCCCTATGTAACTGCAAGACTCAGAAGAGCCCACACACTCAGCTCTTAACCCCAGTGTGCAGAAAGTGTCAAAACATGATTTTCAGCAGAAATAAACATGTTTCTGCAAGTTTGGTCAACCCCATGTAAGTTATGGGGCAGTAACAGCACACTTTTGAAAACGTGTTTTTCAGCCCGAAATAAACGCGTTTTTTCAGACAACTGAATCCCTATGTAACTGCAAGGCTCAAAAGAGCCCACACACTCAGCTCTTAACCCCAGTGTGCAGAAAGTGTCAAAACATGTTTTTCAGCAGAAATAAACATGTTTCTGCAAGTTTGGTCACCCCCATGTAAGTTATGGGGCAGTAACAGCACACTTTTGAAAACGTGTTTTTCAGCCCGAAATAAACGCGTTTTTTCAGACAACTGAATCCCTATGTAACTGCAAGACTCAGAAGAGCCCACACACTCAGCTCTTAACCCCAGTGTGCAGAAAGTGACAAAACATGATTTTCAGCAGAAATAAACATGTTTCTGCAAGTTTGGTCACCCCCATGTAAGTTATGGGGCAGTAACAGCACACTTTTGAAAACGTGTTTTTCAGCCCGAAATAAACGCGTTTTTTCAGACAACTGAATCCCTATGTAACTGCAAGACTCAGAAGAGCCCACACACTCAGCTCTTAACCCCAGTGTGCAGAAAGTGTCAAAACGTGTTTTTCAGCAGAAATAAACATGTTTCTGCAAGTTTGGTCACCCCCATGTAAGTATGGGGCAGTAACAGCACACTTTTGAAAACGTGTTTTTCAGCCTGAAATAAACACGTTTTTTCAGACAACTGAATCCCTATGTAACTGCAAGACTCAGAAGAGCCCACACACTCAGCTCTTAACCCCAGTGTGCAGAAAGTGTCAAAACATGATTTTCAGCAGAAATAAACATGTTTCTGCAAGTTTGGTCAACCCCATGTAAGTTATGGGGCAGTAACAGCACACTTTTGAAAACGTGTTTTTCAGCCCGAAATAAACGCGTTTTTTCAGACAACTGAATCCCTGTGTAACTGCAAGGCTCAAAAGAGCCCACACACTCAGCTCTTAACCCCAGTGTGCAGAAAGTGTCAAAACATGTTTTTCAGCAGAAATAAACATGTTTCTGCAAGTTTGGTCACCCCCATGTAAGTTATGGGGCAGTAACAGCACACTTTTGAAAACGTGTTTTTCAGCCCGAAATAAACGCGTTTTTTCAGACAACTGAATCCCTATGTAACTGCAAGACTCAGAAGAGCCCACACACTCAGCTCTTAACCCCAGTGTGCAGAAAGTGTCAAAACATGTTTTTCAGCAGAAATAAACATGTTTCTGCAAGTTTGGTCACCCCCATGTAAGTTATGGGGCAGTAACAGCACACTTTTGAAAACGTGTTTTTCAGCCCGAAATAAACACGTTTTTTCAGACAACTGAATCCCTATGTAACTGCAAGACTCAGAAGAGTCCACACACTCAGCTCTTAACCCCAGTGTGCAGAAAGTGTCAAAACATGATTTTCAGCAGAAATAAACATGTTTCTGCAAGTTTGGTCAACCCCATGTAAGTTATGGGGCAGTAACAGCACACTTTTGAAAACGTGTTTTTCAGCCCGAAATAAACGCGTTTTTTCAGACAACTGAATCCCTATGTAACTGCAAGGCTCAAAAGAGCCCACACACTCAGCTCTTAACCCCAGTGTGCAGAAAGTGTCAAAACATGTTTTTCAGCAGAAATAAACATGTTTCTGCAAGTTTGGTCACCCCCATGTAAGTTATGGGGCAGTAACAGCACACTTTTGAAAACGTGTTTTTCAGCCCGAAATAGACGCGTTTTTTCAGACAACTGAATCCCTATGTAACTGCAAGACTCAGAAGAGCCCACACACTCAGCTCTTAACCCCAGTGTGCAGAAAGTGTCAAAACGTGATTTTCAGCAGAAATAAACATGTTTCTGCAAGTTTGGTCACCCCCATGTAAGTTATGGGGCAGTAACAGCACACTTTTGAAAACGTGTTTTTCAGCCTGAAATAAACACGTTTTTTCAGACAACTGAATCCCTATGTAACTGCAAGACTCAGAAGAGCCCACACACTCAGCTCTTAACCCCAGTGTGCAGAAAGTGTCAAAACATGATTTTCAGCAGAAATAAACATGTTTCTGCAAGTTTGGTCACCCCCATGTAAGTTATGGGGCAGTAACAGCACACTTTTGAAAACGTGTTTTTCAGCCCGAAATAAACGCGTTTTTTCAGACAACTGAATCCCTATGTAACTGCAAGACTCAGAAGAGCCCACACACTCAGCTCTTAACCCCAGTGTGCAGAAAGTGTCAAAACGTGTTTTTCAGCAGAAATAAACATGTTTCTGCAAGTTTGGTCACCCCCATGTAAGTTATGGGGCAGTAACAGCACACTTTTGAAAACGTGTTTTTCAGCCCGAAATAAACGCGTTTTTTCAGACAACTGAATCCCTATGTAACTGCAAGACTCAGAAGAGCCCACACACTCAGCTCTTAACCCCAGTGTGCAGAAAGTGTCAAAACATGATTTTCGCAGAAATAAACATGTTTCTGCAAGTTTGGTCACCCCCATGTAAGTTATGGGGCAGTAACAGCACACTTTTGAAAACGTGTTTTTCAGCCCGAAATAAACGCGTTTTTTCAGACAACTGAATCCCTATGTAACTGCAAGACTCAGAAGAGCCCACACACTCAGCTCTTAACCCCAGTGTGCAGAAAGTGTCAAAACATGTTTTTCAGCAGAAATAAACATGTTTCTGCAAGTTTGGTCACCCCCATGTAAGTTATGGGGCAGTAACAGCACACTTTTGAAAACGTGTTTTTCAGCCCGAAATAAACACGTTTTTTCAGACAACTGAATCCCTATGTAACTGCAAGACTCAGAAGAGCCCACACACTCAGCTCTTAACCCCAGTGTGCAGAAAGTGTCAAAACATGTTTTTCAGCAGAAATAAACATGTTTCTGCAAGTTTGGTCACCCCCATGTAAGTTATGGGGCAGTAACAGCACACTTTTGAAAACGTGTTTTTCAGCCTGAAATAAACACGTTTTTTCAGACAACTGAATCCCTATGTAACTGCAAGACTCAGAAGAGCCCACACACTCAGCTCTTAACCCCAGTGTGCAGAAAGTGTCAAAACATGTTTTTCAGCAGAAATAAACATGTTTCTGCAAGTTTGGTCACCCCCATGTAAGTTATGGGGCAGTAACAGCACACTTTTGAAAACGTGTTTTTCAGCCCGAAATAAACGCGTTTTTTCAGACAACTGAATCCCTATGTAACTGCAAGACTCAGAAGAGCCCACACACTCAGCTCTTAACCCCAGTGTGCAGAAAGTGTCAAAACATGATTTTCAGCAGAAATAAACATGTTTCTGCAAGTTTGGTCACCCCCATGTAAGTTATGGGGCAGTAACAGCACACTTTTGAAAACGTGTTTTTCAGCCCGAAATAAACGCGTTTTTTCAGACAACTGAATCCCTATGTAACTGCAAGACTCAGAAGAGCCCACACACTCAGCTCTTAACCCCAGTGTGCAGAAAGTGTCAAAACATGTTTTTCAGCAGAAATAAACATGTTTCTGCAAGTTTGGTCACCCCCATGTAAGTTATGGGGCAGTAACAGCACACTTTTGAAAACGTGTTTTTCAGCCCGAAATAAACGCGTTTTTTCAGACAACTGAATCCCTATGTAACTGCAAGACTCAGAAGAGCCCACACACTCAGCTCTTAACCCCAGTGTGCAGAAAGTGTCAAAACATGATTTTCAGCAGAAATAAACATGTTTCTGCAAGTTTGGTCACCCCCATGTAAGTTATGGGGCAGTAACAGCACACTTTTGAAAACGTGTTTTTCAGCCCGAAATAAACGCGTTTTTTCAGACAACTGAATCCCTATGTAACTGCAAGACTCAGAAGAGCCCACACACTCAGCTCTTAACCCCAGTGTGCAGAAAGTGTCAAAACATGTTTTTCAGCAGAAATAAACATGTTTCTGCAAGTTTGGTCACCCCCATGTAAGTTATGGGGCAGTAACAGCACACTTTTGAAAACGTGTTTTTCAGCCTGAAATAAACACGTTTTTTCAGACAACTGAATCCCTATGTAACTGCAAGACTCAGAAGAGCCAACACACTCAGCTCTTAACCCCAGTGTGCAGAAAGTGTCAAAACATGTTTTTCAGCAGAAATAAACATGTTTCTGCAAGTTTGGTCACCCCCATGTAAGTTATGGGGCAGTAACAGCACACTTTTGAAAACGTGTTTTTCAGCCCGAAATAAACGCGTTTTTTCAGACAACTGAATCCCTATG
The DNA here is from genome assembly GCF_059453375.1 of Lepisosteus platostomus. Taxonomy (NCBI): domain Eukaryota; kingdom Metazoa; phylum Chordata; class Actinopteri; order Semionotiformes; family Lepisosteidae; genus Lepisosteus; species Lepisosteus platostomus. The sequence goes on along the minus strand of NC_142614.1, from coordinate 36,003,349 downwards.
TAACTGCAAGGCTCAAAAGAGCCAACACACTCAGCTCTTAACCCCAGTGTGCAGAAAGTGTCAAAACATGTTTTTCAGCAGAAATAAACATGTTTCTGCAAGTTTGGTCACCCCCATGTAAGTTATGGGGCAATAACAGCACACTTTTGAAAACGTGTTTTTCAGCCCGAAATAAACGCGTTTTTTCAGACAACTGAATCCCTATGTAACTGCAAGACTCAGAAGAGCCCACACACTCAGCTCTTAACCCCAGTGTGCAGAAAGTGTCAAAACATGATTTTCAGCAGAAATAAACATGTTTCTGCAAGTTTGGTCACCCCCATGTAAGTTATGGGGCAGTAACAGCACACTTTTGAAAACGTGTTTTTCAGCCTGAAATAAACACGTTTTTTCAGACAACTGAATCCCTATGTAACTGCAAGACTCAGAAGAGCCCACACACTCAGCTCTTAACCCCAGTGTGCAGAAAGTGTCAAAACATGTTTTTCAGCAGAAATAAACATGTTTCTGCAAGTTTGGTCACCCCCATGTAAGTTATGGGGCAGTAACAGCACACTTTTGAAAACGTGTTTTTCAGCCTGAAATAAACACGTTTTTTCAGACAACTGAATCCCTATGTAACTGCAAGACTCAGAAGAGCCCACACACTCAGCTCTTAACCCCAGTGTGCAGAAAGTGTCAAAACATGTTTTTCAGCAGAAATAAACATGTTTCTGCAAGTTTGGTCACCCCCATGTAAGTTATGGGGCAGTAACAGCACACTTTTGAAAACGTGTTTTTCAGCCCGAAATAAACGCGTTTTTTCAGACAACTGAATCCCTATGTAACTGCAAGGCTCAAAAGAGCCCACACACTCAGCTCTTAACCCCAGTGTGCAGAAAGTGTCAAAACATGTTTTTCAGCAGAAATAAACATGTTTCTGCAAGTTTGGTCACCCCCATGTAAATTATGGGGCAGTAACAGCACACTTTTGAAAACGTGTTTTTCAGCCCGAAATAAACGCGTTTTTTCAGACAACTGAATCCCTATGTAACTGCAAGACTCAGAAGAGCCCACACACTCAGCTCTTAACCCCAGTGTGCAGAAAGTGACAAAACATGATTTTCAGCAGAAATAAACATGTTTCTGCAAGTTTGGTCACCCCCATGTAAGTTATGGGGCAGTAACAGCACACTTTTGAAAACGTGTTTTTCAGCCCGAAATAAACGCGTTTTTTCAGACAACTGAATCCCTATGTAACTGCAAGACTCAGAAGAGCCCACACACTCAGCTCTTAACCCCAGTGTGCAGAAAGTGTCAAAACGTGTTTTTCAGCAGAAATAAACATGTTTCTGCAAGTTTGGTCACCCCCATGTAAGTTATGGGGCAGTAACAGCACACTTTTGAAAACGTGTTTTTCAGCCTGAAATAAACACGTTTTTTCAGACAACTGAATCCCTATGTAACTGCAAGACTCAGAAGAGCCCACACACTCAGCTCTTAACCCCAGTGTGCAGAAAGTGTCAAAACATGTTTTTCAGCAGAAATAAACATGTTTCTGCAAGTTTGGTCACCCCCATGTAAGTTATGGGGCAGTAACAGCACACTTTTGAAAACGTGTTTTTCAGCCCGAAATAAACGCGTTTTTTCAGACAACTGAATCCCTATGTAACTGCAAGGCTCAAAAGAGCCCACACACTCAGCTCTTAACCCCAGTGTGCAGAAAGTGTCAAAACATGTTTTTCAGCAGAAATAAACATGTTTCTGCAAGTTTGGTCACCCCCATGTAAGTTATGGGGCAGTAACAGCACACTTTTGAAAACGTGTTTTTCAGCCCGAAATAAACGCGTTTTTTCAGACAACTGAATCCCTATGTAACTGCAAGACTCAGAAGAGCCCACACACTCAGCTCTTAACCCCAGTGTGCAGAAAGTGACAAAACATGATTTTCAGCAGAAATAAACATGTTTCTGCAAGTTTGGTCACCCCCATGTAAGTTATGGGGCAGTAACAGCACACTTTTGAAAACGTGTTTTTCAGCCTGAAATAAACACGTTTTTTCAGACAACTGAATCCCTATGTAACTGCAAGACTCAGAAGAGCCCACACACTCAGCTCTTAACCCCAGTGTGCAGAAAGTGTCAAAACATGATTTTCAGCAGAAATAAACATGTTTCTGCAAGTTTGGTCAACCCCATGTAAGTTATGGGGGCAGTAACAGCACACTTTTGAAAACGTGTTTTTCAGCCCGAAATAAACGCGTTTTTTCAGACAACTGAATCCCTATGTAACTGCAAGGCTCAAAAGAGCCCACACACTCAGCTCTTAACCCCAGTGTGCAGAAAGTGTCAAAACATGTTTTTCAGCAGAAATAAACATGTTTCTGCAAGTTTGGTCACCCCCATGTAAGTTATGGGGCAATAACAGCACACTTTTGAAAACGTGTTTTTCAGCCCGAAATAAACGCGTTTTTTCAGACAACTGAATCCCTATGTAACTGCAAGACTCAGAAGAGCCCACACACTCAGCTCTTAACCCCAGTGTGCAGAAAGTGTCAAAACATGATTTTCAGCAGAAATAAACATGTTTCTGCAAGTTTGGTCACCCCCATGTAAGTTATGGGGCAGTAACAGCACACTTTTGAAAACGTGTTTTTCAGCCTGAAATAAACACGTTTTTTCAGACAACTGAATCCCTATGTAACTGCAAGACTCAGAAGAGCCCACACACTCAGCTCTTAACCCCAGTGTGCAGAAAGTGTCAAAACATGTTTTTCAGCAGAAATAAACATGTTTCTGCAAGTTTGGTCACCCCCATGTAAGTTATGGGGCAGTAACAGCACACTTTTGAAAACGTGTTTTTCAGCCTGAAATAAACACGTTTTTTCAGACAACTGAATCCCTATGTAACTGCAAGACTCAGAAGAGCCCACACACTCAGCTCTTAACCCCAGTGTGCAGAAAGTGTCAAAACATGTTTTTCAGCAGAAATAAACATGTTTCTGCAAGTTTGGTCACCCCCATGTAAGTTATGGGGCAGTAACAGCACACTTTTGAAAACGTGTTTTTCAGCCCGAAATAAACGCGTTTTTTCAGACAACTGAATCCCTATGTAACTGCAAGGCTCAAAAGAGCCCACACACTCAGCTCTTAACCCCAGTGTGCAGAAAGTGTCAAAACATGTTTTTCAGCAGAAATAAACATGTTTCTGCAAGTTTGGTCACCCCCATGTAAATTATGGGGCAGTAACAGCACACTTTTGAAAACGTGTTTTTCAGCCCGAAATAAACGCGTTTTTTCAGACAACTGAATCCCTATGTAACTGCAAGACTCAGAAGAGCCCACACACTCAGCTCTTAACCCCAGTGTGCAGAAAGTGACAAAACATGATTTTCAGCAGAAATAAACATGTTTCTGCAAGTTTGGTCACCCCCATGTAAGTTATGGGGCAGTAACAGCACACTTTTGAAAACGTGTTTTTCAGCCCGAAATTAACGCGTTTTTTCAGACAACTGAATCCCTATGTAACTGCAAGACTCAGAAGAGCCCACACACTCAGCTCTTAACCCCAGTGTGCAGAAAGTGTCAAAACGTGTTTTTCAGCAGAAATAAACATGTTTCTGCAAGTTTGGTCACCCCCATGTAAGTTATGGGGCAGTAACAGCACACTTTTGAAAACGTGTTTTTCAGCCTGAAATAAACACGTTTTTTCAGACAACTGAATCCCTATGTAACTGCAAGACTCAGAAGAGCCCACACACTCAGCTCTTAACCCCAGTGTGCAGAAAGTGTCAAAACATGTTTTTCAGCAGAAATAAACATGTTTCTGCAAGTTTGGTCACCCCCATGTAAGTTATGGGGCAGTAACAGCACACTTTTGAAAACGTGTTTTTCAGCCCGAAATAAACGCGTTTTTTCAGACAACTGAATCCCTATGTAACTGCAAGGCTCAAAAGAGCCCACACACTCAGCTCTTAACCCCAGTGTGCAGAAAGTGTCAAAACATGTTTTTCAGCAGAAATAAACATGTTTCTGCAAGTTTGGTCACCCCCATGTAAGTTATGGGGCAGTAACAGCACACTTTTGAAAACGTGTTTTTCAGCCCGAAATAAACGCGTTTTTTCAGACAACTGAATCCCTATGTAACTGCAAGACTCAGAAGAGCCCACACACTCAGCTCTTAACCCCAGTGTGCAGAAAGTGACAAAACATGATTTTCAGCAGAAATAAACATGTTTCTGCAAGTTTGGTCACCCCCATGTAAGTTATGGGGCAGTAACAGCACACTTTTGAAAACGTGTTTTTCAGCCTGAAATAAACACGTTTTTTCAGACAACTGAATCCCTATGTAACTGCAAGACTCAGAAGAGCCCACACACTCAGCTCTTAACCCCAGTGTGCAGAAAGTGTCAAAACATGATTTTCAGCAGAAATAAACATGTTTCTGCAAGTTTGGTCAACCCCATGTAAGTTATGGGGCAGTAACAGCACACTTTTGAAAACGTGTTTTTCAGCCCGAAATAAACGCGTTTTTTCAGACAACTGAATCCCTATGTAACTGCAAGGCTCAAAAGAGCCCACACACTCAGCTCTTAACCCCAGTGTGCAGAAAGTGTCAAAACATGTTTTTCAGCAGAAATAAACATGTTTCTGCAAGTTTGGTCACCCCCATGTAAGTTATGGGGCAATAACAGCACACTTTTGAAAACGTGTTTTTCAGCCCGAAATAAACGCGTTTTTTCAGACAACTGAATCCCTATGTAACTGCAAGACTCAGAAGAGCCCACACACTCAGCTCTTAACCCCAGTGTGCAGAAAGTGTCAAAACATGATTTTCAGCAGAAATAAACATGTTTCTGCAAGTTTGGTCACCCCCATGTAAGTTATGGGGCAGTAACAGCACACTTTTGAAAACGTGTTTTTCAGCCTGAAATAAACACGTTTTTTCAGACAACTGAATCCCTATGTAACTGCAAGACTCAGAAGAGCCCACACACTCAGCTCTTAACCCCAGTGTGCAGAAAGTGTCAAAACATGTTTTTCAGCAGAAATAAACATGTTTCTGCAAGTTTGGTCACCCCCATGTAAGTTATGGGGCAGTAACAGCACACTTTTGAAAACGTGTTTTTCAGCCTGAAATAAACACGTTTTTTCAGACAACTGAATCCCTATGTAACTGCAAGACTCAGAAGAGCCCACACACTCAGCTCTTAACCCCAGTGTGCAGAAAGTGTCAAAACATGTTTTTCAGCAGAAATAAACATGTTTCTGCAAGTTTGGTCACCCCCATGTAAGTTATGGGGCAGTAACAGCACACTTTTGAAAACGTGTTTTTCAGCCCGAAATAAACGCGTTTTTTCAGACAACTGAATCCCTATGTAACTGCAAGGCTCAAAAGAGCCCACACACTCAGCTCTTAACCCCAGTGTGCAGAAAGTGTCAAAACATGTTTTTCAGCAGAAATAAACATGTTTCTGCAAGTTTGGTCACCCCCATGTAAATTATGGGGCAGTAACAGCACACTTTTGAAAACGTGTTTTTCAGCCCGAAATAAACGCGTTTTTTCAGACAACTGAATCCCTATGTAACTGCAAGACTCAGAAGAGCCCACACACTCAGCTCTTAACCCCAGTGTGCAGAAAGTGACAAAACATGATTTTCAGCAGAAATAAACATGTTTCTGCAAGTTTGGTCACCCCCATGTAAGTTATGGGGCAGTAACAGCACACTTTTGAAAACGTGTTTTTCAGCCCGAAATAAACGCGTTTTTTCAGACAACTGAATCCCTATGTAACTGCAAGACTCAGAAGAGCCCACACACTCAGCTCTTAACCCCAGTGTGCAGAAAGTGTCAAAACGTGTTTTTCAGCAGAAATAAACATGTTTCTGCAAGTTTGGTCACCCCCATGTAAGTTATGGGGCAGTAACAGCACACTTTTGAAAACGTGTTTTTCAGCCTGAAATAAACACGTTTTTTCAGACAACTGAATCCCTATGTAACTGCAAGACTCAGAAGAGCCCACACACTCAGCTCTTAACCCCAGTGTGCAGAAAGTGTCAAAACATGATTTTCAGCAGAAATAAACATGTTTCTGCAAGTTTGGTCAACCCCATGTAAGTTATGGGGCAGTAACAGCACACTTTTGAAAACGTGTTTTTCAGCCCGAAATAAACGCGTTTTTTCAGACAACTGAATCCCTATGTAACTGCAAGGCTCAAAAGAGCCCACACACTCAGCTCTTAACCCCAGTGTGCAGAAAGTGTCAAAACATGTTTTTCAGCAGAAATAAACATGTTTCTGCAAGTTTGGTCACCCCCATGTAAGTTATGGGGCAGTAACAGCACACTTTTGAAAACGTGTTTTTCAGCCCGAAATAAACGCGTTTTTTCAGACAACTGAATCCCTATGTAACTGCAAGACTCAGAAGAGCCCACACACTCAGCTCTTAACCCCAGTGTGCAGAAAGTGTCAAAACATGATTTTCAGCAGAAATAAACATGTTTCTGCAAGTTTGGTCACCCCCATGTAAGTTATGGGGCAGTAACAGCACACTTTTGAAAACGTGTTTTTCAGCCCGAAATAAACGCGTTTTTTCAGACAACTGAATCCCTATGTAACTGCAAGACTCAGAAGAGCCCACACACTCAGCTCTTAACCCCAGTGTGCAGAAAGTGTCAAAACATGTTTTTCAGCAGAAATAAACATGTTTCTGCAAGTTTGGTCACCCCCATGTAAGTTATGGGGCAGTAACAGCACACTTTTGAAAACGTGTTTTTCAGCCTGAAATAAACACGTTTTTTCAGACAACTGAATCCCTATGTAACTGCAAGACTCAGAAGAGTCCACACACTCAGCTCTTAACCCCAGTGTGCAGAAAGTGTCAACACATGATTTTCAGCAGAAATAAACATGTTTCTGCAAGTTTGGTCAACCCCATGTAAGTTATGGGGCAGTAACAGCACACTTTTGAAAACGTGTTTTTCAGCCCGAAATAAACGCGTTTTTTCAGACAACTGAATCCCTATGTAACTGCAAGGCTCAAAAGAGCCCACACACTCAGCTCTTAACCCCAGTGTGCAGAAAGTGTCAAAACATGTTTTTCAGCAGAAATAAACATGTTTCTGCAAGTTTGGTCACCCCCATGTAAGTTATGGGGCAGTAACAGCACACTTTTGAAAACGTGTTTTTCAGCCCGAAATAAACGCGTTTTTTCAGACAACTGAATCCCTATGTAACTGCAAGACTCAGAAGAGCCCACACACTCAGCTCTTAACCCCAGTGTGCAGAAAGTGTCAAAACGTGTTTTTCAGCAGAAATAAACATGTTTCTGCAAGTTTGGTCACCCCCATGTAAGTTATGGGGCAGTAACAGCACACTTTTGAAAACGTGTTTTTCAGCCCGAAATAAACGCGTTTTTTCAGACAACTGAATCCCTATGTAACTGCAAGACTCAGAAGAGCCCACACACTCAGCTCTTAACCCCAGTGTGCAGAAAGTGTCAAAACATGATTTTCAGCAGAAATAAACATGTTTCTGCAAGTTTGGTCACCCCCATGTAAGTTATGGGGCAGTAACAGCACACTTTTGAAAACGTGTTTTTCAGCCCGAAATAAACGCGTTTTTTCAGACAACTGAATCCCTATGTAACTGCAAGACTCAGAAGAGCCCACACACTCAGCTCTTAACCCCAGTGTGCAGAAAGTGTCAAAACATGTTTTTCAGCAGAAATAAACATGTTTCTGCAAGTTTGGTCACCCCCATGTAAGTTATGGGGCAGTAACAGCACACTTTTGAAAACGTGTTTTTCAGCCTGAAATAAACACGTTTTTTCAGACAACTGAATCCCTATGTAACTGCAAGACTCAGAAGAGCCAACACACTCAGCTCTTAACCCCAGTGTGCAGAAAGTGTCAAAACATGTTTTTCAGCAGAAATAAACATGTTTCTGCAAGTTTGGTCACCCCCATGTAAGTTATGGGGCAGTAACAGCACACTTTTGAAAACGTGTTTTTCAGCCTGAAATAAACACGTTTTTTCAGACAACTGAATCCCTATGTAACTGCAAGACTCAGAAGAGCCCACACACTCAGCTCTTAACCCCAGTGTGCAGAAAGTGTCAAAACATGTTTTTCAGCAGAAATAAACATGTTTCTGCAAGTTTGGTCACCCCCATGTAAGTTATGGGGCAGTAACAGCACACTTTTGAAAACGTGTTTTTCAGCCCGAAATAAACGCGTTTTTTCAGACAACTGAATCCCTATGTAACTGCAAGGCTCAAAAGAGCCCACACACTCAGCTCTTAACCCCAGTGTGCAGAAAGTGTCAAAACATGTTTTTCAGCAGAAATAAACATGTTTCTGCAAGTTTGGTCACCCCCATGTAAATTATGGGGCAGTAACAGCACACTTTTGAAAACGTGTTTTTCAGCCCGAAATAAACGCGTTTTTTCAGACAACTGAATCCCTATGTAACTGCAAGACTCAGAAGAGCCCACACACTCAGCTCTTAACCCCAGTGTGCAGAAAGTGACAAAACATGATTTTCAGCAGAAATAAACATGTTTCTGCAAGTTTGGTCACCCCCATGTAAGTTATGGGGCAGTAACAGCACACTTTTGAAAACGTGTTTTTCAGCCCGAAATAAACGCGTTTTTTCAGACAACTGAATCCCTATGTAACTGCAAGACTCAGAAGAGCCCACACACTCAGCTCTTAACCCCAGTGTGCAGAAAGTGTCAAAACGTGTTTTTCAGCAGAAATAAACATGTTTCTGCAAGTTTGGTCACCCCCATGTAAGTTATGGGGCAGTAACAGCACACTTTTGAAAACGTGTTTTTCAGCCTGAAATAAACACGTTTTTTCAGACAACTGAATCCCTATGTAACTGCAAGACTCAGAAGAGCCCACACACTCAGCTCTTAACCCCAGTGTGCAGAAAGTGTCAAAACATGATTTTCAGCAGAAATAAACATGTTTCTGCAAGTTTGGTCAACCCCATGTAAGTTATGGGGCAGTAACAGCACACTTTTGAAAACGTGTTTTTCAGCCCGAAATAAACGCGTTTTTTCAGACAACTGAATCCCTATGTAACTGCAAGGCTCAAAAGAGCCCACACACTCAGCTCTTAACCCCAGTGTGCAGAAAGTGTCAAAACATGTTTTTCAGCAGAAATAAACATGTTTCTGCAAGTTTGGTCACCCCCATGTAAGTTATGGGGCAGTAACAGCACACTTTTGAAAACGTGTTTTTCAGCCCGAAATAAACGCGTTTTTTCAGACAACTGAATCCCTATGTAACTGCAAGACTCAGAAGAGCCCACACACTCAGCTCTTAACCCCAGTGTGCAGAAAGTGTCAAAACATGATTTTCAGCAGAAATAAACATGTTTCTGCAAGTTTGGTCACCCCCATGTAAGTTATGGGGCAGTAACAGCACACTTTTGAAAACGTGTTTTTCAGCCCGAAATAAACGCGTTTTTTCAGACAACTGAATCCCTATGTAACTGCAAGACTCAGAAGAGCCCACACACTCAGCTCTTAACCCCAGTGTGCAGAAAGTGTCAAAACATGTTTTTCAGCAGAAATAAACATGTTTCTGCAAGTTTGGTCACCCCCATGTAAGTTATGGGGCAGTAACAGCACACTTTTGAAAACGTGTTTTTCAGCCTGAAATAAACACGTTTTTTCAGACAACTGAATCCCTATGTAACTGCAAGACTCAGAAGAGTCCACACACTCAGCTCTTAACCCCAGTGTGCAGAAAGTGTCAAAACATGATTTTCAGCAGAAATAAACATGTTTCTGCAAGTTTGGTCAACCCCATGTAAGTTATGGGGCAGTAACAGCACACTTTTGAAAACGTGTTTTTCAGCCCGAAATAAACGCGTTTTTTCAGACAACTGAATCCCTATGTAACTGCAAGGCTCAAAAGAGCCCACACACTCAGCTCTTAACCCCAGTGTGCAGAAAGTGTCAAAACATGTTTTTCAGCAGAAATAAACATGTTTCTGCAAGTTTGGTCACCCCCATGTAAGTTATGGGGCAGTAACAGCACACTTTTGAAAACGTGTTTTTCAGCCCGAAATAAACGCGTTTTTTCAGACAACTGAATCCCTATGTAACTGCAAGACTCAGAAGAGCCCACACACTCAGCTCTTAACCCCAGTGTGCAGAAAGTGTCAAAACGTGATTTTCAGCAGAAATAAACATGTTTCTGCAAGTTTGGTCACCCCCATGTAAGTTATGGGGCAGTAACAGCACACTTTTGAAAACGTGTTTTTCAGCCCGAAATAAACGCGTTTTTTCAGACAACTGAATCCCTATGTAACTGCAAGACTCAGAAGAGCCCACACACTCAGCTCTTAACCCCAGTGTGCAGAAAGTGTCAAAACGTGTTTTTCAGCAGAAATAAACATGTTTCTGCAAGTTTGGTCACCCCCATGTAAGTTATGGGGCAGTAACAGCACACTTTTGAAAACGTGTTTTTCAGCCTGAAATAAACACGTTTTTTCAGACAACTGAATCCCTATGTAACTGCAAGACTCAGAAGAGCCCACACACTCAGCTCTTAACCCCAGTGTGCAGAAAGTGTCAAAACATGATTTTCAGCAGAAATAAACATGTTTCTGCAAGTTTGGTCACCCCCATGTAAGTTATGGGGCAGTAACAGCACACTTTTGAAAACGTGTTTTTCAGCCCGAAATAAACGCGTTTTTTCAGACAACTGAATCCCTATGTAACTGCAAGACTCAGAAGAGCCCACACACTCAGCTCTTAACCCCAGTGTGCAGAAAGTGTCAAAACGTGTTTTTCAGCAGAAATAAACATGTTTCTGCAAGTTTGGTCACCCCCATGTAAGTTATGGGGCAGTAACAGCACACTTTTGAAAACGTGTTTTTCAGCCCGAAATAAACGCGTTTTTTCAGACAACTGAATCCCTATGTAACTGCAAGACTCAGAAGAGCCCACACACTCAGCTCTTAACCCCAGTGTGCAGAAAGTGTCAAAACATGATTTTCAGCAGAAATAAACATGTTTCTGCAAGTTTGGTCACCCCCATGTAAGTTATGGGGCAGTAACAGCACACTTTTGAAAACGTGTTTTTCAGCCCGAAATAAACGCGTTTTTTCAGACAACTGAATCCCTATGTAACTGCAAGACTCAGAAGAGCCCACACACTCAGCTCTTAACCCCAGTGTGCAGAAAGTGTCAAAACATGTTTTTCAGCAGAAATAAACATGTTTCTGCAAGTTTGGTCACCCCCATGTAAGTTATGGGGCAGTAACAGCACACTTTTGAAAACGTGTTTTTCAGCCTGAAATAAACACGTTTTTTCAGACAACTGAATCCCTATGTAACTGCAAGACTCAGAAGAGCCAACACACTCAGCTCTTAACCCCAGTGTGCAGAAAGTGTCAAAACATGTTTTTCAGCAGAAATAAACATGTTTCTGCAAGTTTGGTCACCCCCATGTAAGTTATGGGGCAGTAACAGCACACTTTTGAAAACGTGTTTTTCAGCCTGAAATAAACACGTTTTTTCAGACAACTGAATCCCTATGTAACTGCAAGACTCAGAAGAGCCCACACACTCAGCTCTTAACCCCAGTGTGCAGAAAGTGTCAAAACATGTTTTTCAGCAGAAATAAACATGTTTCTGCAAGTTTGGTCACCCCCATGTAAGTTATGGGGCAGTAACAGCACACTTTTGAAAACGTGTTTTTCAGCCTGAAATAAACACGTTTTTTCAGACAACTGAATCCCTATGTAACTGCAAGACTCAGAAGAGCCCACACACTCAGCTCTTAACCCCAGTGTGCAGAAAGTGTCAAAACATGTTTTTCAGCAGAAATAAACATGTTTCTGCAAGTTTGGTCACCCCCATGTAAGTTATGGGGCAGTAACAGCACACTTTTGAAAACGTGTTTTTCAGCCCGAAATAAACGCGTTTTTTCAGACAACTGAATCCCTATGTAACTGCAAGACTCAGAAGAGCCCACACACTCAGCTCTTAACCCCAGTGTGCAGAAAGTGACAAAACATGATTTTCAGCAGAAATAAACATGTTTCTGCAAGTTTGGTCACCCCCATGTAAGTTATGGGGCAGTAACAGCACACTTTTGAAAACGTGTTTTTCAGCCCGAAATAAACGCGTTTTTTCAGACAACTGAATCCCTATGTAACTGCAAGACTCAGAAGAGCCCACACACTCAGCTCTTAACCCCAGTGTGCAGAAAGTGTCAAAACGTGTTTTTCAGCAGAAATAAACATGTTTCTGCAAGTTTGGTCACCCCCATGTAAGTATGGGGCAGTAACAGCACACTTTTGAAAACGTGTTTTTCAGCCTGAAATAAACACGTTTTTTCAGACAACTGAATCCCTATGTAACTGCAAGACTCAGAAGAGCCCACACACTCAGCTCTTAACCCCAGTGTGCAGAAAGTGTCAAAACATGATTTTCAGCAGAAATAAACATGTTTCTGCAAGTTTGGTCAACCCCATGTAAGTTATGGGGCAGTAACAGCACACTTTTGAAAACGTGTTTTTCAGCCCGAAATAAACGCGTTTTTTCAGACAACTGAATCCCTATGTAACTGCAAGACTCAGAAGAGCCCACACACTCAGCTCTTAACCCCAGTGTGCAGAAAGTGTCAAAACATGTTTTTCAGCAGAAATAAACATGTTTCTGCAAGTTTGGTCACCCCCATGTAAGTTATGGGGCAGTAACAGCACACTTTTGAAAACGTGTTTTTCAGCCTGAAATAAACACGTTTTTTCAGACAACTGAATCCCTATGTAACTGCAAGACTCAGAAGAGCCAACACACTCAGCTCTTAACCCCAGTGTGCAGAAAGTGTCAAAACATGTTTTTCAGCAGAAATAAACATGTTTCTGCAAGTTTGGTCACCCCCATGTAAGTTATGGGGCAGTAACAGCACACTTTTGAAAACGTGTTTTTCAGCCTGAAATAAACACGTTTTTTCAGACAACTGAATCCCTATGTAACTGCAAGACTCAGAAGAGCCCACACACTCAGCTCTTAACCCCAGTGTGCAGAAAGTGTCAAAACATGTTTTTCAGCAGAAATAAACATGTTTCTGCAAGTTTGGTCACCCCCATGTAAGTTATGGGGCAGTAACAGCACACTTTTGAAAACGTGTTTTTCAGCCTGAAATAAACACGTTTTTTCAGACAACTGAATCCCTATGTAACTGCAAGACTCAGAAGAGCCCACACACTCAGCTCTTAACCCCAGTGTGCAGAAAGTGTCAAAACATGTTTTTCAGCAGAAATAAACATGTTTCTGCAAGTTTGGTCACCCCCATGTAAGTTATGGGGCAGTAACAGCACACTTTTGAAAACGTGTTTTTCAGCCTGAAATAAACACGTTTTTTCAGACAACTGAATCCCTATGTAACTGCAAGACTCAGAAGAGCCCACACACTCAGCTCTTAACCCCAGTGTGCAGAAAGTGTCAAAACATGATTTTCAGCAGAAATAAACATGTTTCTGCAAGTTTGGTCAACCCCATGTAAGTTATGGGGCAGTAACAGCACACTTTTGAAAACGTGTTTTTCAGCCCGAAATAAACGCGTTTTTTCAGACAACTGAATCCCTATGTAACTGCAAGGCTCAAAAGAGCCCACACACTCAGCTCTTAACCCCAGTGTGCAGAAAGTGTCAAAACATGTTTTTCAGCAGAAATAAACATGTTTCTGCAAGTTTGGTCACCCCCATGTAAGTTATGGGGCAGTAACAGCACACTTTTGAAAACGTGTTTTTCAGCCCGAAATAAACGCGTTTTTTCAGACAACTGAATCCCTATGTAACTGCAAGACTCAGAAGAGCCCACACACTCAGCTCTTAACCCCAGTGTGCAGAAAGTGACAAAACATGATTTTCAGCAGAAATAAACATGTTTCTGCAAGTTTGGTCACCCCCATGTAAGTTATGGGGCAGTAACAGCACACTTTTGAAAACGTGTTTTTCAGCCCGAAATAAACGCGTTTTTTCAGACAACTGAATCCCTATGTAACTGCAAGACTCAGAAGAGCCCACACACTCAGCTCTTAACCCCAGTGTGCAGAAAGTGTCAAAACGTGTTTTTCAGCAGAAATAAACATGTTTCTGCAAGTTTGGTCACCCCCATGTAAGTATGGGGCAGTAACAGCACACTTTTGAAAACGTGTTTTTCAGCCTGAAATAAACACGTTTTTTCAGACAACTGAATCCCTATGTAACTGCAAGACTCAGAAGAGCCCACACACTCAGCTCTTAACCCCAGTGTGCAGAAAGTGTCAAAACATGATTTTCAGCAGAAATAAACATGTTTCTGCAAGTTTGGTCAACCCCATGTAAGTTATGGGGCAGTAACAGCACACTTTTGAAAACGTGTTTTTCAGCCCGAAATAAACGCGTTTTTTCAGACAACTGAATCCCTGTGTAACTGCAAGGCTCAAAAGAGCCCACACACTCAGCTCTTAACCCCAGTGTGCAGAAAGTGTCAAAACATGTTTTTCAGCAGAAATAAACATGTTTCTGCAAGTTTGGTCACCCCCATGTAAGTTATGGGGCAGTAACAGCACACTTTTGAAAACGTGTTTTTCAGCCCGAAATAAACGCGTTTTTTCAGACAACTGAATCCCTATGTAACTGCAAGACTCAGAAGAGCCCACACACTCAGCTCTTAACCCCAGTGTGCAGAAAGTGTCAAAACATGTTTTTCAGCAGAAATAAACATGTTTCTGCAAGTTTGGTCACCCCCATGTAAGTTATGGGGCAGTAACAGCACACTTTTGAAAACGTGTTTTTCAGCCCGAAATAAACACGTTTTTTCAGACAACTGAATCCCTATGTAACTGCAAGACTCAGAAGAGTCCACACACTCAGCTCTTAACCCCAGTGTGCAGAAAGTGTCAAAACATGATTTTCAGCAGAAATAAACATGTTTCTGCAAGTTTGGTCAACCCCATGTAAGTTATGGGGCAGTAACAGCACACTTTTGAAAACGTGTTTTTCAGCCCGAAATAAACGCGTTTTTTCAGACAACTGAATCCCTATGTAACTGCAAGGCTCAAAAGAGCCCACACACTCAGCTCTTAACCCCAGTGTGCAGAAAGTGTCAAAACATGTTTTTCAGCAGAAATAAACATGTTTCTGCAAGTTTGGTCACCCCCATGTAAGTTATGGGGCAGTAACAGCACACTTTTGAAAACGTGTTTTTCAGCCCGAAATAGACGCGTTTTTTCAGACAACTGAATCCCTATGTAACTGCAAGACTCAGAAGAGCCCACACACTCAGCTCTTAACCCCAGTGTGCAGAAAGTGTCAAAACGTGATTTTCAGCAGAAATAAACATGTTTCTGCAAGTTTGGTCACCCCCATGTAAGTTATGGGGCAGTAACAGCACACTTTTGAAAACGTGTTTTTCAGCCTGAAATAAACACGTTTTTTCAGACAACTGAATCCCTATGTAACTGCAAGACTCAGAAGAGCCCACACACTCAGCTCTTAACCCCAGTGTGCAGAAAGTGTCAAAACATGATTTTCAGCAGAAATAAACATGTTTCTGCAAGTTTGGTCACCCCCATGTAAGTTATGGGGCAGTAACAGCACACTTTTGAAAACGTGTTTTTCAGCCCGAAATAAACGCGTTTTTTCAGACAACTGAATCCCTATGTAACTGCAAGACTCAGAAGAGCCCACACACTCAGCTCTTAACCCCAGTGTGCAGAAAGTGTCAAAACGTGTTTTTCAGCAGAAATAAACATGTTTCTGCAAGTTTGGTCACCCCCATGTAAGTTATGGGGCAGTAACAGCACACTTTTGAAAACGTGTTTTTCAGCCCGAAATAAACGCGTTTTTTCAGACAACTGAATCCCTATGTAACTGCAAGGCTCAAAAGAGCCCACACACTCAGCTCTTAACCCCAGTGTGCAGAAAGTGTCAAAACATGTTTTTCAGCAGAAATAAACATGTTTCTGCAAGTTTGGTCACCCCCATGTAAGTTATGGGGCAGTAACAGCACACTTTTGAAAACGTGTTTTTCAGCCTGAAATAAACACGTTTTTTCAGACAACTGAATCCCTATGTAACTGCAAGACTCAGAAGAGCCCACACACTCAGCTCTTAACCCCAGTGTGCAGAAAGTGTCAAAACATGTTTTTCAGCAGAAATAAACATGTTTCTGCAAGTTTGGTCACCCCCATGTAAGTTATGGGGCAGTAACAGCACACTTTTGAAAACGTGTTTTTCAGCCTGAAATAAACACGTTTTTTCAGACAACTGAATCCCTATGTAACTGCAAGACTCAGAAGAGCCCACACACTCAGCTCTTAACCCCAGTGTGCAGAAAGTGTCAAAACATGATTTTCAGCAGAAATAAACATGTTTCTGCAAGTTTGGTCAACCCCATGTAAGTTATGGGGCAGTAACAGCACACTTTTGAAAACGTGTTTTTCAGCCCGAAATAAACGCGTTTTTTCAGACAACTGAATCCCTATGTAACTGCAAGGCTCAAAAGAGCCCACACACTCAGCTCTTAACCCCAGTGTGCAGAAAGTGTCAAAACATGTTTTTCAGCAGAAATAAACATGTTTCTGCAAGTTTGGTCACCCCCATGTAAGTTATGGGGCAGTAACAGCACACTTTTGAAAACGTGTTTTTCAGCCCGAAATAAACGCGTTTTTTCAGACAACTGAATCCCTATGTAACTGCAAGACTCAGAAGAGCCCACACACTCAGCTCTTAACCCCAGTGTGCAGAAAGTGACAAAACATGATTTTCAGCAGAAATAAACATGTTTCTGCAAGTTTGGTCACCCCCATGTAAGTTATGGGGCAGTAACAGCACACTTTTGAAAACGTGTTTTTCAGCCCGAAATAAACGCGTTTTTTCAGACAACTGAATCCCTATGTAACTGCAAGACTCAGAAGAGCCCACACACTCAGCTCTTAACCCCAGTGTGCAGAAAGTGTCAAAACGTGTTTTTCAGCAGAAATAAACATGTTTCTGCAAGTTTGGTCACCCCCATGTAAGTATGGGGCAGTAACAGCACACTTTTGAAAACGTGTTTTTCAGCCTGAAATAAACACGTTTTTTCAGACAACTGAATCCCTATGTAACTGCAAGACTCAGAAGAGCCCACACACTCAGCTCTTAACCCCAGTGTGCAGAAAGTGTCAAAACATGATTTTCAGCAGAAATAAACATGTTTCTGCAAGTTTGGTCAACCCCATGTAAGTTATGGGGCAGTAACAGCACACTTTTGAAAACGTGTTTTTCAGCCCGAAATAAACGCGTTTTTTCAGACAACTGAATCCCTGTGTAACTGCAAGGCTCAAAAGAGCCCACACACTCAGCTCTTAACCCCAGTGTGCAGAAAGTGTCAAAACATGTTTTTCAGCAGAAATAAACATGTTTCTGCAAGTTTGGTCACCCCCATGTAAGTTATGGGGCAGTAACAGCACACTTTTGAAAACGTGTTTTTCAGCCCGAAATAAACGCGTTTTTTCAGACAACTGAATCCCTATGTAACTGCAAGACTCAGAAGAGCCCACACACTCAGCTCTTAACCCCAGTGTGCAGAAAGTGTCAAAACATGTTTTTCAGCAGAAATAAACATGTTTCTGCAAGTTTGGTCACCCCCATGTAAGTTATGGGGCAGTAACAGCACACTTTTGAAAACGTGTTTTTCAGCCCGAAATAAACACGTTTTTTCAGACAACTGAATCCCTATGTAACTGCAAGACTCAGAAGAGTCCACACACTCAGCTCTTAACCCCAGTGTGCAGAAAGTGTCAAAACATGATTTTCAGCAGAAATAAACATGTTTCTGCAAGTTTGGTCAACCCCATGTAAGTTATGGGGCAGTAACAGCACACTTTTGAAAACGTGTTTTTCAGCCCGAAATAAACGCGTTTTTTCAGACAACTGAATCCCTATGTAACTGCAAGGCTCAAAAGAGCCCACACACTCAGCTCTTAACCCCAGTGTGCAGAAAGTGTCAAAACATGTTTTTCAGCAGAAATAAACATGTTTCTGCAAGTTTGGTCACCCCCATGTAAGTTATGGGGCAGTAACAGCACACTTTTGAAAACGTGTTTTTCAGCCCGAAATAGACGCGTTTTTTCAGACAACTGAATCCCTATGTAACTGCAAGACTCAGAAGAGCCCACACACTCAGCTCTTAACCCCAGTGTGCAGAAAGTGTCAAAACGTGATTTTCAGCAGAAATAAACATGTTTCTGCAAGTTTGGTCACCCCCATGTAAGTTATGGGGCAGTAACAGCACACTTTTGAAAACGTGTTTTTCAGCCTGAAATAAACACGTTTTTTCAGACAACTGAATCCCTATGTAACTGCAAGACTCAGAAGAGCCCACACACTCAGCTCTTAACCCCAGTGTGCAGAAAGTGTCAAAACATGATTTTCAGCAGAAATAAACATGTTTCTGCAAGTTTGGTCACCCCCATGTAAGTTATGGGGCAGTAACAGCACACTTTTGAAAACGTGTTTTTCAGCCCGAAATAAACGCGTTTTTTCAGACAACTGAATCCCTATGTAACTGCAAGACTCAGAAGAGCCCACACACTCAGCTCTTAACCCCAGTGTGCAGAAAGTGTCAAAACGTGTTTTTCAGCAGAAATAAACATGTTTCTGCAAGTTTGGTCACCCCCATGTAAGTTATGGGGCAGTAACAGCACACTTTTGAAAACGTGTTTTTCAGCCCGAAATAAACGCGTTTTTTCAGACAACTGAATCCCTATGTAACTGCAAGACTCAGAAGAGCCCACACACTCAGCTCTTAACCCCAGTGTGCAGAAAGTGTCAAAACATGATTTTCAGCAGAAATAAACATGTTTCTGCAAGTTTGGTCACCCCCATGTAAGTTATGGGGCAGTAACAGCACACTTTTGAAAACGTGTTTTTCAGCCCGAAATAAACGCGTTTTTTCAGACAACTGAATCCCTATGTAACTGCAAGACTCAGAAGAGCCCACACACTCAGCTCTTAACCCCAGTGTGCAGAAAGTGTCAAAACATGTTTTTCAGCAGAAATAAACATGTTTCTGCAAGTTTGGTCACCCCCATGTAAGTTATGGGGCAGTAACAGCACACTTTTGAAAACGTGTTTTTCAGCCCGAAATAAACACGTTTTTTCAGACAACTGAATCCCTATGTAACTGCAAGACTCAGAAGAGCCCACACACTCAGCTCTTAACCCCAGTGTGCAGAAAGTGTCAAAACATGTTTTTCAGCAGAAATAAACATGTTTCTGCAAGTTTGGTCACCCCCATGTAAGTTATGGGGCAGTAACAGCACACTTTTGAAAACGTGTTTTTCAGCCTGAAATAAACACGTTTTTTCAGACAACTGAATCCCTATGTAACTGCAAGACTCAGAAGAGCCCACACACTCAGCTCTTAACCCCAGTGTGCAGAAAGTGTCAAAACATGTTTTTCAGCAGAAATAAACATGTTTCTGCAAGTTTGGTCACCCCCATGTAAGTTATGGGACAGTAACAGCACACTTTTGAAAACGTGTTTTTCAGCCCGAAATAAACGCGTTTTTTCAGACAACTGAATCCCTATGTAACTGCAAGACTCAGAAGAGCCCACACACTCAGCTCTTAACCCCAGTGTGCAGAAAGTGTCAAAACATGATTTTCAGCAGAAATAAACATGTTTCTGCAAGTTTGGTCACCCCCATGTAAGTTATGGGGCAGTAACAGCACACTTTTGAAAACGTGTTTTTCAGCCCGAAATAAACGCGTTTTTTCAGACAACTGAATCCCTATGTAACTGCAAGACTCAGAAGAGCCCACACACTCAGCTCTTAACCCCAGTGTGCAGAAAGTGTCAAAACATGTTTTTCAGCAGAAATAAACATGTTTCTGCAAGTTTGGTCACCCCCATGTAAGTTATGGGGCAGTAACAGCACACTTTTGAAAACGTGTTTTTCAGCCTGAAATAAACACGTTTTTTCAGACAACTGAATCCCTATGTAACTGCAAGACTCAGAAGAGTCCACACACTCAGCTCTTAACCCCAGTGTGCAGAAAGTGTCAAAACATGATTTTCAGCAGAAATAAACATGTTTCTGCAAGTTTGGTCAACCCCATGTAAGTTATGGGGCAGTAACAGCACACTTTTGAAAACGTGTTTTTCAGCCCGAAATAAACGCGTTTTTTCAGACAACTGAATCCCTATGTAACTGCAAGGCTCAAAAGAGCCCACACACTCAGCTCTTAACCCCAGTGTGCAGAAAGTGTCAAAACATGTTTTTCAGCAGAAATAAACATGTTTCTGCAAGTTTGGTCACCCCCATGTAAGTTATGGGGCAGTAACAGCACACTTTTGAAAACGTGTTTTTCAGCCCGAAATAAACGCGTTTTTTCAGACAACTGAATCCCTATGTAACTGCAAGACTCAGAAGAGCCCACACACTCAGCTCTTAACCCCAGTGTGCAGAAAGTGTCAAAACGTGTTTTTCAGCAGAAATAAACATGTTTCTGCAAGTTTGGTCACCCCCATGTAAGTTATGGGGCAGTAACAGCACACTTTTGAAAACGTGTTTTTCAGCCCGAAATAAACGCGTTTTTTCAGACAACTGAATCCCTATGTAACTGCAAGACTCAGAAGAGCCCACACACTCAGCTCTTAACCCCAGTGTGCAGAAAGTGTCAAAACGTGTTTTTCAGCAGAAATAAACATGTTTCTGCAAGTTTGGTCACCCCCATGTAAGTTATGGGGCAGTAACAGCACACTTTTGAAAACGTGTTTTTCAGCCCGAAATAAACGCGTTTTTTCAGACAACTGAATCCCTATGTAACTGCAAGACTCAGAAGAGCCCACACACTCAGCTCTTAACCCCAGTGTGCAGAAAGTGTCAAAACATGATTTTCAGCAGAAATAAACATGTTTCTGCAAGTTTGGTCACCCCCATGTAAGTTATGGGGCAGTAACAGCACACTTTTGAAAACGTGTTTTTCAGCCCGAAATAAACGCGTTTTTTCAGACAACTGAATCCCTATGTAACTGCAAGACTCAGAAGAGCCCACACACTCAGCTCTTAACCCCAGTGTGCAGAAAGTGTCAAAACATGTTTTTCAGCAGAAATAAACATGTTTCTGCAAGTTTGGTCACCCCCATGTAAGTTATGGGGCAGTAACAGCACACTTTTGAAAACGTGTTTTTCAGCCTGAAATAAACACGTTTTTTCAGACAACTGAATCCCTATGTAACTGCAAGACTCAGAAGAGCCAACACACTCAGCTCTTAACCCCAGTGTGCAGAAAGTGTCAAAACATGTTTTTCAGCAGAAATAAACATGTTTCTGCAAGTTTGGTCACCCCCATGTAAGTTATGGGGCAGTAACAGCACACTTTTGAAAACGTGTTTTTCAGCCCGAAATAAACGCGTTTTTTCAGACAACTGAATCCCTATGTAACTGCAAGGCTCAAAAGAGCCCACACACTCAGCTCTTAACCCCAGTGTGCAGAAAGTGTCAAAACATGTTTTTCAGCAGAAATAAACATGTTTCTGCAAGTTTGGTCACCCCCATGTAAGTTATGGGGCAATAACAGCACACTTTTGAAAACGTGTTTTTCAGCCCGAAATAAACGCGTTTTTTCAGACAACTGAATCCCTATGTAACTGCAAGACTCAGAAGAGCCCACACACTCAGCTCTTAACCCCAGTGTGCAGAAAGTGTCAAAACATGATTTTCAGCAGAAATAAACATGTTTCTGCAAGTTTGGTCACCCCCATGTAAGTTATGGGGCAGTAACAGCACACTTTTGAAAACGTGTTTTTCAGCCTGAAATAAACACGTTTTTTCAGACAACTGAATCCCTATGTAACTGCAAGACTCAGAAGAGCCCACACACTCAGCTCTTAACCCCAGTGTGCAGAAAGTGTCAAAACATGTTTTTCAGCAGAAATAAACATGTTTCTGCAAGTTTGGTCACCCCCATGTAAGTTATGGGGCAGTAACAGCACACTTTTGAAAACGTGTTTTTCAGCCTGAAATAAACACGTTTTTTCAGACAACTGAATCCCTATGTAACTGCAAGACTCAGAAGAGCCCACACACTCAGCTCTTAACCCCAGTGTGCAGAAAGTGTCAAAACATGTTTTTCAGCAGAAATAAACATGTTTCTGCAAGTTTGGTCACCCCCATGTAAGTTATGGGGCAGTAACAGCACACTTTTGAAAACGTGTTTTTCAGCCCGAAATAAACGCGTTTTTTCAGACAACTGAATCCCTATGTAACTGCAAGGCTCAAAAGAGCCCACACACTCAGCTCTTAACCCCAGTGTGCAGAAAGTGTCAAAACATGTTTTTCAGCAGAAATAAACATGTTTCTGCAAGTTTGGTCACCCCCATGTAAATTATGGGGCAGTAACAGCACACTTTTGAAAACGTGTTTTTCAGCCCGAAATAAACGCGTTTTTTCAGACAACTGAATCCCTATGTAACTGCAAGACTCAGAAGAGCCCACACACTCAGCTCTTAACCCCAGTGTGCAGAAAGTGACAAAACATGATTTTCAGCAGAAATAAACATGTTTCTGCAAGTTTGGTCACCCCCATGTAAGTTATGGGGCAGTAACAGCACACTTTTGAAAACGTGTTTTTCAGCCCGAAATAAACGCGTTTTTTCAGACAACTGAATCCCTATGTAACTGCAAGACTCAGAAGAGCCCACACACTCAGCTCTTAACCCCAGTGTGCAGAAAGTGTCAAAACGTGTTTTTCAGCAGAAATAAACATGTTTCTGCAAGTTTGGTCACCCCCATGTAAGTTATGGGGCAGTAACAGCACACTTTTGAAAACGTGTTTTTCAGCCTGAAATAAACACGTTTTTTCAGACAACTGAATCCCTATGTAACTGCAAGACTCAGAAGAGCCCACACACTCAGCTCTTAACCCCAGTGTGCAGAAAGTGTCAAAACATGTTTTTCAGCAGAAATAAACATGTTTCTGCAAGTTTGGTCACCCCCATGTAAGTTATGGGGCAGTAACAGCACACTTTTGAAAACGTGTTTTTCAGCCCGAAATAAACGCGTTTTTTCAGACAACTGAATCCCTATGTAACTGCAAGGCTCAAAAGAGCCCACACACTCAGCTCTTAACCCCAGTGTGCAGAAAGTGTCAAAACATGTTTTTCAGCAGAAATAAACATGTTTCTGCAAGTTTGGTCACCCCCATGTAAGTTATGGGGCAGTAACAGCACACTTTTGAAAACGTGTTTTTCAGCCCGAAATAAACGCGTTTTTTCAGACAACTGAATCCCTATGTAACTGCAAGACTCAGAAGAGCCCACACACTCAGCTCTTAACCCCAGTGTGCAGAAAGTGACAAAACATGATTTTCAGCAGAAATAAACATGTTTCTGCAAGTTTGGTCACCCCCATGTAAGTTATGGGGCAGTAACAGCACACTTTTGAAAACGTGTTTTTCAGCCTGAAATAAACACGTTTTTTCAGACAACTGAATCCCTATGTAACTGCAAGACTCAGAAGAGCCCACACACTCAGCTCTTAACCCCAGTGTGCAGAAAGTGTCAAAACATGATTTTCAGCAGAAATAAACATGTTTCTGCAAGTTTGGTCAACCCCATGTAAGTTATGGGGCAGTAACAGCACACTTTTGAAAACGTGTTTTTCAGCCCGAAATAAACGCGTTTTTTCAGACAACTGAATCCCTATGTAACTGCAAGGCTCAAAAGAGCCCACACACTCAGCTCTTAACCCCAGTGTGCAGAAAGTGTCAAAACATGTTTTTCAGCAGAAATAAACATGTTTCTGCAAGTTTGGTCACCCCCATGTAAGTTATGGGGCAATAACAGCACACTTTTGAAAACGTGTTTTTCAGCCCGAAATAAACGCGTTTTTTCAGACAACTGAATCCCTATGTAACTGCAAGACTCAGAAGAGCCCACACACTCAGCTCTTAACCCCAGTGTGCAGAAAGTGTCAAAACATGATTTTCAGCAGAAATAAACATGTTTCTGCAAGTTTGGTCACCCCCATGTAAGTTATGGGGCAGTAACAGCACACTTTTGAAAACGTGTTTTTCAGCCTGAAATAAACACGTTTTTTCAGACAACTGAATCCCTATGTAACTGCAAGACTCAGAAGAGCCCACACACTCAGCTCTTAACCCCAGTGTGCAGAAAGTGTCAAAACATGTTTTTCAGCAGAAATAAACATGTTTCTGCAAGTTTGGTCACCCCCATGTAAGTTATGGGGCAGTAACAGCACACTTTTGAAAACGTGTTTTTCAGCCTGAAATAAACACGTTTTTTCAGACAACTGAATCCCTATGTAACTGCAAGACTCAGAAGAGCCCACACACTCAGCTCTTAACCCCAGTGTGCAGAAAGTGTCAAAACATGTTTTTCAGCAGAAATAAACATGTTTCTGCAAGTTTGGTCACCCCCATGTAAGTTATGGGGCAGTAACAGCACACTTTTGAAAACGTGTTTTTCAGCCCGAAATAAACGCGTTTTTTCAGACAACTGAATCCCTATGTAACTGCAAGGCTCAAAAGAGCCCACACACTCAGCTCTTAACCCCAGTGTGCAGAAAGTGTCAAAACATGTTTTTCAGCAGAAATAAACATGTTTCTGCAAGTTTGGTCACCCCCATGTAAATTATGGGGCAGTAACAGCACACTTTTGAAAACGTGTTTTTCAGCCCGAAATAAACGCGTTTTTTCAGACAACTGAATCCCTATGTAACTGCAAGACTCAGAAGAGCCCACACACTCAGCTCTTAACCCCAGTGTGCAGAAAGTGACAAAACATGATTTTCAGCAGAAATAAACATGTTTCTGCAAGTTTGGTCACCCCCATGTAAGTTATGGGGCAGTAACAGCACACTTTTGAAAACGTGTTTTTCAGCCCGAAATAAACGCGTTTTTTCAGACAACTGAATCCCTATGTAACTGCAAGACTCAGAAGAGCCCACACACTCAGCTCTTAACCCCAGTGTGCAGAAAGTGTCAAAACGTGTTTTTCAGCAGAAATAAACATGTTTCTGCAAGTTTGGTCACCCCCATGTAAGTTATGGGGCAGTAACAGCACACTTTTGAAAACGTGTTTTTCAGCCTGAAATAAACACGTTTTTTCAGACAACTGAATCCCTATGTAACTGCAAGACTCAGAAGAGCCCACACACTCAGCTCTTAACCCCAGTGTGCAGAAAGTGTCAAAACATGATTTTCAGCAGAAATAAACATGTTTCTGCAAGTTTGGTCAACCCCATGTAAGTTATGGGGCAGTAACAGCACACTTTTGAAAACGTGTTTTTCAGCCCGAAATAAACGCGTTTTTTCAGACAACTGAATCCCTATGTAACTGCAAGGCTCAAAAGAGCCCACACACTCAGCTCTTAACCCCAGTGTGCAGAAAGTGTCAAAACATGTTTTTCAGCAGAAATAAACATGTTTCTGCAAGTTTGGTCACCCCCATGTAAGTTATGGGGCAGTAACAGCACACTTTTGAAAACGTGTTTTTCAGCCCGAAATAAACGCGTTTTTTCAGACAACTGAATCCCTATGTAACTGCAAGACTCAGAAGAGCCCACACACTCAGCTCTTAACCCCAGTGTGCAGAAAGTGTCAAAACATGATTTTCAGCAGAAATAAACATGTTTCTGCAAGTTTGGTCACCCCCATGTAAGTTATGGGGCAGTAACAGCACACTTTTGAAAACGTGTTTTTCAGCCCGAAATAAACGCGTTTTTTCAGACAACTGAATCCCTATGTAACTGCAAGACTCAGAAGAGCCCACACACTCAGCTCTTAACCCCAGTGTGCAGAAAGTGTCAAAACATGTTTTTCAGCAGAAATAAACATGTTTCTGCAAGTTTGGTCACCCCCATGTAAGTTATGGGGCAGTAACAGCACACTTTTGAAAACGTGTTTTTCAGCCTGAAATAAACACGTTTTTTCAGACAACTGAATCCCTATGTAACTGCAAGACTCAGAAGAGTCCACACACTCAGCTCTTAACCCCAGTGTGCAGAAAGTGTCAAAACATGATTTTCAGCAGAAATAAACATGTTTCTGCAAGTTTGGTCAACCCCATGTAAGTTATGGGGCAGTAACAGCACACTTTTGAAAACGTGTTTTTCAGCCCGAAATAAACGCGTTTTTTCAGACAACTGAATCCCTATGTAACTGCAAGGCTCAAAAGAGCCCACACACTCAGCTCTTAACCCCAGTGTGCAGAAAGTGTCAAAACATGTTTTTCAGCAGAAATAAACATGTTTCTGCAAGTTTGGTCACCCCCATGTAAGTTATGGGGCAGTAACAGCACACTTTTGAAAACGTGTTTTTCAGCCCGAAATAAACGCGTTTTTTCAGACAACTGAATCCCTATGTAACTGCAAGACTCAGAAGAGCCCACACACTCAGCTCTTAACCCCAGTGTGCAGAAAGTGTCAAAACGTGATTTTCAGCAGAAATAAACATGTTTCTGCAAGTTTGGTCACCCCCATGTAAGTTATGGGGCAGTAACAGCACACTTTTGAAAACGTGTTTTTCAGCCCGAAATAAACGCGTTTTTTCAGACAACTGAATCCCTATGTAACTGCAAGACTCAGAAGAGCCCACACACTCAGCTCTTAACCCCAGTGTGCAGAAAGTGTCAAAACGTGTTTTTCAGCAGAAATAAACATGTTTCTGCAAGTTTGGTCACCCCCATGTAAGTTATGGGGCAGTAACAGCACACTTTTGAAAACGTGTTTTTCAGCCCGAAATAAACGCGTTTTTTCAGACAACTGAATCCCTATGTAACTGCAAGACTCAGAAGAGCCCACACACTCAGCTCTTAACCCCAGTGTGCAGAAAGTGTCAAAACATGATTTTCAGCAGAAATAAACATGTTTCTGCAAGTTTGGTCACCCCCATGTAAGTTATGGGGCAGTAACAGCACACTTTTGAAAACGTGTTTTTCAGCCCGAAATAAACGCGTTTTTTCAGACAACTGAATCCCTATGTAACTGCAAGACTCAGAAGAGCCCACACACTCAGCTCTTAACCCCAGTGTGCAGAAAGTGTCAAAACATGTTTTTCAGCAGAAATAAACATGTTTCTGCAAGTTTGGTCACCCCCATGTAAGTTATGGGGCAGTAACAGCACACTTTTGAAAACGTGTTTTTCAGCCTGAAATAAACACGTTTTTTCAGACAACTGAATCCCTATGTAACTGCAAGACTCAGAAGAGCCAACACACTCAGCTCTTAACCCCAGTGTGCAGAAAGTGTCAAAACATGTTTTTCAGCAGAAATAAACATGTTTCTGCAAGTTTGGTCACCCCCATGTAAGTTATGGGGCAGTAACAGCACACTTTTGAAAACGTGTTTTTCAGCCTGAAATAAACACGTTTTTTCAGACAACTGAATCCCTATGTAACTGCAAGACTCAGAAGAGCCCACACACTCAGCTCTTAACCCCAGTGTGCAGAAAGTGTCAAAACATGTTTTTCAGCAGAAATAAACATGTTTCTGCAAGTTTGGTCACCCCCATGTAAGTTATGGGGCAGTAACAGCACACTTTTGAAAACGTGTTTTTCAGCCCGAAATAAACGCGTTTTTTCAGACAACTGAATCCCTATGTAACTGCAAGGCTCAAAAGAGCCCACACACTCAGCTCTTAACCCCAGTGTGCAGAAAGTGTCAAAACATGTTTTTCAGCAGAAATAAACATGTTTCTGCAAGTTTGGTCACCCCCATGTAAATTATGGGGCAGTAACAGCACACTTTTGAAAACGTGTTTTTCAGCCCGAAATAAACGCGTTTTTTCAGACAACTGAATCCCTATGTAACTGCAAGACTCAGAAGAGCCCACACACTCAGCTCTTAACCCCAGTGTGCAGAAAGTGACAAAACATGATTTTCAGCAGAAATAAACATGTTTCTGCAAGTTTGGTCACCCCCATGTAAGTTATGGGGCAGTAACAGCACACTTTTGAAAACGTGTTTTTCAGCCCGAAATAAACGCGTTTTTTCAGACAACTGAATCCCTATGTAACTGCAAGACTCAGAAGAGCCCACACACTCAGCTCTTAACCCCAGTGTGCAGAAAGTGTCAAAACGTGTTTTTCAGCAGAAATAAACATGTTTCTGCAAGTTTGGTCACCCCCATGTAAGTTATGGGGCAGTAACAGCACACTTTTGAAAACGTGTTTTTCAGCCTGAAATAAACACGTTTTTTCAGACAACTGAATCCCTATGTAACTGCAAGACTCAGAAGAGCCCACACACTCAGCTCTTAACCCCAGTGTGCAGAAAGTGTCAAAACATGATTTTCAGCAGAAATAAACATGTTTCTGCAAGTTTGGTCAACCCCATGTAAGTTATGGGGCAGTAACAGCACACTTTTGAAAACGTGTTTTTCAGCCCGAAATAAACGCGTTTTTTCAGACAACTGAATCCCTATGTAACTGCAAGGCTCAAAAGAGCCCACACACTCAGCTCTTAACCCCAGTGTGCAGAAAGTGTCAAAACATGTTTTTCAGCAGAAATAAACATGTTTCTGCAAGTTTGGTCACCCCCATGTAAGTTATGGGGCAGTAACAGCACACTTTTGAAAACGTGTTTTTCAGCCCGAAATAAACGCGTTTTTTCAGACAACTGAATCCCTATGTAACTGCAAGACTCAGAAGAGCCCACACACTCAGCTCTTAACCCCAGTGTGCAGAAAGTGTCAAAACATGATTTTCAGCAGAAATAAACATGTTTCTGCAAGTTTGGTCACCCCCATGTAAGTTATGGGGCAGTAACAGCACACTTTTGAAAACGTGTTTTTCAGCCCGAAATAAACGCGTTTTTTCAGACAACTGAATCCCTATGTAACTGCAAGACTCAGAAGAGCCCACACACTCAGCTCTTAACCCCAGTGTGCAGAAAGTGTCAAAACATGTTTTTCAGCAGAAATAAACATGTTTCTGCAAGTTTGGTCACCCCCATGTAAGTTATGGGGCAGTAACAGCACACTTTTGAAAACGTGTTTTTCAGCCTGAAATAAACACGTTTTTTCAGACAACTGAATCCCTATGTAACTGCAAGACTCAGAAGAGTCCACACACTCAGCTCTTAACCCCAGTGTGCAGAAAGTGTCAAAACATGATTTTCAGCAGAAATAAACATGTTTCTGCAAGTTTGGTCAACCCCATGTAAGTTATGGGGCAGTAACAGCACACTTTTGAAAACGTGTTTTTCAGCCCGAAATAAACGCGTTTTTTCAGACAACTGAATCCCTATGTAACTGCAAGGCTCAAAAGAGCCCACACACTCAGCTCTTAACCCCAGTGTGCAGAAAGTGTCAAAACATGTTTTTCAGCAGAAATAAACATGTTTCTGCAAGTTTGGTCACCCCCATGTAAGTTATGGGGCAGTAACAGCACACTTTTGAAAACGTGTTTTTCAGCCCGAAATAAACGCGTTTTTTCAGACAACTGAATCCCTATGTAACTGCAAGACTCAGAAGAGCCCACACACTCAGCTCTTAACCCCAGTGTGCAGAAAGTGTCAAAACGTGATTTTCAGCAGAAATAAACATGTTTCTGCAAGTTTGGTCACCCCCATGTAAGTTATGGGGCAGTAACAGCACACTTTTGAAAACGTGTTTTTCAGCCCGAAATAAACGCGTTTTTTCAGACAACTGAATCCCTATGTAACTGCAAGACTCAGAAGAGCCCACACACTCAGCTCTTAACCCCAGTGTGCAGAAAGTGTCAAAACGTGTTTTTCAGCAGAAATAAACATGTTTCTGCAAGTTTGGTCACCCCCATGTAAGTTATGGGGCAGTAACAGCACACTTTTGAAAACGTGTTTTTCAGCCTGAAATAAACACGTTTTTTCAGACAACTGAATCCCTATGTAACTGCAAGACTCAGAAGAGCCCACACACTCAGCTCTTAACCCCAGTGTGCAGAAAGTGTCAAAACATGATTTTCAGCAGAAATAAACATGTTTCTGCAAGTTTGGTCACCCCCATGTAAGTTATGGGGCAGTAACAGCACACTTTTGAAAACGTGTTTTTCAGCCCGAAATAAACGCGTTTTTTCAGACAACTGAATCCCTATGTAACTGCAAGACTCAGAAGAGCCCACACACTCAGCTCTTAACCCCAGTGTGCAGAAAGTGTCAAAACGTGTTTTTCAGCAGAAATAAACATGTTTCTGCAAGTTTGGTCACCCCCATGTAAGTTATGGGGCAGTAACAGCACACTTTTGAAAACGTGTTTTTCAGCCCGAAATAAACGCGTTTTTTCAGACAACTGAATCCCTATGTAACTGCAAGACTCAGAAGAGCCCACACACTCAGCTCTTAACCCCAGTGTGCAGAAAGTGTCAAAACATGATTTTCAGCAGAAATAAACATGTTTCTGCAAGTTTGGTCACCCCCATGTAAGTTATGGGGCAGTAACAGCACACTTTTGAAAACGTGTTTTTCAGCCCGAAATAAACGCGTTTTTTCAGACAACTGAATCCCTATGTAACTGCAAGACTCAGAAGAGCCCACACACTCAGCTCTTAACCCCAGTGTGCAGAAAGTGTCAAAACATGTTTTTCAGCAGAAATAAACATGTTTCTGCAAGTTTGGTCACCCCCATGTAAGTTATGGGGCAGTAACAGCACACTTTTGAAAACGTGTTTTTCAGCCTGAAATAAACACGTTTTTTCAGACAACTGAATCCCTATGTAACTGCAAGACTCAGAAGAGCCAACACACTCAGCTCTTAACCCCAGTGTGCAGAAAGTGTCAAAACATGTTTTTCAGCAGAAATAAACATGTTTCTGCAAGTTTGGTCACCCCCATGTAAGTTATGGGGCAGTAACAGCACACTTTTGAAAACGTGTTTTTCAGCCTGAAATAAACACGTTTTTTCAGAACTGAATCCCTATGTAACTGCAAGACTCAGAAGAGCCCACACACTCAGCTCTTAACCCCAGTGTGCAGAAAGTGTCAAAACATGTTTTTCAGCAGAAATAAACATGTTTCTGCAAGTTTGGTCACCCCCATGTAAGTTATGGGGCAGTAACAGCACACTTTTGAAAACGTGTTTTTCAGCCTGAAATAAACACGTTTTTTCAGACAACTGAATCCCTATGTAACTGCAAGACTCAGAAGAGCCCACACACTCAGCTCTTAACCCCAGTGTGCAGAAAGTGTCAAAACATGTTTTTCAGCAGAAATAAACATGTTTCTGCAAGTTTGGTCACCCCCATGTAAGTTATGGGGCAGTAACAGCACACTTTTGAAAACGTGTTTTTCAGCCTGAAATAAACACGTTTTTTCAGACAACTGAATCCCTATGTAACTGCAAGACTCAGAAGAGCCCACACACTCAGCTCTTAACCCCAGTTTGCAGAAAGTGTCAAAACATGATTTTCAGCAGAAATAAACATGTTTCTGCAAGTTTGGTCAACCCCATGTAAGTTATGGGGCAGTAACAGCACACTTTTGAAAACGTGTTTTTCAGCCCGAAATAAACGCGTTTTTTCAGACAACTGAATCCCTATGTAACTGCAAGGCTCAAAAGAGCCCACACACTCAGCTCTTAACCCCAGTGTGCAGAAAGTGTCAAAACATGTTTTTCAGCAGAAATAAACATGTTTCTGCAAGTTTGGTCACCCCCATGTAAGTTATGGGGCAGTAACAGCACACTTTTGAAAACGTGTTTTTCAGCCCGAAATAAACGCGTTTTTTCAGACAACTGAATCCCTATGTAACTGCAAGACTCAGAAGAGCCCACACACTCAGCTCTTAACCCCAGTGTGCAGAAAGTGACAAAACATGATTTTCAGCAGAAATAAACATGTTTCTGCAAGTTTGGTCACCCCCATGTAAGTTATGGGGCAGTAACAGCACACTTTTGAAAACGTGTTTTTCAGCCCGAAATAAACGCGTTTTTTCAGACAACTGAATCCCTATGTAACTGCAAGACTCAGAAGAGCCCACACACTCAGCTCTTAACCCCAGTGTGCAGAAAGTGTCAAAACGTGTTTTTCAGCAGAAATAAACATGTTTCTGCAAGTTTGGTCACCCCCATGTAAGTATGGGGCAGTAACAGCACACTTTTGAAAACGTGTTTTTCAGCCTGAAATAAACACGTTTTTTCAGACAACTGAATCCCTATGTAACTGCAAGACTCAGAAGAGCCCACACACTCAGCTCTTAACCCCAGTGTGCAGAAAGTGTCAAAACATGATTTTCAGCAGAAATAAACATGTTTCTGCAAGTTTGGTCAACCCCATGTAAGTTATGGGGCAGTAACAGCACACTTTTGAAAACGTGTTTTTCAGCCCGAAATAAACGCGTTTTTTCAGACAACTGAATCCCTGTGTAACTGCAAGGCTCAAAAGAGCCCACACACTCAGCTCTTAACCCCAGTGTGCAGAAAGTGTCAAAACATGTTTTTCAGCAGAAATAAACATGTTTCTGCAAGTTTGGTCACCCCCATGTAAGTTATGGGGCAGTAACAGCACACTTTTGAAAACGTGTTTTTCAGCCCGAAATAAACGCGTTTTTTCAGACAACTGAATCCCTATGTAAATGCAAGACTCAGAAGAGCCCACACACTCAGCTCTTAACCCCAGTGTGCAGAAAGTGTCAAAACATGTTTTTCAGCAGAAATAAACATGTTTCTGCAAGTTTGGTCACCCCCATGTAAGTTATGGGGCAGTAACAGCACACTTTTGAAAACGTGTTTTTCAGCCCGAAATAAACACGTTTTTTCAGACAACTGAATCCCTATGTAACTGCAAGACTCAGAAGAGCCCACACACTCAGCTCTTAACCCCAGTGTGCAGAAAGTGTCAAAACATGTTTTTCAGCAGAAATAAACATGTTTCTGCAAGTTTGGTCACCCCCATGTAAGTTATGGGGCAGTAACAGCACACTTTTGAAAACGTGTTTTTCAGCCCGAAATAAACGCGTTTTTTCAGACAACTGAATCCCTATGTAACTGCAAGGCTCAAAAGAGCCCACACACTCAGCTCTTAACCCCAGTGTGCAGAAAGTGTCAAAACATGTTTTTCAGCAGAAATAAACATGTTTCTGCAAGTTTGGTCACCCCCATGTAAATTATGGGGCAGTAACAGCACACTTTTGAAAACGTGTTTTTCAGCCCGAAATAAACGCGTTTTTTCAGACAACTGAATCCCTATGTAACTGCAAGACTCAGAAGAGCCCACACACTCAGCTCTTAACCCCAGTGTGCAGAAAGTGACAAAACATGATTTTCAGCAGAAATAAACATGTTTCTGCAAGTTTGGTCACCCCCATGTAAGTTATGGGGCAGTAACAGCACACTTTTGAAAACGTGTTTTTCAGCCCGAAATAAACGCGTTTTTTCAGACAACTGAATCCCTATGTAACTGCAAGACTCAGAAGAGCCCACACACTCAGCTCTTAACCCCAGTGTGCAGAAAGTGTCAAAACGTGTTTTTCAGCAGAAATAAACATGTTTCTGCAAGTTTGGTCACCCCCATGTAAGTTATGGGGCAGTAACAGCACACTTTTGAAAACGTGTTTTTCAGCCTGAAATAAACACGTTTTTTCAGACAACTGAATCCCTATGTAACTGCAAGACTCAGAAGAGCCCACACACTCAGCTCTTAACCCCAGTGTGCAGAAAGTGTCAAAACATGATTTTCAGCAGAAATAAACATGTTTCTGCAAGTTTGGTCAACCCCATGTAAGTTATGGGGCAGTAACAGCACACTTTTGAAAACGTGTTTTTCAGCCCGAAATAAACGCGTTTTTTCAGACAACTGAATCCCTATGTAACTGCAAGGCTCAAAAGAGCCCACACACTCAGCTCTTAACCCCAGTGTGCAGAAAGTGTCAAAACATGTTTTTCAGCAGAAATAAACATGTTTCTGCAAGTTTGGTCACCCCCATGTAAGTTATGGGGCAGTAACAGCACACTTTTGAAAACGTGTTTTTCAGCCCGAAATAAACGCGTTTTTTCAGACAACTGAATCCCTATGTAACTGCAAGACTCAGAAGAGCCCACACACTCAGCTCTTAACCCCAGTGTGCAGAAAGTGTCAAAACATGATTTTCAGCAGAAATAAACATGTTTCTGCAAGTTTGGTCACCCCCATGTAAGTTATGGGGCAGTAACAGCACACTTTTGAAAACGTGTTTTTCAGCCCGAAATAAACGCGTTTTTTCAGACAACTGAATCCCTATGTAACTGCAAGACTCAGAAGAGCCCACACACTCAGCTCTTAACCCCAGTGTGCAGAAAGTGTCAAAACATGTTTTTCAGCAGAAATAAACATGTTTCTGCAAGTTTGGTCACCCCCATGTAAGTTATGGGGCAGTAACAGCACACTTTTGAAAACGTGTTTTTCAGCCTGAAATAAACACGTTTTTTCAGACAACTGAATCCCTATGTAACTGCAAGACTCAGAAGAGTCCACACACTCAGCTCTTAACCCCAGTGTGCAGAAAGTGTCAAAACATGATTTTCAGCAGAAATAAACATGTTTCTGCAAGTTTGGTCAACCCCATGTAAGTTATGGGGCAGTAACAGCACACTTTTGAAAACGTGTTTTTCAGCCCGAAATAAACGCGTTTTTTCAGACAACTGAATCCCTATGTAACTGCAAGGCTCAAAAGAGCCCACACACTCAGCTCTTAACCCCAGTGTGCAGAAAGTGTCAAAACATGTTTTTCAGCAGAAATAAACATGTTTCTGCAAGTTTGGTCACCCCCATGTAAGTTATGGGGCAGTAACAGCACACTTTTGAAAACGTGTTTTTCAGCCCGAAATAAACGCGTTTTTTCAGACAACTGAATCCCTATGTAACTGCAAGACTCAGAAGAGCCCACACACTCAGCTCTTAACCCCAGTGTGCAGAAAGTGTCAAAACGTGATTTTCAGCAGAAATAAACATGTTTCTGCAAGTTTGGTCACCCCCATGTAAGTTATGGGGCAGTAACAGCACACTTTTGAAAACGTGTTTTTCAGCCCGAAATAAACGCGTTTTTTCAGACAACTGAATCCCTATGTAACTGCAAGACTCAGAAGAGCCCACACACTCAGCTCTTAACCCCAGTGTGCAGAAAGTGTCAAAACGTGTTTTTCAGCAGAAATAAACATGTTTCTGCAAGTTTGGTCACCCCCATGTAAGTTATGGGGCAGTAACAGCACACTTTTGAAAACGTGTTTTTCAGCCTGAAATAAACACGTTTTTTCAGACAACTGAATCCCTATGTAACTGCAAGACTCAGAAGAGCCCACACACTCAGCTCTTAACCCCAGTGTGCAGAAAGTGTCAAAACATGATTTTCAGCAGAAATAAACATGTTTCTGCAAGTTTGGTCACCCCCATGTAAGTTATGGGGCAGTAACAGCACACTTTTGAAAACGTGTTTTTCAGCCCGAAATAAACGCGTTTTTTCAGACAACTGAATCCCTATGTAACTGCAAGACTCAGAAGAGCCCACACACTCAGCTCTTAACCCCAGTGTGCAGAAAGTGTCAAAACGTGTTTTTCAGCAGAAATAAACATGTTTCTGCAAGTTTGGTCACCCCCATGTAAGTTATGGGGCAGTAACAGCACACTTTTGAAAACGTGTTTTTCAGCCCGAAATAAACGCGTTTTTTCAGACAACTGAATCCCTATGTAACTGCAAGACTCAGAAGAGCCCACACACTCAGCTCTTAACCCCAGTGTGCAGAAAGTGTCAAAACATGATTTTCAGCAGAAATAAACATGTTTCTGCAAGTTTGGTCACCCCCATGTAAGTTATGGGGCAGTAACAGCACACTTTTGAAAACGTGTTTTTCAGCCCGAAATAAACGCGTTTTTTCAGACAACTGAATCCCTATGTAACTGCAAGACTCAGAAGAGCCCACACACTCAGCTCTTAACCCCAGTGTGCAGAAAGTGTCAAAACATGTTTTTCAGCAGAAATAAACATGTTTCTGCAAGTTTGGTCACCCCCATGTAAGTTATGGGGCAGTAACAGCACACTTTTGAAAACGTGTTTTTCAGCCTGAAATAAACACGTTTTTTCAGACAACTGAATCCCTATGTAACTGCAAGACTCAGAAGAGCCAACACACTCAGCTCTTAACCCCAGTGTGCAGAAAGTGTCAAAACATGTTTTTCAGCAGAAATAAACATGTTTCTGCAAGTTTGGTCACCCCCATGTAAGTTATGGGGCAGTAACAGCACACTTTTGAAAACGTGTTTTTCAGCCTGAAATAAACACGTTTTTTCAGAACTGAATCCCTATGTAACTGCAAGACTCAGAAGAGCCCACACACTCAGCTCTTAACCCCAGTGTGCAGAAAGTGTCAAAACATGTTTTTCAGCAGAAATAAACATGTTTCTGCAAGTTTGGTCACCCCCATGTAAGTTATGGGGCAGTAACAGCACACTTTTGAAAACGTGTTTTTCAGCCTGAAATAAACACGTTTTTTCAGACAACTGAATCCCTATGTAACTGCAAGACTCAGAAGAGCCCACACACTCAGCTCTTAACCCCAGTGTGCAGAAAGTGTCAAAACATGTTTTTCAGCAGAAATAAACATGTTTCTGCAAGTTTGGTCACCCCCATGTAAGTTATGGGGCAGTAACAGCACACTTTTGAAAACGTGTTTTTCAGCCTGAAATAAACACGTTTTTTCAGACAACTGAATCCCTATGTAACTGCAAGACTCAGAAGAGCCCACACACTCAGCTCTTAACCCCAGTTTGCAGAAAGTGTCAAAACATGATTTTCAGCAGAAATAAACATGTTTCTGCAAGTTTGGTCAACCCCATGTAAGTTATGGGGCAGTAACAGCACACTTTTGAAAACGTGTTTTTCAGCCCGAAATAAACGCGTTTTTTCAGACAACTGAATCCCTATGTAACTGCAAGGCTCAAAAGAGCCCACACACTCAGCTCTTAACCCCAGTGTGCAGAAAGTGTCAAAACATGTTTTTCAGCAGAAATAAACATGTTTCTGCAAGTTTGGTCACCCCCATGTAAGTTATGGGGCAGTAACAGCACACTTTTGAAAACGTGTTTTTCAGCCCGAAATAAACGCGTTTTTTCAGACAACTGAATCCCTATGTAACTGCAAGACTCAGAAGAGCCCACACACTCAGCTCTTAACCCCAGTGTGCAGAAAGTGACAAAACATGATTTTCAGCAGAAATAAACATGTTTCTGCAAGTTTGGTCACCCCCATGTAAGTTATGGGGCAGTAACAGCACACTTTTGAAAACGTGTTTTTCAGCCCGAAATAAACGCGTTTTTTCAGACAACTGAATCCCTATGTAACTGCAAGACTCAGAAGAGCCCACACACTCAGCTCTTAACCCCAGTGTGCAGAAAGTGTCAAAACGTGTTTTTCAGCAGAAATAAACATGTTTCTGCAAGTTTGGTCACCCCCATGTAAGTATGGGGCAGTAACAGCACACTTTTGAAAACGTGTTTTTCAGCCTGAAATAAACACGTTTTTTCAGACAACTGAATCCCTATGTAACTGCAAGACTCAGAAGAGCCCACACACTCAGCTCTTAACCCCAGTGTGCAGAAAGTGTCAAAACATGATTTTCAGCAGAAATAAACATGTTTCTGCAAGTTTGGTCAACCCCATGTAAGTTATGGGGCAGTAACAGCACACTTTTGAAAACGTGTTTTTCAGCCCGAAATAAACGCGTTTTTTCAGACAACTGAATCCCTGTGTAACTGCAAGGCTCAAAAGAGCCCACACACTCAGCTCTTAACCCCAGTGTGCAGAAAGTGTCAAAACATGTTTTTCAGCAGAAATAAACATGTTTCTGCAAGTTTGGTCACCCCCATGTAAGTTATGGGGCAGTAACAGCACACTTTTGAAAACGTGTTTTTCAGCCCGAAATAAACGCGTTTTTTCAGACAACTGAATCCCTATGTAACTGCAAGACTCAGAAGAGCCCACACACTCAGCTCTTAACCCCAGTGTGCAGAAAGTGTCAAAACATGTTTTTCAGCAGAAATAAACATGTTTCTGCAAGTTTGGTCACCCCCATGTAAGTTATGGGGCAGTAACAGCACACTTTTGAAAACGTGTTTTTCAGCCCGAAATAAACACGTTTTTTCAGACAACTGAATCCCTATGTAACTGCAAGACTCAGAAGAGTCCACACACTCAGCTCTTAACCCCAGTGTGCAGAAAGTGTCAAAACATGATTTTCAGCAGAAATAAACATGTTTCTGCAAGTTTGGTCAACCCCATGTAAGTTATGGGGCAGTAACAGCACACTTTTGAAAACGTGTTTTTCAGCCCGAAATAAACGCGTTTTTTCAGACAACTGAATCCCTATGTAACTGCAAGGCTCAAAAGAGCCCACACACTCAGCTCTTAACCCCAGTGTGCAGAAAGTGTCAAAACATGTTTTTCAGCAGAAATAAACATGTTTCTGCAAGTTTGGTCACCCCCATGTAAGTTATGGGGCAGTAACAGCACACTTTTGAAAACGTGTTTTTCAGCCCGAAATAGACGCGTTTTTTCAGACAACTGAATCCCTATGTAACTGCAAGACTCAGAAGAGCCCACACACTCAGCTCTTAACCCCAGTGTGCAGAAAGTGTCAAAACGTGATTTTCAGCAGAAATAAACATGTTTCTGCAAGTTTGGTCACCCCCATGTAAGTTATGGGGCAGTAACAGCACACTTTTGAAAACGTGTTTTTCAGCCTGAAATAAACACGTTTTTTCAGACAACTGAATCCCTATGTAACTGCAAGACTCAGAAGAGCCCACACACTCAGCTCTTAACCCCAGTGTGCAGAAAGTGTCAAAACATGATTTTCAGCAGAAATAAACATGTTTCTGCAAGTTTGGTCACCCCCATGTAAGTTATGGGGCAGTAACAGCACACTTTTGAAAACGTGTTTTTCAGCCCGAAATAAACGCGTTTTTTCAGACAACTGAATCCCTATGTAACTGCAAGACTCAGAAGAGCCCACACACTCAGCTCTTAACCCCAGTGTGCAGAAAGTGTCAAAACGTGTTTTTCAGCAGAAATAAACATGTTTCTGCAAGTTTGGTCACCCCCATGTAAGTTATGGGGCAGTAACAGCACACTTTTGAAAACGTGTTTTTCAGCCCGAAATAAACGCGTTTTTTCAGACAACTGAATCCCTATGTAACTGCAAGACTCAGAAGAGCCCACACACTCAGCTCTTAACCCCAGTGTGCAGAAAGTGTCAAAACATGATTTTCAGCAGAAATAAACATGTTTCTGCAAGTTTGGTCACCCCCATGTAAGTTATGGGGCAGTAACAGCACACTTTTGAAAACGTGTTTTTCAGCCCGAAATAAACGCGTTTTTTCAGACAACTGAATCCCTATGTAACTGTAAGACTCAGAAGAGCCCACACACTCAGCTCTTAACCCCAGTGTGCAGAAAGTGTCAAAACATGTTTTTCAGCAGAAATAAACATGTTTCTGCAAGTTTGGTCACCCCCATGTAAGTTATGGGGCAGTAACAGCACACTTTTGAAAACGTGTTTTTCAGCCCGAAATAAACACGTTTTTTCAGACAACTGAATCCCTATGTAACTGCAAGACTCAGAAGAGCCCACACACTCAGCTCTTAACCCCAGTGTGCAGAAAGTGTCAAAACATGTTTTTCAGCAGAAATAAACATGTTTCTGCAAGTTTGGTCACCCCCATGTAAGTTATGGGGCAGTAACAGCACACTTTTGAAAACGTGTTTTTCAGCCTGAAATAAACACGTTTTTTCAGACAACTGAATCCCTATGTAACTGCAAGACTCAGAAGAGCCCACACACTCAGCTCTTAACCCCAGTGTGCAGAAAGTGTCAAAACATGTTTTTCAGCAGAAATAAACATGTTTCTGCAAGTTTGGTCACCCCCATGTAAGTTATGGGGCAGTAACAGCACACTTTTGAAAACGTGTTTTTCAGCCCGAAATAAACGCGTTTTTTCAGACAACTGAATCCCTATGTAACTGCAAGACTCAGAAGAGCCCACACACTCAGCTCTTAACCCCAGTGTGCAGAAAGTGTCAAAACATGATTTTCAGCAGAAATAAACATGTTTCTGCAAGTTTGGTCACCCCCATGTAAGTTATGGGGCAGTAACAGCACACTTTTGAAAACGTGTTTTTCAGCCCGAAATAAACGCGTTTTTTCAGACAACTGAATCCCTATGTAACTGCAAGACTCAGAAGAGCCCACACACTCAGCTCTTAACCCCAGTGTGCAGAAAGTGTCAAAACATGTTTTTCAGCAGAAATAAACATGTTTCTGCAAGTTTGGTCACCCCCATGTAAGTTATGGGGCAGTAACAGCACACTTTTGAAAACGTGTTTTTCAGCCTGAAATAAACACGTTTTTTCAGACAACTGAATCCCTATGTAACTGCAAGACTCAGAAGAGTCCACACACTCAGCTCTTAACCCCAGTGTGCAGAAAGTGTCAAAACATGATTTTCAGCAGAAATAAACATGTTTCTGCAAGTTTGGTCAACCCCATGTAAGTTATGGGGCAGTAACAGCACACTTTTGAAAACGTGTTTTTCAGCCCGAAATAAACGCGTTTTTTCAGACAACTGAATCCCTATGTAACTGCAAGGCTCAAAAGAGCCCACACACTCAGCTCTTAACCCCAGTGTGCAGAAAGTGTCAAAACATGTTTTTCAGCAGAAATAAACATGTTTCTGCAAGTTTGGTCACCCCCATGTAAGTTATGGGGCAGTAACAGCACACTTTTGAAAACGTGTTTTTCAGCCCGAAATAAACGCGTTTTTTCAGACAACTGAATCCCTATGTAACTGCAAGACTCAGAAGAGCCCACACACTCAGCTCTTAACCCCAGTGTGCAGAAAGTGTCAAAACGTGTTTTTCAGCAGAAATAAACATGTTTCTGCAAGTTTGGTCACCCCCATGTAAGTTATGGGGCAGTAACAGCACACTTTTGAAAACGTGTTTTTCAGCCCGAAATAAACGCGTTTTTTCAGACAACTGAATCCCTATGTAACTGCAAGACTCAGAAGAGCCCACACACTCAGCTCTTAACCCCAGTGTGCAGAAAGTGTCAAAACGTGTTTTTCAGCAGAAATAAACATGTTTCTGCAAGTTTGGTCACCCCCATGTAAGTTATGGGGCAGTAACAGCACACTTTTGAAAACGTGTTTTTCAGCCCGAAATAAACGCGTTTTTTCAGACAACTGAATCCCTATGTAACTGCAAGACTCAGAAGAGCCCACACACTCAGCTCTTAACCCCAGTGTGCAGAAAGTGTCAAAACATGATTTTCAGCAGAAATAAACATGTTTCTGCAAGTTTGGTCACCCCCATGTAAGTTATGGGGCAGTAACAGCACACTTTTGAAAACGTGTTTTTCAGCCCGAAATAAACGCGTTTTTTCAGACAACTGAATCCCTATGTAACTGCAAGACTCAGAAGAGCCCACACACTCAGCTCTTAACCCCAGTGTGCAGAAAGTGTCAAAACATGTTTTTCAGCAGAAATAAACATGTTTCTGCAAGTTTGGTCACCCCCATGTAAGTTATGGGGCAGTAACAGCACACTTTTGAAAACGTGTTTTTCAGCCTGAAATAAACACGTTTTTTCAGACAACTGAATCCCTATGTAACTGCAAGACTCAGAAGAGCCAACACACTCAGCTCTTAACCCCAGTGTGCAGAAAGTGTCAAAACATGTTTTTCAGCAGAAATAAACATGTTTCTGCAAGTTTGGTCACCCCCATGTAAGTTATGGGGCAGTAACAGCACACTTTTGAAAACGTGTTTTTCAGCCTGAAATAAACACGTTTTTTCAGACAACTGAATCCCTATGTAACTGCAAGACTCAGAAGAGCCCACACACTCAGCTCTTAACCCCAGTGTGCAGAAAGTGTCAAAACATGTTTTTCAGCAGAAATAAACATGTTTCTGCAAGTTTGGTCACCCCCATGTAAGTTATGGGGCAGTAACAGCACACTTTTGAAAACGTGTTTTTCAGCCTGAAATAAACACGTTTTTTCAGACAACTGAATCCCTATGTAACTGCAAGACTCAGAAGAGCCCACACACTCAGCTCTTAACCCCAGTGTGCAGAAAGTGTCAAAACATGTTTTTCAGCAGAAATAAACATGTTTCTGCAAGTTTGGTCTCCCCCATGTAAGTTATGGGGCAGTAACAGCACACTTTTGAAAACGTGTTTTTCAGCCTGAAATAAACACGTTTTTTCAGACAACTGAATCCCTATGTAACTGCAAGACTCAGAAGAGCCCACACACTCAGCTCTTAACCCCAGTGTGCAGAAAGTGTCAAAACATGATTTTCAGCAGAAATAAACATGTTTCTGCAAGTTTGGTCAACCCCATGTAAGTTATGGGGCAGTAACAGCACACTTTTGAAAACGTGTTTTTCAGCCCGAAATAAACGCGTTTTTTCAGACAACTGAATCCCTATGTAACTGCAAGGCTCAAAAGAGCCCACACACTCAGCTCTTAACCCCAGTGTGCAGAAAGTGTCAAAACATGTTTTTCAGCAGAAATAAACATGTTTCTGCAAGTTTGGTCACCCCCATGTAAGTTATGGGGCAGTAACAGCACACTTTTGAAAACGTGTTTTTCAGCCCGAAATAAACGCGTTTTTTCAGACAACTGAATCCCTATGTAACTGCAAGACTCAGAAGAGCCCACACACTCAGCTCTTAACCCCAGTGTGCAGAAAGTGACAAAACATGATTTTCAGCAGAAATAAACATGTTTCTGCAAGTTTGGTCACCCCCATGTAAGTTATGGGGCAGTAACAGCACACTTTTGAAAACGTGTTTTTCAGCCCGAAATAAACGCGTTTTTTCAGACAACTGAATCCCTATGTAACTGCAAGACTCAGAAGAGCCCACACACTCAGCTCTTAACCCCAGTGTGCAGAAAGTGTCAAAACGTGTTTTTCAGCAGAAATAAACATGTTTCTGCAAGTTTGGTCACCCCCATGTAAGTATGGGGCAGTAACAGCACACTTTTGAAAACGTGTTTTTCAGCCTGAAATAAACACGTTTTTTCAGACAACTGAATCCCTATGTAACTGCAAGACTCAGAAGAGCCCACACACTCAGCTCTTAACCCCAGTGTGCAGAAAGTGTCAAAACATGATTTTCAGCAGAAATAAACATGTTTCTGCAAGTTTGGTCAACCCCATGTAAGTTATGGGGCAGTAACAGCACACTTTTGAAAACGTGTTTTTCAGCCCGAAATAAACGCGTTTTTTCAGACAACTGAATCCCTATGTAACTGCAAGACTCAGAAGAGCCCACACACTCAGCTCTTAACCCCAGTGTGCAGAAAGTGTCAAAACGTGATTTTCAGCAGAAATAAACATGTTTCTGCAAGTTTGGTCACCCCCATGTAAGTTATGGGGCAGTAACAGCACACTTTTGAAAACGTGTTTTTCAGCCCGAAATAAACGCGTTTTTTCAGACAACTGAATCCCTATGTAACTGCAAGACTCAGAAGAGCCCACACACTCAGCTCTTAACCCCAGTGTGCAGAAAGTGTCAAAACGTGTTTTTCAGCAGAAATAAACATGTTTCTGCAAGTTTGGTCACCCCCATGTAAGTTATGGGGCAGTAACAGCACACTTTTGAAAACGTGTTTTTCAGCCCGAAATAAACGCGTTTTTTCAGACAACTGAATCCCTATGTAACTGCAAGACTCAGAAGAGCCC
Source organism: Lepisosteus platostomus (assembly GCF_059453375.1). NCBI lineage: Eukaryota > Metazoa > Chordata > Actinopteri > Semionotiformes > Lepisosteidae > Lepisosteus > Lepisosteus platostomus. The sequence goes on along the minus strand of NC_142614.1, from coordinate 35,959,662 downwards.
ACACACTCAGCTCTTAACCCCAGTGTGCAGAAAGTGTCAAAACATGATTTTCAGCAGAAATAAACATGTTTCTGCAAGTTTGGTCACCCCCATGTAAGTTATGGGGCAGTAACAGCACACTTTTGAAAACGTGTTTTTCAGCCCGAAATAAACGCGTTTTTTCAGACAACTGAATCCCTATGTAACTGCAAGACTCAGAAGAGCCCACACACTCAGCTCTTAACCCCAGTGTGCAGAAAGTGTCAAAACATGTTTTTCAGCAGAAATAAACATGTTTCTGCAAGTTTGGTCACCCCCATGTAAGTTATGGGGCAGTAACAGCACACTTTTGAAAACGTGTTTTTCAGCCTGAAATAAACACGTTTTTTCAGACAACTGAATCCCTATGTAACTGCAAGACTCAGAAGAGCCAACACACTCAGCTCTTAACCCCAGTGTGCAGAAAGTGTCAAAACATGTTTTTCAGCAGAAATAAACATGTTTCTGCAAGTTTGGTCACCCCCATGTAAGTTATGGGGCAGTAACAGCACACTTTTGAAAACGTGTTTTTCAGCCTGAAATAAACACGTTTTTTCAGACAACTGAATCCCTATGTAACTGCAAGACTCAGAAGAGCCCACACACTCAGCTCTTAACCCCAGTGTGCAGAAAGTGTCAAAACATGTTTTTCAGCAGAAATAAACATGTTTCTGCAAGTTTGGTCACCCCCATGTAAGTTATGGGGCAGTAACAGCACACTTTTGAAAACGTGTTTTTCAGCCCGAAATAAACGCGTTTTTTCAGACAACTGAATCCCTATGTAACTGCAAGGCTCAAAAGAGCCCACACACTCAGCTCTTAACCCCAGTGTGCAGAAAGTGTCAAAACATGTTTTTCAGCAGAAATAAACATGTTTCTGCAAGTTTGGTCACCCCCATGTAAATTATGGGGCAGTAACAGCACACTTTTGAAAACGTGTTTTTCAGCCCGAAATAAACGCGTTTTTTCAGACAACTGAATCCCTATGTAACTGCAAGACTCAGAAGAGCCCACACACTCAGCTCTTAACCCCAGTGTGCAGAAAGTGACAAAACATGATTTTCAGCAGAAATAAACATGTTTCTGCAAGTTTGGTCACCCCCATGTAAGTTATGGGGCAGTAACAGCACACTTTTGAAAACGTGTTTTTCAGCCCGAAATAAACGCGTTTTTTCAGACAACTGAATCCCTATGTAACTGCAAGACTCAGAAGAGCCCACACACTCAGCTCTTAACCCCAGTGTGCAGAAAGTGTCAAAACGTGTTTTTCAGCAGAAATAAACATGTTTCTGCAAGTTTGGTCACCCCCATGTAAGTTATGGGGCAGTAACAGCACACTTTTGAAAACGTGTTTTTCAGCCCGAAATAAACGCGTTTTTTCAGACAACTGAATCCCTATGTAACTGCAAGACTCAGAAGAGCCCACACACTCAGCTCTTAACCCCAGTGTGCAGAAAGTGTCAAAACGTGATTTTCAGCAGAAATAAACATGTTTCTGCAAGTTTGGTCACCCCCATGTAAGTTATGGGGCAGTAACAGCACACTTTTGAAAACGTGTTTTTCAGCCCGAAATAAACGCGTTTTTTCAGACAACTGAATCCCTATGTAACTGCAAGACTCAGAAGAGCCCACACACTCAGCTCTTAACCCCAGTGTGCAGAAAGTGTCAAAACGTGTTTTTCAGCAGAAATAAACATGTTTCTGCAAGTTTGGTCACCCCCATGTAAGTTATGGGGCAGTAACAGCACACTTTTGAAAACGTGTTTTTCAGCCTGAAATAAACACGTTTTTTCAGACAACTGAATCCCTATGTAACTGCAAGACTCAGAAGAGCCCACACACTCAGCTCTTAACCCCAGTGTGCAGAAAGTGTCAAAACATGATTTTCAGCAGAAATAAACATGTTTCTGCAAGTTTGGTCACCCCCATGTAAGTTATGGGGCAGTAACAGCACACTTTTGAAAACGTGTTTTTCAGCCCGAAATAAACGCGTTTTTTCAGACAACTGAATCCCTATGTAACTGCAAGACTCAGAAGAGCCCACACACTCAGCTCTTAACCCCAGTGTGCAGAAAGTGTCAAAACGTGTTTTTCAGCAGAAATAAACATGTTTCTGCAAGTTTGGTCACCCCCATGTAAGTTATGGGGCAGTAACAGCACACTTTTGAAAACGTGTTTTTCAGCCCGAAATAAACGCGTTTTTTCAGACAACTGAATCCCTATGTAACTGCAAGACTCAGAAGAGCCCACACACTCAGCTCTTAACCCCAGTGTGCAGAAAGTGTCAAAACATGATTTTCAGCAGAAATAAACATGTTTCTGCAAGTTTGGTCACCCCCATGTAAGTTATGGGGCAGTAACAGCACACTTTTGAAAACGTGTTTTTCAGCCCGAAATAAACGCGTTTTTTCAGACAACTGAATCCCTATGTAACTGCAAGACTCAGAAGAGCCCACACACTCAGCTCTTAACCCCAGTGTGCAGAAAGTGTCAAAACATGTTTTTCAGCAGAAATAAACATGTTTCTGCAAGTTTGGTCACCCCCATGTAAGTTATGGGGCAGTAACAGCACACTTTTGAAAACGTGTTTTTCAGCCTGAAATAAACACGTTTTTTCAGACAACTGAATCCCTATGTAACTGCAAGACTCAGAAGAGCCAACACACTCAGCTCTTAACCCCAGTGTGCAGAAAGTGTCAAAACATGTTTTTCAGCAGAAATAAACATGTTTCTGCAAGTTTGGTCACCCCCATGTAAGTTATGGGGCAGTAACAGCACACTTTTGAAAACGTGTTTTTCAGCCTGAAATAAACACGTTTTTTCAGACAACTGAATCCCTATGTAACTGCAAGACTCAGAAGAGCCCACACACTCAGCTCTTAACCCCAGTGTGCAGAAAGTGTCAAAACATGTTTTTCAGCAGAAATAAACATGTTTCTGCAAGTTTGGTCACCCCCATGTAAGTTATGGGGCAGTAACAGCACACTTTTGAAAACGTGTTTTTCAGCCTGAAATAAACACGTTTTTTCAGACAACTGAATCCCTATGTAACTGCAAGACTCAGAAGAGCCCACACACTCAGCTCTTAACCCCAGTGTGCAGAAAGTGTCAAAACATGTTTTTCAGCAGAAATAAACATGTTTCTGCAAGTTTGGTCACCCCCATGTAAGTTATGGGGCAGTAACAGCACACTTTTGAAAACGTGTTTTTCAGCCTGAAATAAACACGTTTTTTCAGACAACTGAATCCCTATGTAACTGCAAGACTCAGAAGAGCCCACACACTCAGCTCTTAACCCCAGTGTGCAGAAAGTGTCAAAACATGATTTTCAGCAGAAATAAACATGTTTCTGCAAGTTTGGTCAACCCCATGTAAGTTATGGGGCAGTAACAGCACACTTTTGAAAACGTGTTTTTCAGCCCGAAATAAACGCGTTTTTTCAGACAACTGAATCCCTATGTAACTGCAAGGCTCAAAAGAGCCCACACACTCAGCTCTTAACCCCAGTGTGCAGAAAGTGTCAAAACATGTTTTTCAGCAGAAATAAACATGTTTCTGCAAGTTTGGTCACCCCCATGTAAGTTATGGGGCAGTAACAGCACACTTTTGAAAACGTGTTTTTCAGCCCGAAATAAACGCGTTTTTTCAGACAACTGAATCCCTATGTAACTGCAAGACTCAGAAGAGCCCACACACTCAGCTCTTAACCCCAGTGTGCAGAAAGTGACAAAACATGATTTTCAGCAGAAATAAACATGTTTCTGCAAGTTTGGTCACCCCCATGTAAGTTATGGGGCAGTAACAGCACACTTTTGAAAACGTGTTTTTCAGCCCGAAATAAACGCGTTTTTTCAGACAACTGAATCCCTATGTAACTGCAAGACTCAGAAGAGCCCACACACTCAGCTCTTAACCCCAGTGTGCAGAAAGTGTCAAAACGTGTTTTTCAGCAGAAATAAACATGTTTCTGCAAGTTTGGTCACCCCCATGTAAGTATGGGGCAGTAACAGCACACTTTTGAAAACGTGTTTTTCAGCCTGAAATAAACACGTTTTTTCAGACAACTGAATCCCTATGTAACTGCAAGACTCAGAAGAGCCCACACACTCAGCTCTTAACCCCAGTGTGCAGAAAGTGTCAAAACATGATTTTCAGCAGAAATAAACATGTTTCTGCAAGTTTGGTCAACCCCATGTAAGTTATGGGGCAGTAACAGCACACTTTTGAAAACGTGTTTTTCAGCCCGAAATAAACGCGTTTTTTCAGACAACTGAATCCCTGTGTAACTGCAAGGCTCAAAAGAGCCCACACACTCAGCTCTTAACCCCAGTGTGCAGAAAGTGTCAAAACATGTTTTTCAGCAGAAATAAACATGTTTCTGCAAGTTTGGTCACCCCCATGTAAGTTATGGGGCAGTAACAGCACACTTTTGAAAACGTGTTTTTCAGCCCGAAATAAACGCGTTTTTTCAGACAACTGAATCCCTATGTAACTGCAAGACTCAGAAGAGCCCACACACTCAGCTCTTAACCCCAGTGTGCAGAAAGTGTCAAAACATGTTTTTCAGCAGAAATAAACATGTTTCTGCAAGTTTGGTCACCCCCATGTAAGTTATGGGGCAGTAACAGCACACTTTTGAAAACGTGTTTTTCAGCCCGAAATAAACACGTTTTTTCAGACAACTGAATCCCTATGTAACTGCAAGACTCAGAAGAGTCCACACACTCAGCTCTTAACCCCAGTGTGCAGAAAGTGTCAAAACATGATTTTCAGCAGAAATAAACATGTTTCTGCAAGTTTGGTCAACCCCATGTAAGTTATGGGGCAGTAACAGCACACTTTTGAAAACGTGTTTTTCAGCCCGAAATAAACGCGTTTTTTCAGACAACTGAATCCCTATGTAACTGCAAGGCTCAAAAGAGCCCACACACTCAGCTCTTAACCCCAGTGTGCAGAAAGTGTCAAAACATGTTTTTCAGCAGAAATAAACATGTTTCTGCAAGTTTGGTCACCCCCATGTAAGTTATGGGGCAGTAACAGCACACTTTTGAAAACGTGTTTTTCAGCCCGAAATAGACGCGTTTTTTCAGACAACTGAATCCCTATGTAACTGCAAGACTCAGAAGAGCCCACACACTCAGCTCTTAACCCCAGTGTGCAGAAAGTGTCAAAACGTGATTTTCAGCAGAAATAAACATGTTTCTGCAAGTTTGGTCACCCCCATGTAAGTTATGGGGCAGTAACAGCACACTTTTGAAAACGTGTTTTTCAGCCTGAAATAAACACGTTTTTTCAGACAACTGAATCCCTATGTAACTGCAAGACTCAGAAGAGCCCACACACTCAGCTCTTAACCCCAGTGTGCAGAAAGTGTCAAAACATGATTTTCAGCAGAAATAAACATGTTTCTGCAAGTTTGGTCACCCCCATGTAAGTTATGGGGCAGTAACAGCACACTTTTGAAAACGTGTTTTTCAGCCCGAAATAAACGCGTTTTTTCAGACAACTGAATCCCTATGTAACTGCAAGACTCAGAAGAGCCCACACACTCAGCTCTTAACCCCAGTGTGCAGAAAGTGTCAAAACGTGTTTTTCAGCAGAAATAAACATGTTTCTGCAAGTTTGGTCACCCCCATGTAAGTTATGGGGCAGTAACAGCACACTTTTGAAAACGTGTTTTTCAGCCCGAAATAAACGCGTTTTTTCAGACAACTGAATCCCTATGTAACTGCAAGACTCAGAAGAGCCCACACACTCAGCTCTTAACCCCAGTGTGCAGAAAGTGTCAAAACATGATTTTCAGCAGAAATAAACATGTTTCTGCAAGTTTGGTCACCCCCATGTAAGTTATGGGGCAGTAACAGCACACTTTTGAAAACGTGTTTTTCAGCCCGAAATAAACGCGTTTTTTCAGACAACTGAATCCCTATGTAACTGTAAGACTCAGAAGAGCCCACACACTCAGCTCTTAACCCCAGTGTGCAGAAAGTGTCAAAACATGTTTTTCAGCAGAAATAAACATGTTTCTGCAAGTTTGGTCACCCCCATGTAAGTTATGGGGCAGTAACAGCACACTTTTGAAAACGTGTTTTTCAGCCCGAAATAAACACGTTTTTTCAGACAACTGAATCCCTATGTAACTGCAAGACTCAGAAGAGCCCACACACTCAGCTCTTAACCCCAGTGTGCAGAAAGTGTCAAAACATGTTTTTCAGCAGAAATAAACATGTTTCTGCAAGTTTGGTCACCCCCATGTAAGTTATGGGGCAGTAACAGCACACTTTTGAAAACGTGTTTTTCAGCCTGAAATAAACACGTTTTTTCAGACAACTGAATCCCTATGTAACTGCAAGACTCAGAAGAGCCCACACACTCAGCTCTTAACCCCAGTGTGCAGAAAGTGTCAAAACATGTTTTTCAGCAGAAATAAACATGTTTCTGCAAGTTTGGTCACCCCCATGTAAGTTATGGGGCAGTAACAGCACACTTTTGAAAACGTGTTTTTCAGCCCGAAATAAACGCGTTTTTTCAGACAACTGAATCCCTATGTAACTGCAAGACTCAGAAGAGCCCACACACTCAGCTCTTAACCCCAGTGTGCAGAAAGTGTCAAAACATGATTTTCAGCAGAAATAAACATGTTTCTGCAAGTTTGGTCACCCCCATGTAAGTTATGGGGCAGTAACAGCACACTTTTGAAAACGTGTTTTTCAGCCTGAAATAAACACGTTTTTTCAGACAACTGAATCCCTATGTAACTGCAAGACTCAGAAGAGTCCACACACTCAGCTCTTAACCCCAGTGTGCAGAAAGTGTCAAAACATGATTTTCAGCAGAAATAAACATGTTTCTGCAAGTTTGGTCAACCCCATGTAAGTTATGGGGCAGTAACAGCACACTTTTGAAAACGTGTTTTTCAGCCCGAAATAAACGCGTTTTTTCAGACAACTGAATCCCTATGTAACTGCAAGGCTCAAAAGAGCCCACACACTCAGCTCTTAACCCCAGTGTGCAGAAAGTGTCAAAACATGTTTTTCAGCAGAAATAAACATGTTTCTGCAAGTTTGGTCACCCCCATGTAAGTTATGGGGCAGTAACAGCACACTTTTGAAAACGTGTTTTTCAGCCCGAAATAAACGCGTTTTTTCAGACAACTGAATCCCTATGTAACTGCAAGACTCAGAAGAGCCCACACACTCAGCTCTTAACCCCAGTGTGCAGAAAGTGTCAAAACGTGTTTTTCAGCAGAAATAAACATGTTTCTGCAAGTTTGGTCACCCCCATGTAAGTTATGGGGCAGTAACAGCACACTTTTGAAAACGTGTTTTTCAGCCCGAAATAAACGCGTTTTTTCAGACAACTGAATCCCTATGTAACTGCAAGACTCAGAAGAGCCCACACACTCAGCTCTTAACCCCAGTGTGCAGAAAGTGTCAAAACGTGTTTTTCAGCAGAAATAAACATGTTTCTGCAAGTTTGGTCACCCCCATGTAAGTTATGGGGCAGTAACAGCACACTTTTGAAAACGTGTTTTTCAGCCCGAAATAAACGCGTTTTTTCAGACAACTGAATCCCTATGTAACTGCAAGACTCAGAAGAGCCCACACACTCAGCTCTTAACCCCAGTGTGCAGAAAGTGTCAAAACATGATTTTCAGCAGAAATAAACATGTTTCTGCAAGTTTGGTCACCCCCATGTAAGTTATGGGGCAGTAACAGCACACTTTTGAAAACGTGTTTTTCAGCCCGAAATAAACGCGTTTTTTCAGACAACTGAATCCCTATGTAACTGCAAGACTCAGAAGAGCCCACACACTCAGCTCTTAACCCCAGTGTGCAGAAAGTGTCAAAACATGTTTTTCAGCAGAAATAAACATGTTTCTGCAAGTTTGGTCACCCCCATGTAAGTTATGGGGCAGTAACAGCACACTTTTGAAAACGTGTTTTTCAGCCTGAAATAAACACGTTTTTTCAGACAACTGAATCCCTATGTAACTGCAAGACTCAGAAGAGCCAACACACTCAGCTCTTAACCCCAGTGTGCAGAAAGTGTCAAAACATGTTTTTCAGCAGAAATAAACATGTTTCTGCAAGTTTGGTCACCCCCATGTAAGTTATGGGGCAGTAACAGCACACTTTTGAAAACGTGTTTTTCAGCCTGAAATAAACACGTTTTTTCAGACAACTGAATCCCTATGTAACTGCAAGACTCAGAAGAGCCCACACACTCAGCTCTTAACCCCAGTGTGCAGAAAGTGTCAAAACATGTTTTTCAGCAGAAATAAACATGTTTCTGCAAGTTTGGTCTCCCCCATGTAAGTTATGGGGCAGTAACAGCACACTTTTGAAAACGTGTTTTTCAGCCTGAAATAAACACGTTTTTTCAGACAACTGAATCCCTATGTAACTGCAAGACTCAGAAGAGCCCACACACTCAGCTCTTAACCCCAGTGTGCAGAAAGTGTCAAAACATGATTTTCAGCAGAAATAAACATGTTTCTGCAAGTTTGGTCAACCCCATGTAAGTTATGGGGCAGTAACAGCACACTTTTGAAAACGTGTTTTTCAGCCCGAAATAAACGCGTTTTTTCAGACAACTGAATCCCTATGTAACTGCAAGGCTCAAAAGAGCCCACACACTCAGCTCTTAACCCCAGTGTGCAGAAAGTGTCAAAACATGTTTTTCAGCAGAAATAAACATGTTTCTGCAAGTTTGGTCACCCCCATGTAAGTTATGGGGCAGTAACAGCACACTTTTGAAAACGTGTTTTTCAGCCCGAAATAAACGCGTTTTTTCAGACAACTGAATCCCTATGTAACTGCAAGACTCAGAAGAGCCCACACACTCAGCTCTTAACCCCAGTGTGCAGAAAGTGACAAAACATGATTTTCAGCAGAAATAAACATGTTTCTGCAAGTTTGGTCACCCCCATGTAAGTTATGGGGCAGTAACAGCACACTTTTGAAAACGTGTTTTTCAGCCCGAAATAAACGCGTTTTTTCAGACAACTGAATCCCTATGTAACTGCAAGACTCAGAAGAGCCCACACACTCAGCTCTTAACCCCAGTGTGCAGAAAGTGTCAAAACGTGTTTTTCAGCAGAAATAAACATGTTTCTGCAAGTTTGGTCACCCCCATGTAAGTATGGGGCAGTAACAGCACACTTTTGAAAACGTGTTTTTCAGCCTGAAATAAACACGTTTTTTCAGACAACTGAATCCCTATGTAACTGCAAGACTCAGAAGAGCCCACACACTCAGCTCTTAACCCCAGTGTGCAGAAAGTGTCAAAACATGATTTTCAGCAGAAATAAACATGTTTCTGCAAGTTTGGTCAACCCCATGTAAGTTATGGGGCAGTAACAGCACACTTTTGAAAACGTGTTTTTCAGCCCGAAATAAACGCGTTTTTTCAGACAACTGAATCCCTATGTAACTGCAAGACTCAGAAGAGCCCACACACTCAGCTCTTAACCCCAGTGTGCAGAAAGTGTCAAAACGTGATTTTCAGCAGAAATAAACATGTTTCTGCAAGTTTGGTCACCCCCATGTAAGTTATGGGGCAGTAACAGCACACTTTTGAAAACGTGTTTTTCAGCCCGAAATAAACGCGTTTTTTCAGACAACTGAATCCCTATGTAACTGCAAGACTCAGAAGAGCCCACACACTCAGCTCTTAACCCCAGTGTGCAGAAAGTGTCAAAACGTGTTTTTCAGCAGAAATAAACATGTTTCTGCAAGTTTGGTCACCCCCATGTAAGTTATGGGGCAGTAACAGCACACTTTTGAAAACGTGTTTTTCAGCCCGAAATAAACGCGTTTTTTCAGACAACTGAATCCCTATGTAACTGCAAGACTCAGAAGAGCCCACACACTCAGCTCTTAACCCCAGTGTGCAGAAAGTGTCAAAACATGATTTTCAGCAGAAATAAACATGTTTCTGCAAGTTTGGTCACCCCCATGTAAGTTATGGGGCAGTAACAGCACACTTTTGAAAACGTGTTTTTCAGCCCGAAATAAACGCGTTTTTTCAGACAACTGAATCCCTATGTAACTGCAAGACTCAGAAGAGCCCACACACTCAGCTCTTAACCCCAGTGTGCAGAAAGTGTCAAAACATGTTTTTCAGCAGAAATAAACATGTTTCTGCAAGTTTGGTCACCCCCATGTAAGTTATGGGGCAGTAACAGCACACTTTTGAAAACGTGTTTTTCAGCCTGAAATAAACACGTTTTTTCAGACAACTGAATCCCTATGTAACTGCAAGACTCAGAAGAGCCAACACACTCAGCTCTTAACCCCAGTGTGCAGAAAGTGTCAAAACATGTTTTTCAGCAGAAATAAACATGTTTCTGCAAGTTTGGTCACCCCCATGTAAGTTATGGGGCAGTAACAGCACACTTTTGAAAACGTGTTTTTCAGCCTGAAATAAACACGTTTTTTCAGACAACTGAATCCCTATGTAACTGCAAGACTCAGAAGAGCCCACACACTCAGCTCTTAACCCCAGTGTGCAGAAAGTGTCAAAACATGTTTTTCAGCAGAAATAAACATGTTTCTGCAAGTTTGGTCACCCCCATGTAAGTTATGGGGCAGTAACAGCACACTTTTGAAAACGTGTTTTTCAGCCCGAAATAAACGCGTTTTTTCAGACAACTGAATCCCTATGTAACTGCAAGGCTCAAAAGAGCCCACACACTCAGCTCTTAACCCCAGTGTGCAGAAAGTGTCAAAACATGTTTTTCAGCAGAAATAAACATGTTTCTGCAAGTTTGGTCACCCCCATGTAAATTATGGGGCAGTAACAGCACACTTTTGAAAACGTGTTTTTCAGCCCGAAATAAACGCGTTTTTTCAGACAACTGAATCCCTATGTAACTGCAAGACTCAGAAGAGCCCACACACTCAGCTCTTAACCCCAGTGTGCAGAAAGTGACAAAACATGATTTTCAGCAGAAATAAACATGTTTCTGCAAGTTTGGTCACCCCCATGTAAGTTATGGGGCAGTAACAGCACACTTTTGAAAACGTGTTTTTCAGCCCGAAATAAACGCGTTTTTTCAGACAACTGAATCCCTATGTAACTGCAAGACTCAGAAGAGCCCACACACTCAGCTCTTAACCCCAGTGTGCAGAAAGTGTCAAAACGTGTTTTTCAGCAGAAATAAACATGTTTCTGCAAGTTTGGTCACCCCCATGTAAGTTATGGGGCAGTAACAGCACACTTTTGAAAACGTGTTTTTCAGCCTGAAATAAACACGTTTTTTCAGACAACTGAATCCCTATGTAACTGCAAGACTCAGAAGAGCCCACACACTCAGCTCTTAACCCCAGTGTGCAGAAAGTGTCAAAACATGATTTTCAGCAGAAATAAACATGTTTCTGCAAGTTTGGTCAACCCCATGTAAGTTATGGGGCAGTAACAGCACACTTTTGAAAACGTGTTTTTCAGCCCGAAATAAACGCGTTTTTTCAGACAACTGAATCCCTATGTAACTGCAAGGCTCAAAAGAGCCCACACACTCAGCTCTTAACCCCAGTGTGCAGAAAGTGTCAAAACATGTTTTTCAGCAGAAATAAACATGTTTCTGCAAGTTTGGTCACCCCCATGTAAGTTATGGGGCAGTAACAGCACACTTTTGAAAACGTGTTTTTCAGCCCGAAATAAACGCGTTTTTTCAGACAACTGAATCCCTATGTAACTGCAAGACTCAGAAGAGCCCACACACTCAGCTCTTAACCCCAGTGTGCAGAAAGTGTCAAAACATGATTTTCAGCAGAAATAAACATGTTTCTGCAAGTTTGGTCACCCCCATGTAAGTTATGGGGCAGTAACAGCACACTTTTGAAAACGTGTTTTTCAGCCCGAAATAAACGCGTTTTTTCAGACAACTGAATCCCTATGTAACTGCAAGACTCAGAAGAGCCCACACACTCAGCTCTTAACCCCAGTGTGCAGAAAGTGTCAAAACATGTTTTTCAGCAGAAATAAACATGTTTCTGCAAGTTTGGTCACCCCCATGTAAGTTATGGGGCAGTAACAGCACACTTTTGAAAACGTGTTTTTCAGCCTGAAATAAACACGTTTTTTCAGACAACTGAATCCCTATGTAACTGCAAGACTCAGAAGAGTCCACACACTCAGCTCTTAACCCCAGTGTGCAGAAAGTGTCAAAACATGTTTTTCAGCAGAAATAAACATGTTTCTGCAAGTTTGGTCACCCCCATGTAAGTTATGGGGCAGTAACAGCACACTTTTGAAAACGTGTTTTTCAGCCCGAAATAAACGCGTTTTTTCAGACAACTGAATCCCTATGTAACTGCAAGACTCAGAAGAGCCCACACACTCAGCTCTTAACCCCAGTGTGCAGAAAGTGTCAAAACGTGTTTTTCAGCAGAAATAAACATGTTTCTGCAAGTTTGGTCACCCCCATGTAAGTTATGGGGCAGTAACAGCACACTTTTGAAAACGTGTTTTTCAGCCCGAAATAAACGCGTTTTTTCAGACAACTGAATCCCTATGTAACTGCAAGACTCAGAAGAGCCCACACACTCAGCTCTTAACCCCAGTGTGCAGAAAGTGTCAAAACATGATTTTCAGCAGAAATAAACATGTTTCTGCAAGTTTGGTCACCCCCATGTAAGTTATGGGGCAGTAACAGCACACTTTTGAAAACGTGTTTTTCAGCCCGAAATAAACGCGTTTTTTCAGACAACTGAATCCCTATGTAACTGCAAGACTCAGAAGAGCCCACACACTCAGCTCTTAACCCCAGTGTGCAGAAAGTGTCAAAACATGTTTTTCAGCAGAAATAAACATGTTTCTGCAAGTTTGGTCACCCCCATGTAAGTTATGGGGCAGTAACAGCACACTTTTGAAAACGTGTTTTTCAGCCTGAAATAAACACGTTTTTTCAGACAACTGAATCCCTATGTAACTGCAAGACTCAGAAGAGCCAACACACTCAGCTCTTAACCCCAGTGTGCAGAAAGTGTCAAAACATGTTTTTCAGCAGAAATAAACATGTTTCTGCAAGTTTGGTCACCCCCATGTAAGTTATGGGGCAGTAACAGCACACTTTTGAAAACGTGTTTTTCAGCCTGAAATAAACACGTTTTTTCAGACAACTGAATCCCTATGTAACTGCAAGACTCAGAAGAGCCCACACACTCAGCTCTTAACCCCAGTGTGCAGAAAGTGTCAAAACATGTTTTTCAGCAGAAATAAACATGTTTCTGCAAGTTTGGTCACCCCCATGTAAGTTATGGGGCAGTAACAGCACACTTTTGAAAACGTGTTTTTCAGCCTGAAATAAACACGTTTTTTCAGACAACTGAATCCCTATGTAACTGCAAGACTCAGAAGAGCCCACACACTCAGCTCTTAACCCCAGTGTGCAGAAAGTGTCAAAACATGTTTTTCAGCAGAAATAAACATGTTTCTGCAAGTTTGGTCACCCCCATGTAAGTTATGGGGCAGTAACAGCACACTTTTGAAAACGTGTTTTTCAGCCCGAAATAAACACGTTTTTTCAGACAACTGAATCCCTATGTAACTGCAAGACTCAGAAGAGCCCACACACTCAGCTCTTAACCCCAGTGTGCAGAAAGTGTCAAAACATGATTTTCAGCAGAAATAAACATGTTTCTGCAAGTTTGGTCAACCCCATGTAAGTTATGGGGCAGTAACAGCACACTTTTGAAAACGTGTTTTTCAGCCCGAAATAAACGCGTTTTTTCAGACAACTGAATCCCTATGTAACTGCAAGGCTCAAAAGAGCCCACACACTCAGCTCTTAACCCCAGTGTGCAGAAAGTGTCAAAACATGTTTTTCAGCAGAAATAAACATGTTTCTGCAAGTTTGGTCACCCCCATGTAAGTTATGGGGCAGTAACAGCACACTTTTGAAAACGTGTTTTTCAGCCCGAAATAAACGCGTTTTTTCAGACAACTGAATCCCTATGTAACTGCAAGACTCAGAAGAGCCCACACACTCAGCTCTTAACCCCAGTGTGCAGAAAGTGACAAAACATGATTTTCAGCAGAAATAAACATGTTTCTGCAAGTTTGGTCACCCCCATGTAAGTTATGGGGCAGTAACAGCACACTTTTGAAAACGTGTTTTTCAGCCCGAAATAAACGCGTTTTTTCAGACAACTGAATCCCTATGTAACTGCAAGACTCAGAAGAGCCCACACACTCAGCTCTTAACCCCAGTGTGCAGAAAGTGTCAAAACGTGTTTTTCAGCAGAAATAAACATGTTTCTGCAAGTTTGGTCACCCCCATGTAAGTATGGGGCAGTAACAGCACACTTTTGAAAACGTGTTTTTCAGCCTGAAATAAACACGTTTTTTCAGACAACTGAATCCCTATGTAACTGCAAGACTCAGAAGAGCCCACACACTCAGCTCTTAACCCCAGTGTGCAGAAAGTGTCAAAACATGATTTTCAGCAGAAATAAACATGTTTCTGCAAGTTTGGTCAACCCCATGTAAGTTATGGGGCAGTAACAGCACACTTTTGAAAACGTGTTTTTCAGCCCGAAATAAACGCGTTTTTTCAGACAACTGAATCCCTGTGTAACTGCAAGGCTCAAAAGAGCCCACACACTCAGCTCTTAACCCCAGTGTGCAGAAAGTGTCAAAACATGTTTTTCAGCAGAAATAAACATGTTTCTGCAAGTTTGGTCACCCCCATGTAAGTTATGGGGCAGTAACAGCACACTTTTGAAAACGTGTTTTTCAGCCCGAAATAAACGCGTTTTTTCAGACAACTGAATCCCTATGTAACTGCAAGACTCAGAAGAGCCCACACACTCAGCTCTTAACCCCAGTGTGCAGAAAGTGTCAAAACGTGTTTTTCAGCAGAAATAAACATGTTTCTGCAAGTTTGGTCACCCCCATGTAAGTTATGGGGCAGTAACAGCACACTTTTGAAAACGTGTTTTTCAGCCCGAAATAAACGCGTTTTTTCAGACAACTGAATCCCTATGTAACTGCAAGACTCAGAAGAGCCCACACACTCAGCTCTTAACCCCAGTGTGCAGAAAGTGTCAAAACGTGTTTTTCAGCAGAAATAAACATGTTTCTGCAAGTTTGGTCACCCCCATGTAAGTTATGGGGCAGTAACAGCACACTTTTGAAAACGTGTTTTTCAGCCCGAAATAAACGCGTTTTTTCAGACAACTGAATCCCTATGTAACTGCAAGACTCAGAAGAGCCCACACACTCAGCTCTTAACCCCAGTGTGCAGAAAGTGTCAAAACATGTTTTTCAGCAGAAATAAACATGTTTCTGCAAGTTTGGTCACCCCCATGTAAGTTATGGGGCAGTAACAGCACACTTTTGAAAACGTGTTTTTCAGCCTGAAATAAACACGTTTTTTCAGACAACTGAATCCCTATGTAACTGCAAGACTCAGAAGAGCCCACACACTCAGCTCTTAACCCCAGTGTGCAGAAAGTGTCAAAACATGTTTTTCAGCAGAAATAAACATGTTTCTGCAAGTTTGGTCACCCCCATGTAAGTTATGGGGCAGTAACAGCACACTTTTGAAAACGTGTTTTTCAGCCCGAAATAAACGCGTTTTTTCAGACAACTGAATCCCTATGTAACTGCAAGGCTCAAAAGAGCCCACACACTCAGCTCTTAACCCCAGTGTGCAGAAAGTGTCAAAACATGTTTTTCAGCAGAAATAAACATGTTTCTGCAAGTTTGGTCACCCCCATGTAAATTATGGGGCAGTAACAGCACACTTTTGAAAACGTGTTTTTCAGCCCGAAATAAACGCGTTTTTTCAGACAACTGAATCCCTATGTAACTGCAAGACTCAGAAGAGCCCACACACTCAGCTCTTAACCCCAGTGTGCAGAAAGTGACAAAACATGATTTTCAGCAGAAATAAACATGTTTCTGCAAGTTTGGTCACCCCCATGTAAGTTATGGGGCAGTAACAGCACACTTTTGAAAACGTGTTTTTCAGCCCGAAATAAACGCGTTTTTTCAGACAACTGAATCCCTATGTAACTGCAAGACTCAGAAGAGCCCACACACTCAGCTCTTAACCCCAGTGTGCAGAAAGTGTCAAAACGTGTTTTTCAGCAGAAATAAACATGTTTCTGCAAGTTTGGTCACCCCCATGTAAGTTATGGGGCAGTAACAGCACACTTTTGAAAACGTGTTTTTCAGCCTGAAATAAACACGTTTTTTCAGACAACTGAATCCCTATGTAACTGCAAGACTCAGAAGAGCCCACACACTCAGCTCTTAACCCCAGTGTGCAGAAAGTGTCAAAACATGATTTTCAGCAGAAATAAACATGTTTCTGCAAGTTTGGTCAACCCCATGTAAGTTATGGGGCAGTAACAGCACACTTTTGAAAACGTGTTTTTCAGCCCGAAATAAACGCGTTTTTTCAGACAACTGAATCCCTATGTAACTGCAAGGCTCAAAAGAGCCCACACACTCAGCTCTTAACCCCAGTGTGCAGAAAGTGTCAAAACATGTTTTTCAGCAGAAATAAACATGTTTCTGCAAGTTTGGTCACCCCCATGTAAGTTATGGGGCAGTAACAGCACACTTTTGAAAACGTGTTTTTCAGCCCGAAATAAACGCGTTTTTTCAGACAACTGAATCCCTATGTAACTGCAAGACTCAGAAGAGCCCACACACTCAGCTCTTAACCCCAGTGTGCAGAAAGTGTCAAAACATGATTTTCAGCAGAAATAAACATGTTTCTGCAAGTTTGGTCACCCCCATGTAAGTTATGGGGCAGTAACAGCACACTTTTGAAAACGTGTTTTTCAGCCCGAAATAAACGCGTTTTTTCAGACAACTGAATCCCTATGTAACTGCAAGACTCAGAAGAGCCCACACACTCAGCTCTTAACCCCAGTGTGCAGAAAGTGTCAAAACATGTTTTTCAGCAGAAATAAACATGTTTCTGCAAGTTTGGTCACCCCCATGTAAGTTATGGGGCAGTAACAGCACACTTTTGAAAACGTGTTTTTCAGCCTGAAATAAACACGTTTTTTCAGACAACTGAATCCCTATGTAACTGCAAGACTCAGAAGAGTCCACACACTCAGCTCTTAACCCCAGTGTGCAGAAAGTGTCAAAACATGTTTTTCAGCAGAAATAAACATGTTTCTGCAAGTTTGGTCACCCCCATGTAAGTTATGGGGCAGTAACAGCACACTTTTGAAAACGTGTTTTTCAGCCCGAAATAAACGCGTTTTTTCAGACAACTGAATCCCTATGTAACTGCAAGACTCAGAAGAGCCCACACACTCAGCTCTTAACCCCAGTGTGCAGAAAGTGTCAAAACGTGTTTTTCAGCAGAAATAAACATGTTTCTGCAAGTTTGGTCACCCCCATGTAAGTTATGGGGCAGTAACAGCACACTTTTGAAAACGTGTTTTTCAGCCCGAAATAAACGCGTTTTTTCAGACAACTGAATCCCTATGTAACTGCAAGACTCAGAAGAGCCCACACACTCAGCTCTTAACCCCAGTGTGCAGAAAGTGTCAAAACATGATTTTCAGCAGAAATAAACATGTTTCTGCAAGTTTGGTCACCCCCATGTAAGTTATGGGGCAGTAACAGCACACTTTTGAAAACGTGTTTTTCAGCCCGAAATAAACGCGTTTTTTCAGACAACTGAATCCCTATGTAACTGCAAGACTCAGAAGAGCCCACACACTCAGCTCTTAACCCCAGTGTGCAGAAAGTGTCAAAACATGTTTTTCAGCAGAAATAAACATGTTTCTGCAAGTTTGGTCACCCCCATGTAAGTTATGGGGCAGTAACAGCACACTTTTGAAAACGTGTTTTTCAGCCTGAAATAAACACGTTTTTTCAGACAACTGAATCCCTATGTAACTGCAAGACTCAGAAGAGCCAACACACTCAGCTCTTAACCCCAGTGTGCAGAAAGTGTCAAAACATGTTTTTCAGCAGAAATAAACATGTTTCTGCAAGTTTGGTCACCCCCATGTAAGTTATGGGGCAGTAACAGCACACTTTTGAAAACGTGTTTTTCAGCCTGAAATAAACACGTTTTTTCAGACAACTGAATCCCTATGTAACTGCAAGACTCAGAAGAGCCCACACACTCAGCTCTTAACCCCAGTGTGCAGAAAGTGTCAAAACATGTTTTTCAGCAGAAATAAACATGTTTCTGCAAGTTTGGTCACCCCCATGTAAGTTATGGGGCAGTAACAGCACACTTTTGAAAACGTGTTTTTCAGCCTGAAATAAACACGTTTTTTCAGACAACTGAATCCCTATGTAACTGCAAGACTCAGAAGAGCCCACACACTCAGCTCTTAACCCCAGTGTGCAGAAAGTGTCAAAACATGTTTTTCAGCAGAAATAAACATGTTTCTGCAAGTTTGGTCACCCCCATGTAAGTTATGGGGCAGTAACAGCACACTTTTGAAAACGTGTTTTTCAGCCTGAAATAAACACGTTTTTTCAGACAACTGAATCCCTATGTAACTGCAAGACTCAGAAGAGCCCACACACTCAGCTCTTAACCCCAGTGTGCAGAAAGTGTCAAAACATGATTTTCAGCAGAAATAAACATGTTTCTGCAAGTTTGGTCAACCCCATGTAAGTTATGGGGCAGTAACAGCACACTTTTGAAAACGTGTTTTTCAGCCCGAAATAAACGCGTTTTTTCAGACAACTGAATCCCTATGTAACTGCAAGGCTCAAAAGAGCCCACACACTCAGCTCTTAACCCCAGTGTGCAGAAAGTGTCAAAACATGTTTTTCAGCAGAAATAAACATGTTTCTGCAAGTTTGGTCACCCCCATGTAAGTTATGGGGCAGTAACAGCACACTTTTGAAAACGTGTTTTTCAGCCCGAAATAAACGCGTTTTTTCAGACAACTGAATCCCTATGTAACTGCAAGACTCAGAAGAGCCCACACACTCAGCTCTTAACCCCAGTGTGCAGAAAGTGACAAAACATGATTTTCAGCAGAAATAAACATGTTTCTGCAAGTTTGGTCACCCCCATGTAAGTTATGGGGCAGTAACAGCACACTTTTGAAAACGTGTTTTTCAGCCCGAAATAAACGCGTTTTTTCAGACAACTGAATCCCTATGTAACTGCAAGACTCAGAAGAGCCCACACACTCAGCTCTTAACCCCAGTGTGCAGAAAGTGTCAAAACGTGTTTTTCAGCAGAAATAAACATGTTTCTGCAAGTTTGGTCACCCCCATGTAAGTATGGGGCAGTAACAGCACACTTTTGAAAACGTGTTTTTCAGCCTGAAATAAACACGTTTTTTCAGACAACTGAATCCCTATGTAACTGCAAGACTCAGAAGAGCCCACACACTCAGCTCTTAACCCCAGTGTGCAGAAAGTGTCAAAACATGATTTTCAGCAGAAATAAACATGTTTCTGCAAGTTTGGTCAACCCCATGTAAGTTATGGGGCAGTAACAGCACACTTTTGAAAACGTGTTTTTCAGCCCGAAATAAACGCGTTTTTTCAGACAACTGAATCCCTGTGTAACTGCAAGGCTCAAAAGAGCCCACACACTCAGCTCTTAACCCCAGTGTGCAGAAAGTGTCAAAACATGTTTTTCAGCAGAAATAAACATGTTTCTGCAAGTTTGGTCACCCCCATGTAAGTTATGGGGCAGTAACAGCACACTTTTGAAAACGTGTTTTTCAGCCCGAAATAAACGCGTTTTTTCAGACAACTGAATCCCTATGTAACTGCAAGACTCAGAAGAGCCCACACACTCAGCTCTTAACCCCAGTGTGCAGAAAGTGTCAAAACGTGTTTTTCAGCAGAAATAAACATGTTTCTGCAAGTTTGGTCACCCCCATGTAAGTTATGGGGCAGTAACAGCACACTTTTGAAAACGTGTTTTTCAGCCCGAAATAAACGCGTTTTTTCAGACAACTGAATCCCTATGTAACTGCAAGACTCAGAAGAGCCCACACACTCAGCTCTTAACCCCAGTGTGCAGAAAGTGTCAAAACGTGTTTTTCAGCAGAAATAAACATGTTTCTGCAAGTTTGGTCACCCCCATGTAAGTTATGGGGCAGTAACAGCACACTTTTGAAAACGTGTTTTTCAGCCCGAAATAAACGCGTGTTTTCAGACAACTGAATCCCTATGTAACTGCAAGACTCAGAAGAGCCCACACACTCAGCTCTTAACCCCAGTGTGCAGAAAGTGTCAAAACATGATTTTCAGCAGAAATAAACATGTTTCTGCAAGTTTGGTCACCCCCATGTAAGTTATGGGGCAGTAACAGCACACTTTTGAAAACGTGTTTTTCAGCCCGAAATAAACGCGTTTTTTCAGACAACTGAATCCCTATGTAACTGCAAGACTCAGAAGAGCCCACACACTCAGCTCTTAACCCCAGTGTGCAGAAAGTGTCAAAACATGTTTTTCAGCAGAAATAAACATGTTTCTGCAAGTTTGGTCACCCCCATGTAAGTTATGGGGCAGTAACAGCACACTTTTGAAAACGTGTTTTTCAGCCTGAAATAAACACGTTTTTTCAGACAACTGAATCCCTATGTAACTGCAAGACTCAGAAGAGCCAACACACTCAGCTCTTAACCCCAGTGTGCAGAAAGTGTCAAAACATGTTTTTCAGCAGAAATAAACATGTTTCTGCAAGTTTGGTCACCCCCATGTAAGTTATGGGGCAGTAACAGCACACTTTTGAAAACGTGTTTTTCAGCCTGAAATAAACACGTTTTTTCAGACAACTGAATCCCTATGTAACTGCAAGACTCAGAAGAGCCCACACACTCAGCTCTTAACCCCAGTGTGCAGAAAGTGTCAAAACATGTTTTTCAGCAGAAATAAACATGTTTCTGCAAGTTTGGTCACCCCCATGTAAGTTATGGGGCAGTAACAGCACACTTTTGAAAACGTGTTTTTCAGCCTGAAATAAACACGTTTTTTCAGACAACTGAATCCCTATGTAACTGCAAGACTCAGAAGAGCCCACACACTCAGCTCTTAACCCCAGTGTGCAGAAAGTGTCAAAACATGTTTTTCAGCAGAAATAAACATGTTTCTGCAAGTTTGGTCTCCCCCATGTAAGTTATGGGGCAGTAACAGCACACTTTTGAAAACGTGTTTTTCAGCCTGAAATAAACACGTTTTTTCAGACAACTGAATCCCTATGTAACTGCAAGACTCAGAAGAGCCCACACACTCAGCTCTTAACCCCAGTGTGCAGAAAGTGTCAAAACATGATTTTCAGCAGAAATAAACATGTTTCTGCAAGTTTGGTCAACCCCATGTAAGTTATGGGGCAGTAACAGCACACTTTTGAAAACGTGTTTTTCAGCCCGAAATAAACGCGTTTTTTCAGACAACTGAATCCCTATGTAACTGCAAGGCTCAAAAGAGCCCACACACTCAGCTCTTAACCCCAGTGTGCAGAAAGTGTCAAAACATGTTTTTCAGCAGAAATAAACATGTTTCTGCAAGTTTGGTCACCCCCATGTAAGTTATGGGGCAGTAACAGCACACTTTTGAAAACGTGTTTTTCAGCCCGAAATAAACGCGTTTTTTCAGACAACTGAATCCCTATGTAACTGCAAGACTCAGAAGAGCCCACACACTCAGCTCTTAACCCCAGTGTGCAGAAAGTGACAAAACATGATTTTCAGCAGAAATAAACATGTTTCTGCAAGTTTGGTCACCCCCATGTAAGTTATGGGGCAGTAACAGCACACTTTTGAAAACGTGTTTTTCAGCCCGAAATAAACGCGTTTTTTCAGACAACTGAATCCCTATGTAACTGCAAGACTCAGAAGAGCCCACACACTCAGCTCTTAACCCCAGTGTGCAGAAAGTGTCAAAACGTGTTTTTCAGCAGAAATAAACATGTTTCTGCAAGTTTGGTCACCCCCATGTAAGTATGGGGCAGTAACAGCACACTTTTGAAAACGTGTTTTTCAGCCTGAAATAAACACGTTTTTTCAGACAACTGAATCCCTATGTAACTGCAAGACTCAGAAGAGCCCACACACTCAGCTCTTAACCCCAGTGTGCAGAAAGTGTCAAAACATGATTTTCAGCAGAAATAAACATGTTTCTGCAAGTTTGGTCAACCCCATGTAAGTTATGGGGCAGTAACAGCACACTTTTGAAAACGTGTTTTTCAGCCCGAAATAAACGCGTTTTTTCAGACAACTGAATCCCTATGTAACTGCAAGACTCAGAAGAGCCCACACACTCAGCTCTTAACCCCAGTGTGCAGAAAGTGTCAAAACGTGATTTTCAGCAGAAATAAACATGTTTCTGCAAGTTTGGTCACCCCCATGTAAGTTATGGGGCAGTAACAGCACACTTTTGAAAACGTGTTTTTCAGCCCGAAATAAACGCGTTTTTTCAGACAACTGAATCCCTATGTAACTGCAAGACTCAGAAGAGCCCACACACTCAGCTCTTAACCCCAGTGTGCAGAAAGTGTCAAAACGTGTTTTTCAGCAGAAATAAACATGTTTCTGCAAGTTTGGTCACCCCCATGTAAGTTATGGGGCAGTAACAGCACACTTTTGAAAACGTGTTTTTCAGCCCGAAATAAACGCGTTTTTTCAGACAACTGAATCCCTATGTAACTGCAAGACTCAGAAGAGCCCACACACTCAGCTCTTAACCCCAGTGTGCAGAAAGTGTCAAAACATGATTTTCAGCAGAAATAAACATGTTTCTGCAAGTTTGGTCACCCCCATGTAAGTTATGGGGCAGTAACAGCACACTTTTGAAAACGTGTTTTTCAGCCCGAAATAAACGCGTTTTTTCAGACAACTGAATCCCTATGTAACTGCAAGACTCAGAAGAGCCCACACACTCAGCTCTTAACCCCAGTGTGCAGAAAGTGTCAAAACATGTTTTTCAGCAGAAATAAACATGTTTCTGCAAGTTTGGTCACCCCCATGTAAGTTATGGGGCAGTAACAGCACACTTTTGAAAACGTGTTTTTCAGCCTGAAATAAACACGTTTTTTCAGACAACTGAATCCCTATGTAACTGCAAGACTCAGAAGAGCCAACACACTCAGCTCTTAACCCCAGTGTGCAGAAAGTGTCAAAACATGTTTTTCAGCAGAAATAAACATGTTTCTGCAAGTTTGGTCACCCCCATGTAAGTTATGGGGCAGTAACAGCACACTTTTGAAAACGTGTTTTTCAGCCTGAAATAAACACGTTTTTTCAGACAACTGAATCCCTATGTAACTGCAAGACTCAGAAGAGCCCACACACTCAGCTCTTAACCCCAGTGTGCAGAAAGTGTCAAAACATGTTTTTCAGCAGAAATAAACATGTTTCTGCAAGTTTGGTCACCCCCATGTAAGTTATGGGGCAGTAACAGCACACTTTTGAAAACGTGTTTTTCAGCCCGAAATAAACGCGTTTTTTCAGACAACTGAATCCCTATGTAACTGCAAGGCTCAAAAGAGCCCACACACTCAGCTCTTAACCCCAGTGTGCAGAAAGTGTCAAAACATGTTTTTCAGCAGAAATAAACATGTTTCTGCAAGTTTGGTCACCCCCATGTAAATTATGGGGCAGTAACAGCACACTTTTGAAAACGTGTTTTTCAGCCCGAAATAAACGCGTTTTTTCAGACAACTGAATCCCTATGTAACTGCAAGACTCAGAAGAGCCCACACACTCAGCTCTTAACCCCAGTGTGCAGAAAGTGACAAAACATGATTTTCAGCAGAAATAAACATGTTTCTGCAAGTTTGGTCACCCCCATGTAAGTTATGGGGCAGTAACAGCACACTTTTGAAAACGTGTTTTTCAGCCCGAAATAAACGCGTTTTTTCAGACAACTGAATCCCTATGTAACTGCAAGACTCAGAAGAGCCCACACACTCAGCTCTTAACCCCAGTGTGCAGAAAGTGTCAAAACGTGTTTTTCAGCAGAAATAAACATGTTTCTGCAAGTTTGGTCACCCCCATGTAAGTTATGGGGCAGTAACAGCACACTTTTGAAAACGTGTTTTTCAGCCTGAAATAAACACGTTTTTTCAGACAACTGAATCCCTATGTAACTGCAAGACTCAGAAGAGCCCACACACTCAGCTCTTAACCCCAGTGTGCAGAAAGTGTCAAAACATGATTTTCAGCAGAAATAAACATGTTTCTGCAAGTTTGGTCAACCCCATGTAAGTTATGGGGCAGTAACAGCACACTTTTGAAAACGTGTTTTTCAGCCCGAAATAAACGCGTTTTTTCAGACAACTGAATCCCTATGTAACTGCAAGGCTCAAAAGAGCCCACACACTCAGCTCTTAACCCCAGTGTGCAGAAAGTGTCAAAACATGTTTTTCAGCAGAAATAAACATGTTTCTGCAAGTTTGGTCACCCCCATGTAAGTTATGGGGCAGTAACAGCACACTTTTGAAAACGTGTTTTTCAGCCCGAAATAAACGCGTTTTTTCAGACAACTGAATCCCTATGTAACTGCAAGACTCAGAAGAGCCCACACACTCAGCTCTTAACCCCAGTGTGCAGAAAGTGTCAAAACATGATTTTCAGCAGAAATAAACATGTTTCTGCAAGTTTGGTCACCCCCATGTAAGTTATGGGGCAGTAACAGCACACTTTTGAAAACGTGTTTTTCAGCCCGAAATAAACGCGTTTTTTCAACAACTGAATCCCTATGTAACTGCAAGACTCAGAAGAGCCCACACACTCAGCTCTTAACCCCAGTGTGCAGAAAGTGTCAAAACATGTTTTTCAGCAGAAATAAACATGTTTCTGCAAGTTTGGTCACCCCCATGTAAGTTATGGGGCAGTAACAGCACACTTTTGAAAACGTGTTTTTCAGCCTGAAATAAACACGTTTTTTCAGACAACTGAATCCCTATGTAACTGCAAGACTCAGAAGAGTCCACACACTCAGCTCTTAACCCCAGTGTGCAGAAAGTGTCAAAACATGTTTTTCAGCAGAAATAAACATGTTTCTGCAAGTTTGGTCACCCCCATGTAAGTTATGGGGCAGTAACAGCACACTTTTGAAAACGTGTTTTTCAGCCCGAAATAAACGCGTTTTTTCAGACAACTGAATCCCTATGTAACTGCAAGACTCAGAAGAGCCCACACACTCAGCTCTTAACCCCAGTGTGCAGAAAGTGTCAAAACGTGTTTTTCAGCAGAAATAAACATGTTTCTGCAAGTTTGGTCACCCCCATGTAAGTTATGGGGCAGTAACAGCACACTTTTGAAAACGTGTTTTTCAGCCCGAAATAAACGCGTTTTTTCAGACAACTGAATCCCTATGTAACTGCAAGACTCAGAAGAGCCCACACACTCAGCTCTTAACCCCAGTGTGCAGAAAGTGTCAAAACATGATTTTCAGCAGAAATAAACATGTTTCTGCAAGTTTGGTCACCCCCATGTAAGTTATGGGGCAGTAACAGCACACTTTTGAAAACGTGTTTTTCAGCCCGAAATAAACGCGTTTTTTCAGACAACTGAATCCCTATGTAACTGCAAGACTCAGAAGAGCCCACACACTCAGCTCTTAACCCCAGTGTGCAGAAAGTGTCAAAACATGTTTTTCAGCAGAAATAAACATGTTTCTGCAAGTTTGGTCACCCCCATGTAAGTTATGGGGCAGTAACAGCACACTTTTGAAAACGTGTTTTTCAGCCTGAAATAAACACGTTTTTTCAGACAACTGAATCCCTATGTAACTGCAAGACTCAGAAGAGCCAACACACTCAGCTCTTAACCCCAGTGTGCAGAAAGTGTCAAAACATGTTTTTCAGCAGAAATAAACATGTTTCTGCAAGTTTGGTCACCCCCATGTAAGTTATGGGGCAGTAACAGCACACTTTTGAAAACGTGTTTTTCAGCCTGAAATAAACACGTTTTTTCAGACAACTGAATCCCTATGTAACTGCAAGACTCAGAAGAGCCCACACACTCAGCTCTTAACCCCAGTGTGCAGAAAGTGTCAAAACATGTTTTTCAGCAGAAATAAACATGTTTCTGCAAGTTTGGTCACCCCCATGTAAGTTATGGGGCAGTAACAGCACACTTTTGAAAACGTGTTTTTCAGCCTGAAATAAACACGTTTTTTCAGACAACTGAATCCCTATGTAACTGCAAGACTCAGAAGAGCCCACACACTCAGCTCTTAACCCCAGTGTGCAGAAAGTGTCAAAACATGTTTTTCAGCAGAAATAAACATGTTTCTGCAAGTTTGGTCACCCCCATGTAAGTTATGGGGCAGTAACAGCACACTTTTGAAAACGTGTTTTTCAGCCTGAAATAAACACGTTTTTTCAGACAACTGAATCCCTATGTAACTGCAAGACTCAGAAGAGCCCACACACTCAGCTCTTAACCCCAGTGTGCAGAAAGTGTCAAAACATGATTTTCAGCAGAAATAAACATGTTTCTGCAAGTTTGGTCAACCCCATGTAAGTTATGGGGCAGTAACAGCACACTTTTGAAAACGTGTTTTTCAGCCCGAAATAAACGCGTTTTTTCAGACAACTGAATCCCTATGTAACTGCAAGGCTCAAAAGAGCCCACACACTCAGCTCTTAACCCCAGTGTGCAGAAAGTGTCAAAACATGTTTTTCAGCAGAAATAAACATGTTTCTGCAAGTTTGGTCACCCCCATGTAAGTTATGGGGCAGTAACAGCACACTTTTGAAAACGTGTTTTTCAGCCCGAAATAAACGCGTTTTTTCAGACAACTGAATCCCTATGTAACTGCAAGACTCAGAAGAGCCCACACACTCAGCTCTTAACCCCAGTGTGCAGAAAGTGACAAAACATGATTTTCAGCAGAAATAAACATGTTTCTGCAAGTTTGGTCACCCCCATGTAAGTTATGGGGCAGTAACAGCACACTTTTGAAAACGTGTTTTTCAGCCCGAAATAAACGCGTTTTTTCAGACAACTGAATCCCTATGTAACTGCAAGACTCAGAAGAGCCCACACACTCAGCTCTTAACCCCAGTGTGCAGAAAGTGTCAAAACGTGTTTTTCAGCAGAAATAAACATGTTTCTGCAAGTTTGGTCACCCCCATGTAAGTATGGGGCAGTAACAGCACACTTTTGAAAACGTGTTTTTCAGCCTGAAATAAACACGTTTTTTCAGACAACTAAATCCCTATGTAACTGCAAGACTCAGAAGAGCCCACACACTCAGCTCTTAACCCCAGTGTGCAGAAAGTGTCAAAACATGATTTTCAGCAGAAATAAACATGTTTCTGCAAGTTTGGTCAACCCCATGTAAGTTATGGGGCAGTAACAGCACACTTTTGAAAACGTGTTTTTCAGCCCGAAATAAACGCGTTTTTTCAGACAACTGAATCCCTGTGTAACTGCAAGGCTCAAAAGAGCCCACACACTCAGCTCTTAACCCCAGTGTGCAGAAAGTGTCAAAACATGTTTTTCAGCAGAAATAAACATGTTTCTGCAAGTTTGGTCACCCCCATGTAAGTTATGGGGCAGTAACAGCACACTATTGAAAACGTGTTTTTCAGCCTGAAATAAACACGTTTTTTCAGACAACTGAATCCCTATGTAACTGCAAGACTCAGAAGAGCCAACACACTCAGCTCTTAACCCCAGTGTGCAGAAAGTGTCAAAACATGTTTTTCAGCAGAAATAAACATGTTTCTGCAAGTTTGGTCACCCCCATGTAAGTTATGGGGCAGTAACAGCACACTTTTGAAAACGTGTTTTTCAGCCTGAAATAAACACGTTTTTTCAGACAACTGAATCCCTATGTAACTGCAAGACTCAGAAGAGCCCACACACTCAGCTCTTAACCCCAGTGTGCAGAAAGTGTCAAAACATGTTTTTCAGCAGAAATAAACATGTTTCTGCAAGTTTGGTCACCCCCATGTAAGTTATGGGGCAGTAACAGCACACTTTTGAAAACGTGTTTTTCAGCCCGAAATAAACGCGTTTTTTCAGACAACTGAATCCCTATGTAACTGCAAGGCTCAAAAGAGCCCACACACTCAGCTCTTAACCCCAGTGTGCAGAAAGTGTCAAAACATGTTTTTCAGCAGAAATAAACATGTTTCTGCAAGTTTGGTCACCCCCATGTAAATTATGGGGCAGTAACAGCACACTTTTGAAAACGTGTTTTTCAGCCCGAAATAAACGCGTTTTTTCAGACAACTGAATCCCTATGTAACTGCAAGACTCAGAAGAGCCCACACACTCAGCTCTTAACCCCAGTGTGCAGAAAGTGACAAAACATGATTTTCAGCAGAAATAAACATGTTTCTGCAAGTTTGGTCACCCCCATGTAAGTTATGGGGCAGTAACAGCACACTTTTGAAAACGTGTTTTTCAGCCCGAAATAAACGCGTTTTTTCAGACAACTGAATCCCTATGTAACTGCAAGACTCAGAAGAGCCCACACACTCAGCTCTTAACCCCAGTGTGCAGAAAGTGTCAAAACGTGATTTTCAGCAGAAATAAACATGTTTCTGCAAGTTTGGTCACCCCCATGTAAGTTATGGGGCAGTAACAGCACACTTTTGAAAACGTGTTTTTCAGCCCGAAATAAACGCGTTTTTTCAGACAACTGAATCCCTATGTAACTGCAAGACTCAGAAGAGCCCACACACTCAGCTCTTAACCCCAGTGTGCAGAAAGTGTCAAAACGTGTTTTTCAGCAGAAATAAACATGTTTCTGCAAGTTTGGTCACCCCCATGTAAGTTATGGGGCAGTAACAGCACACTTTTGAAAACGTGTTTTTCAGCCTGAAATAAACACGTTTTTTCAGACAACTGAATCCCTATGTAACTGCAAGGCTCAAAAGAGCCCACACACTCAGCTCTTAACCCCAGTGTGCAGAAAGTGTCAAAACATGTTTTTCAGCAGAAATAAACATGTTTCTGCAAGTTTGGTCACCCCCATGTAAGTTATGGGGCAGTAACAGCACACTTTTGAAAACGTGTTTTTCAGCCCGAAATAAACGCGTTTTTTCAGACAACTGAATCCCTATGTAACTGCAAGACTCAGAAGAGCCCACACACTCAGCTCTTAACCCCAGTGTGCAGAAAGTGTCAAAACATGATTTTCAGCAGAAATAAACATGTTTCTGCAAGTTTGGTCACCCCCATGTAAGTTATGGGGCAGTAACAGCACACTTTTGAAAACGTGTTTTTCAGCCCGAAATAAACGCGTTTTTTCAGACAACTGAATCCCTATGTAACTGCAAGACTCAGAAGAGCCCACACACTCAGCTCTTAACCCCAGTGTGCAGAAAGTGTCAAAACATGTTTTTCAGCAGAAATAAACATGTTTCTGCAAGTTTGGTCACCCCCATGTAAGTTATGGGGCAGTAACAGCACACTTTTGAAAACGTGTTTTTCAGCCTGAAATAAACACGTTTTTTCAGACAACTGAATCCCTATGTAACTGCAAGACTCAGAAGAGTCCACACACTCAGCTCTTAACCCCAGTGTGCAGAAAGTGTCAAAACATGATTTTCAGCAGAAATAAACATGTTTCTGCAAGTTTGGTCAACCCCATGTAAGTTATGGGGCAGTAACAGCACACTTTTGAAAACGTGTTTTTCAGCCCGAAATAAACGCGTTTTTTCAGACAACTGAATCCCTATGTAACTGCAAGGCTCAAAAGAGCCCACACACTCAGCTCTTAACCCCAGTGTGCAGAAAGTGTCAAAACGTGATTTTCAGCAGAAATAAACATGTTTCTGCAAGTTTGGTCACCCCCATGTAAGTTATGGGGCAGTAACAGCACACTTTTGAAAACGTGTTTTTCAGCCCGAAATAAACGCGTTTTTTCAGACAACTGAATCCCTATGTAACTGCAAGACTCAGAAGAGCCCACACACTCAGCTCTTAACCCCAGTGTGCAGAAAGTGTCAAAACGTGTTTTTCAGCAGAAATAAACATGTTTCTGCAAGTTTGGTCACCCCCATGTAAGTTATGGGGCAGTAACAGCACACTTTTGAAAACGTGTTTTTCAGCCTGAAATAAACACGTTTTTTCAGACAACTGAATCCCTATGTAACTGCAAGACTCAGAAGAGCCCACACACTCAGCTCTTAACCCCAGTGTGCAGAAAGTGTCAAAACATGATTTTCAGCAGAAATAAACATGTTTCTGCAAGTTTGGTCACCCCCATGTAAGTTATGGGGCAGTAACAGCACACTTTTGAAAACGTGTTTTTCAGCCCGAAATAAACGCGTTTTTTCAGACAACTGAATCCCTATGTAACTGCAAGACTCAGAAGAGCCCACACACTCAGCTCTTAACCCCAGTGTGCAGAAAGTGTCAAAACGTGTTTTTCAGCAGAAATAAACATGTTTCTGCAAGTTTGGTCACCCCCATGTAAGTTATGGGGCAGTAACAGCACACTTTTGAAAACGTGTTTTTCAGCCCGAAATAAACGCGTTTTTTCAGACAACTGAATCCCTATGTAACTGCAAGACTCAGAAGAGCCCACACACTCAGCTCTTAACCCCAGTGTGCAGAAAGTGTCAAAACATGATTTTCAGCAGAAATAAACATGTTTCTGCAAGTTTGGTCACCCCCATGTAAGTTATGGGGCAGTAACAGCACACTTTTGAAAACGTGTTTTTCAGCCCGAAATAAACG
Organism: Lepisosteus platostomus; assembly: GCF_059453375.1. Lineage (NCBI taxonomy): Eukaryota > Metazoa > Chordata > Actinopteri > Semionotiformes > Lepisosteidae > Lepisosteus > Lepisosteus platostomus. The sequence continues at coordinate 35,929,027 of NC_142614.1, read as the reverse complement.
CGTTTTTTCAGACAACTGAATCCCTATGTAACTGCAAGACTCAGAAGAGCCCACACACTCAGCTCTTAACCCCAGTGTGCAGAAAGTGTCAAAACATGTTTTTCAGCAGAAATAAACATGTTTCTGCAAGTTTGGTCACCCCCATGTAAGTTATGGGGCAGTAACAGCACACTTTTGAAAACGTGTTTTTCAGCCTGAAATAAACACGTTTTTTCAGACAACTGAATCCCTATGTAACTGCAAGACTCAGAAGAGCCAACACACTCAGCTCTTAACCCCAGTGTGCAGAAAGTGTCAAAACATGTTTTTCAGCAGAAATAAACATGTTTCTGCAAGTTTGGTCACCCCCATGTAAGTTATGGGGCAGTAACAGCACACTTTTGAAAACGTGTTTTTCAGCCTGAAATAAACACGTTTTTTCAGACAACTGAATCCCTATGTAACTGCAAGACTCAGAAGAGCCCACACACTCAGCTCTTAACCCCAGTGTGCAGAAAGTGTCAAAACATGTTTTTCAGCAGAAATAAACATGTTTCTGCAAGTTTGGTCACCCCCATGTAAGTTATGGGGCAGTAACAGCACACTTTTGAAAACGTGTTTTTCAGCCTGAAATAAACACGTTTTTTCAGACAACTGAATCCCTATGTAACTGCAAGACTCAGAAGAGCCCACACACTCAGCTCTTAACCCCAGTGTGCAGAAAGTGTCAAAACATGTTTTTCAGCAGAAATAAACATGTTTCTGCAAGTTTGGTCACCCCCATGTAAGTTATGGGGCAGTAACAGCACACTTTTGAAAACGTGTTTTTCAGCCTGAAATAAACACGTTTTTTCAGACAACTGAATCCCTATGTAACTGCAAGACTCAGAAGAGCCCACACACTCAGCTCTTAACCCCAGTGTGCAGAAAGTGTCAAAACATGATTTTCAGCAGAAATAAACATGTTTCTGCAAGTTTGGTCAACCCCATGTAAGTTATGGGGCAGTAACAGCACACTTTTGAAAACGTGTTTTTCAGCCCGAAATAAACGCGTTTTTTCAGACAACTGAATCCCTATGTAACTGCAAGGCTCAAAAGAGCCCACACACTCAGCTCTTAACCCCAGTGTGCAGAAAGTGTCAAAACATGTTTTTCAGCAGAAATAAACATGTTTCTGCAAGTTTGGTCACCCCCATGTAAGTTATGGGGCAGTAACAGCACACTTTTGAAAACGTGTTTTTCAGCCCGAAATAAACGCGTTTTTTCAGACAACTGAATCCCTATGTAACTGCAAGACTCAGAAGAGCCCACACACTCAGCTCTTAACCCCAGTGTGCAGAAAGTGACAAAACATGATTTTCAGCAGAAATAAACATGTTTCTGCAAGTTTGGTCACCCCCATGTAAGTTATGGGGCAGTAACAGCACACTTTTGAAAACGTGTTTTTCAGCCCGAAATAAACGCGTTTTTTCAGACAACTGAATCCCTATGTAACTGCAAGACTCAGAAGAGCCCACACACTCAGCTCTTAACCCCAGTGTGCAGAAAGTGTCAAAACGTGTTTTTCAGCAGAAATAAACATGTTTCTGCAAGTTTGGTCACCCCCATGTAAGTATGGGGCAGTAACAGCACACTTTTGAAAACGTGTTTTTCAGCCTGAAATAAACACGTTTTTTCAGACAACTGAATCCCTATGTAACTGCAAGACTCAGAAGAGCCCACACACTCAGCTCTTAACCCCAGTGTGCAGAAAGTGTCAAAACATGATTTTCAGCAGAAATAAACATGTTTCTGCAAGTTTGGTCAACCCCATGTAAGTTATGGGGCAGTAACAGCACACTTTTGAAAACGTGTTTTTCAGCCCGAAATAAACGCGTTTTTTCAGACAACTGAATCCCTGTGTAACTGCAAGGCTCAAAAGAGCCCACACACTCAGCTCTTAACCCCAGTGTGCAGAAAGTGTCAAAACATGTTTTTCAGCAGAAATAAACATGTTTCTGCAAGTTTGGTCACCCCCATGTAAGTTATGGGGCAGTAACAGCACACTTTTGAAAACGTGTTTTTCAGCCCGAAATAAACGCGTTTTTTCAGACAACTGAATCCCTATGTAACTGCAAGACTCAGAAGAGCCCACACACTCAGCTCTTAACCCCAGTGTGCAGAAAGTGTCAAAACATGTTTTTCAGCAGAAATAAACATGTTTCTGCAAGTTTGGTCACCCCCATGTAAGTTATGGGGCAGTAACAGCACACTTTTGAAAACGTGTTTTTCAGCCTGAAATAAACACGTTTTTTCAGACAACTGAATCCCTATGTAACTGCAAGACTCAGAAGAGCCAACACACTCAGCTCTTAACCCCAGTGTGCAGAAAGTGTCAAAACATGTTTTTCAGCAGAAATAAACATGTTTCTGCAAGTTTGGTCACCCCCATGTAAGTTATGGGGCAGTAACAGCACACTTTTGAAAACGTGTTTTTCAGCCTGAAATAAACACGTTTTTTCAGACAACTGAATCCCTATGTAACTGCAAGACTCAGAAGAGCCCACACACTCAGCTCTTAACCCCAGTGTGCAGAAAGTGTCAAAACATGTTTTTCAGCAGAAATAAACATGTTTCTGCAAGTTTGGTCACCCCCATGTAAGTTATGGGGCAGTAACAGCACACTTTTGAAAACGTGTTTTTCAGCCTGAAATAAACACGTTTTTTCAGACAACTGAATCCCTATGTAACTGCAAGACTCAGAAGAGCCCACACACTCAGCTCTTAACCCCAGTGTGCAGAAAGTGTCAAAACATGTTTTTCAGCAGAAATAAACATGTTTCTGCAAGTTTGGTCACCCCCATGTAAGTTATGGGGCAGTAACAGCACACTTTTGAAAACGTGTTTTTCAGCCTGAAATAAACACGTTTTTTCAGACAACTGAATCCCTATGTAACTGCAAGACTCAGAAGAGCCCACACACTCAGCTCTTAACCCCAGTGTGCAGAAAGTGTCAAAACATGATTTTCAGCAGAAATAAACATGTTTCTGCAAGTTTGGTCAACCCCATGTAAGTTATGGGGCAGTAACAGCACACTTTTGAAAACGTGTTTTTCAGCCCGAAATAAACGCGTTTTTTCAGACAACTGAATCCCTATGTAACTGCAAGGCTCAAAAGAGCCCACACACTCAGCTCTTAACCCCAGTGTGCAGAAAGTGTCAAAACATGTTTTTCAGCAGAAATAAACATGTTTCTGCAAGTTTGGTCACCCCCATGTAAGTTATGGGGCAGTAACAGCACACTTTTGAAAACGTGTTTTTCAGCCCGAAATAAACGCGTTTTTTCAGACAACTGAATCCCTATGTAACTGCAAGACTCAGAAGAGCCCACACACTCAGCTCTTAACCCCAGTGTGCAGAAAGTGACAAAACATGATTTTCAGCAGAAATAAACATGTTTCTGCAAGTTTGGTCACCCCCATGTAAGTTATGGGGCAGTAACAGCACACTTTTGAAAACGTGTTTTTCAGCCCGAAATAAACGCGTTTTTTCAGACAACTGAATCCCTATGTAACTGCAAGACTCAGAAGAGCCCACACACTCAGCTCTTAACCCCAGTGTGCAGAAAGTGTCAAAACGTGTTTTTCAGCAGAAATAAACATGTTTCTGCAAGTTTGGTCACCCCCATGTAAGTATGGGGCAGTAACAGCACACTTTTGAAAACGTGTTTTTCAGCCTGAAATAAACACGTTTTTTCAGACAACTGAATCCCTATGTAACTGCAAGACTCAGAAGAGCCCACACACTCAGCTCTTAACCCCAGTGTGCAGAAAGTGTCAAAACATGATTTTCAGCAGAAATAAACATGTTTCTGCAAGTTTGGTCAACCCCATGTAAGTTATGGGGCAGTAACAGCACACTTTTGAAAACGTGTTTTTCAGCCCGAAATAAACGCGTTTTTTCAGACAACTGAATCCCTGTGTAACTGCAAGGCTCAAAAGAGCCCACACACTCAGCTCTTAACCCCAGTGTGCAGAAAGTGTCAAAACATGTTTTTCAGCAGAAATAAACATGTTTCTGCAAGTTTGGTCACCCCCATGTAAGTTATGGGGCAGTAACAGCACACTTTTGAAAACGTGTTTTTCAGCCCGAAATAAACGCGTTTTTTCAGACATCTGAATCCCTATGTAACTGCAAGACTCAGAAGAGCCCACACACTCAGCTCTTAACCCCAGTGTGCAGAAAGTGTCAAAACATGTTTTTCAGCAGAAATAAACATGTTTCTGCAAGTTTGGTCACCCCCATGTAAGTTATGGGGCAGTAACAGCACACTTTTGAAAACGTGTTTTTCAGCCCGAAATAAACACGTTTTTTCAGACAACTGAATCCCTATGTAACTGCAAGACTCAGAAGAGTCCACACACTCAGCTCTTAACCCCAGTGTGCAGAAAGTGTCAAAACATGATTTTCAGCAGAAATAAACATGTTTCTGCAAGTTTGGTCAACCCCATGTAAGTTATGGGGCAGTAACAGCACACTTTTGAAAACGTGTTTTTCAGCCCGAAATAAACGCGTTTTTTCAGACAACTGAATCCCTATGTAACTGCAAGGCTCAAAAGAGCCCACACACTCAGCTCTTAACCCCAGTGTGCAGAAAGTGTCAAAACATGTTTTTCAGCAGAAATAAACATGTTTCTGCAAGTTTGGTCACCCCCATGTAAGTTATGGGGCAGTAACAGCACACTTTTGAAAACGTGTTTTTCAGCCCGAAATAGACGCGTTTTTTCAGACAACTGAATCCCTATGTAACTGCAAGACTCAGAAGAGCCCACACACTCAGCTCTTAACCCCAGTGTGCAGAAAGTGTCAAAACGTGATTTTCAGCAGAAATAAACATGTTTCTGCAAGTTTGGTCACCCCCATGTAAGTTATGGGGCAGTAACAGCACACTTTTGAAAACGTGTTTTTCAGCCTGAAATAAACACGTTTTTTCAGACAACTGAATCCCTATGTAACTGCAAGACTCAGAAGAGCCCACACACTCAGCTCTTAACCCCAGTGTGCAGAAAGTGTCAAAACATGATTTTCAGCAGAAATAAACATGTTTCTGCAAGTTTGGTCACCCCCATGTAAGTTATGGGGCAGTAACAGCACACTTTTGAAAACGTGTTTTTCAGCCCGAAATAAACGCGTTTTTTCAGACAACTGAATCCCTATGTAACTGCAAGACTCAGAAGAGCCCACACACTCAGCTCTTAACCCCAGTGTGCAGAAAGTGTCAAAACGTGTTTTTCAGCAGAAATAAACATGTTTCTGCAAGTTTGGTCACCCCCATGTAAGTTATGGGGCAGTAACAGCACACTTTTGAAAACGTGTTTTTCAGCCCGAAATAAACGCGTTTTTTCAGACAACTGAATCCCTATGTAACTGCAAGACTCAGAAGAGCCCACACACTCAGCTCTTAACCCCAGTGTGCAGAAAGTGTCAAAACATGATTTTCAGCAGAAATAAACATGTTTCTGCAAGTTTGGTCACCCCCATGTAAGTTATGGGGCAGTAACAGCACACTTTTGAAAACGTGTTTTTCAGCCCGAAATAAACGCGTTTTTTCAGACAACTGAATCCCTATGTAACTGCAAGACTCAGAAGAGCCCACACACTCAGCTCTTAACCCCAGTGTGCAGAAAGTGTCAAAACATGTTTTTCAGCAGAAATAAACATGTTTCTGCAAGTTTGGTCACCCCCATGTAAGTTATGGGGCAGTAACAGCACACTTTTGAAAACGTGTTTTTCAGCCCGAAATAAACACGTTTTTTCAGACAACTGAATCCCTATGTAACTGCAAGACTCAGAAGAGCCCACACACTCAGCTCTTAACCCCAGTGTGCAGAAAGTGTCAAAACATGTTTTTCAGCAGAAATAAACATGTTTCTGCAAGTTTGGTCACCCCCATGTAAGTTATGGGGCAGTAACAGCACACTTTTGAAAACGTGTTTTTCAGCCTGAAATAAACACGTTTTTTCAGACAACTGAATCCCTATGTAACTGCAAGACTCAGAAGAGCCCACACACTCAGCTCTTAACCCCAGTGTGCAGAAAGTGTCAAAACATGTTTTTCAGCAGAAATAAACATGTTTCTGCAAGTTTGGTCACCCCCATGTAAGTTATGGGGCAGTAACAGCACACTTTTGAAAACGTGTTTTACAGCCCGAAATAAACGCGTTTTTTCAGACAACTGAATCCCTATGTAACTGCAAGACTCAGAAGAGCCCACACACTCAGCTCTTAACCCCAGTGTGCAGAAAGTGTCAAAACATGATTTTCAGCAGAAATAAACATGTTTCTGCAAGTTTGGTCACCCCCATGTAAGTTATGGGGCAGTAACAGCACACTTTTGAAAACGTGTTTTTCAGCCCGAAATAAACGCGTTTTTTCAGACAACTGAATCCCTATGTAACTGCAAGACTCAGAAGAGCCCACACACTCAGCTCTTAACCCCAGTGTGCAGAAAGTGTCAAAACATGTTTTTCAGCAGAAATAAACATGTTTCTGCAAGTTTGGTCACCCCCATGTAAGTTATGGGGCAGTAACAGCACACTTTTGAAAACGTGTTTTTCAGCCTGAAATAAACACGTTTTTTCAGACAACTGAATCCCTATGTAACTGCAAGACTCAGAAGAGTCCACACACTCAGCTCTTAACCCCAGTGTGCAGAAAGTGTCAAAACATGATTTTCAGCAGAAATAAACATGTTTCTGCAAGTTTGGTCAACCCCATGTAAGTTATGGGGCAGTAACAGCACACTTTTGAAAACGTGTTTTTCAGCCCGAAATAAACGCGTTTTTTCAGACAACTGAATCCCTATGTAACTGCAAGGCTCAAAAGAGCCCACACACTCAGCTCTTAACCCCAGTGTGCAGAAAGTGTCAAAACATGTTTTTCAGCAGAAATAAACATGTTTCTGCAAGTTTGGTCACCCCCATGTAAGTTATGGGGCAGTAACAGCACACTTTTGAAAACGTGTTTTTCAGCCCGAAATAAACGCGTTTTTTCAGACAACTGAATCCCTATGTAACTGCAAGACTCAGAAGAGCCCACACACTCAGCTCTTAACCCCAGTGTGCAGAAAGTGTCAAAACGTGTTTTTCAGCAGAAATAAACATGTTTCTGCAAGTTTGGTCACCCCCATGTAAGTTATGGGGCAGTAACAGCACACTTTTGAAAACGTGTTTTTCAGCCCGAAATAAACGCGTTTTTTCAGACAACTGAATCCCTATGTAACTGCAAGACTCAGAAGAGCCCACACACTCAGCTCTTAACCCCAGTGTGCAGAAAGTGTCAAAACGTGTTTTTCAGCAGAAATAAACATGTTTCTGCAAGTTTGGTCACCCCCATGTAAGTTATGGGGCAGTAACAGCACACTTTTGAAAACGTGTTTTTCAGCCCGAAATAAACGCGTTTTTTCAGACAACTGAATCCCTATGTAACTGCAAGACTCAGAAGAGCCCACACACTCAGCTCTTAACCCCAGTGTGCAGAAAGTGTCAAAACATGATTTTCAGCAGAAATAAACATGTTTCTGCAAGTTTGGTCACCCCCATGTAAGTTATGGGGCAGTAACAGCACACTTTTGAAAACGTGTTTTTCAGCCCGAAATAAACGCGTTTTTTCAGACAACTGAATCCCTATGTAACTGCAAGACTCAGAAGAGCCCACACACTCAGCTCTTAACCCCAGTGTGCAGAAAGTGTCAAAACATGTTTTTCAGCAGAAATAAACATGTTTCTGCAAGTTTGGTCACCCCCATGTAAGTTATGGGGCAGTAACAGCACACTTTTGAAAACGTGTTTTTCAGCCTGAAATAAACACGTTTTTTCAGACAACTGAATCCCTATGTAACTGCAAGACTCAGAAGAGCCAACACACTCAGCTCTTAACCCCAGTGTGCAGAAAGTGTCAAAACATGTTTTTCAGCAGAAATAAACATGTTTCTGCAAGTTTGGTCACCCCCATGTAAGTTATGGGGCAGTAACAGCACACTTTTGAAAACGTGTTTTTCAGCCCGAAATAAACGCGTTTTTTCAGACAACTGAATCCCTATGTAACTGCAAGGCTCAAAAGAGCCCACACACTCAGCTCTTAACCCCAGTGTGCAGAAAGTGTCAAAACATGTTTTTCAGCAGAAATAAACATGTTTCTGCAAGTTTGGTCACCCCCATGTAAGTTATGGGGCAATAACAGCACACTTTTGAAAACGTGTTTTTCAGCCCGAAATAAACGCGTTTTTTCAGACAACTGAATCCCTATGTAACTGCAAGACTCAGAAGAGCCCACACACTCAGCTCTTAACCCCAGTGTGCAGAAAGTGTCAAAACATGATTTTCAGCAGAAATAAACATGTTTCTGCAAGTTTGGTCACCCCCATGTAAGTTATGGGGCAGTAACAGCACACTTTTGAAAACGTGTTTTTCAGCCTGAAATAAACACGTTTTTTCAGACAACTGAATCCCTATGTAACTGCAAGACTCAGAAGAGCCCACACACTCAGCTCTTAACCCCAGTGTGCAGAAAGTGTCAAAACATGTTTTTCAGCAGAAATAAACATGTTTCTGCAAGTTTGGTCACCCCCATGTAAGTTATGGGGCAGTAACAGCACACTTTTGAAAACGTGTTTTTCAGCCCGAAATAAACGCGTTTTTTCAGACAACTGAATCCCTATGTAACTGCAAGGCTCAAAAGAGCCCACACACTCAGCTCTTAACCCCAGTGTGCAGAAAGTGTCAAAACATGTTTTTCAGCAGAAATAAACATGTTTCTGCAAGTTTGGTCACCCCCATGTAAATTATGGGGCAGTAACAGCACACTTTTGAAAACGTGTTTTTCAGCCCGAAATAAACGCGTTTTTTCAGACAACTGAATCCCTATGTAACTGCAAGACTCAGAAGAGCCCACACACTCAGCTCTTAACCCCAGTGTGCAGAAAGTGACAAAACATGATTTTCAGCAGAAATAAACATGTTTCTGCAAGTTTGGTCACCCCCATGTAAGTTATGGGGCAGTAACAGCACACTTTTGAAAACCTGTTTTTCAGCCCGAAATAAACGCGTTTTTTCAGACAACTGAATCCCTATGTAACTGCAAGACTCAGAAGAGCCCACACACTCAGCTCTTAACCCCAGTGTGCAGAAAGTGTCAAAACGTGTTTTTCAGCAGAAATAAACATGTTTCTGCAAGTTTGGTCACCCCCATGTAAGTTATGGGGCAGTAACAGCACACTTTTGAAAACGTGTTTTTCAGCCTGAAATAAACACGTTTTTTCAGACAACTGAATCCCTATGTAACTGCAAGACTCAGAAGAGCCCACACACTCAGCTCTTAACCCCAGTGTGCAGAAAGTGTCAAAACATGTTTTTCAGCAGAAATAAACATGTTTCTGCAAGTTTGGTCACCCCCATGTAAGTTATGGGGCAGTAACAGCACACTTTTGAAAACGTGTTTTTCAGCCCGAAATAAACGCGTTTTTTCAGACAACTGAATCCCTATGTAACTGCAAGGCTCAAAAGAGCCCACACACTCAGCTCTTAACCCCAGTGTGCAGAAAGTGTCAAAACATGTTTTTCAGCAGAAATAAACATGTTTCTGCAAGTTTGGTCACCCCCATGTAAGTTATGGGGCAGTAACAGCACACTTTTGAAAACGTGTTTTTCAGCCCGAAATAAACGCGTTTTTTCAGACAACTGAATCCCTATGTAACTGCAAGACTCAGAAGAGCCCACACACTCAGCTCTTAACCCCAGTGTGCAGAAAGTGACAAAACATGATTTTCAGCAGAAATAAACATGTTTCTGCAAGTTTGGTCACCCCCATGTAAGTTATGGGGCAGTAACAGCACACTTTTGAAAACGTGTTTTTCAGCCTGAAATAAACACGTTTTTTCAGACAACTGAATCCCTATGTAACTGCAAGACTCAGAAGAGCCCACACACTCAGCTCTTAACCCCAGTGTGCAGAAAGTGTCAAAACATGATTTTCAGCAGAAATAAACATGTTTCTGCAAGTTTGGTCAACCCCATGTAAGTTATGGGGCAGTAACAGCACACTTTTGAAAACGTGTTTTTCAGCCCGAAATAAACGCGTTTTTTCAGACAACTGAATCCCTATGTAACTGCAAGGCTCAAAAGAGCCCACACACTCAGCTCTTAACCCCAGTGTGCAGAAAGTGTCAAAACATGTTTTTCAGCAGAAATAAACATGTTTCTGCAAGTTTGGTCACCCCCATGTAAGTTATGGGGCAATAACAGCACACTTTTGAAAACGTGTTTTTCAGCCCGAAATAAACGCGTTTTTTCAGACAACTGAATCCCTATGTAACTGCAAGACTCAGAAGAGCCCACACACTCAGCTCTTAACCCCAGTGTGCAGAAAGTGTCAAAACATGATTTTCAGCAGAAATAAACATGTTTCTGCAAGTTTGGTCACCCCCATGTAAGTTATGGGGCAGTAACAGCACACTTTTGAAAACGTGTTTTTCAGCCTGAAATAAACACGTTTTTTCAGACAACTGAATCCCTATGTAACTGCAAGACTCAGAAGAGCCCACACACTCAGCTCTTAACCCCAGTGTGCAGAAAGTGTCAAAACATGTTTTTCAGCAGAAATAAACATGTTTCTGCAAGTTTGGTCACCCCCATGTAAGTTATGGGGCAGTAACAGCACACTTTTGAAAACGTGTTTTTCAGCCTGAAATAAACACGTTTTTTCAGACAACTGAATCCCTATGTAACTGCAAGACTCAGAAGAGCCCACACACTCAGCTCTTAACCCCAGTGTGCAGAAAGTGTCAAAACATGTTTTTCAGCAGAAATAAACATGTTTCTGCAAGTTTGGTCACCCCCATGTAAGTTATGGGGCAGTAACAGCACACTTTTGAAAACGTGTTTTTCAGCCCGAAATAAACGCGTTTTTTCAGACAACTGAATCCCTATGTAACTGCAAGGCTCAAAAGAGCCCACACACTCAGCTCTTAACCCCAGTGTGCAGAAAGTGTCAAAACATGTTTTTCAGCAGAAATAAACATGTTTCTGCAAGTTTGGTCACCCTCATGTAAATTATGGGGCAGTAACAGCACACTTTTGAAAACGTGTTTTTCAGCCCGAAATAAACGCGTTTTTTCAGACAACTGAATCCCTATGTAACTGCAAGACTCAGAAGAGCCCACACACTCAGCTCTTAACCCCAGTGTGCAGAAAGTGACAAAACATGATTTTCAGCAGAAATAAACATGTTTCTGCAAGTTTGGTCACCCCCATGTAAGTTATGGGGCAGTAACAGCACACTTTTGAAAACGTGTTTTTCAGCCCGAAATAAACGCGTTTTTTCAGACAACTGAATCCCTATGTAACTGCAAGACTCAGAAGAGCCCACACACTCAGCTCTTAACCCCAGTGTGCAGAAAGTGTCAAAACGTGTTTTTCAGCAGAAATAAACATGTTTCTGCAAGTTTGGTCACCCCCATGTAAGTTATGGGGCAGTAACAGCACACTTTTGAAAACGTGTTTTTCAGCCTGAAATAAACACGTTTTTTCAGACAACTGAATCCCTATGTAACTGCAAGACTCAGAAGAGCCCACACACTCAGCTCTTAACCCCAGTGTGCAGAAAGTGTCAAAACATGATTTTCAGCAGAAATAAACATGTTTCTGCAAGTTTGGTCAACCCCATGTAAGTTATGGGGCAGTAACAGCACACTTTTGAAAACGTGTTTTTCAGCCCGAAATAAACGCGTTTTTTCAGACAACTGAATCCCTATGTAACTGCAAGGCTCAAAAGAGCCCACACACTCAGCTCTTAACCCCAGTGTGCAGAAAGTGTCAAAACATGTTTTTCAGCAGAAATAAACATGTTTCTGCAAGTTTGGTCACCCCCATGTAAGTTATGGGGCAGTAACAGCACACTTTTGAAAACGTGTTTTTCAGCCCGAAATAAACGCGTTTTTTCAGACAACTGAATCCCTATGTAACTGCAAGACTCAGAAGAGCCCACACACTCAGCTCTTAACCCCAGTGTGCAGAAAGTGTCAAAACATGATTTTCAGCAGAAATAAACATGTTTCTGCAAGTTTGGTCACCCCCATGTAAGTTATGGGGCAGTAACAGCACACTTTTGAAAACGTGTTTTTCAGCCCGAAATAAACGCGTTTTTTCAGACAACTGAATCCCTATGTAACTGCAAGACTCAGAAGAGCCCACACACTCAGCTCTTAACCCCAGTGTGCAGAAAGTGTCAAAACATGTTTTTCAGCAGAAATAAACATGTTTCTGCAAGTTTGGTCACCCCCATGTAAGTTATGGGGCAGTAACAGCACACTTTTGAAAACGTGTTTTTCAGCCTGAAATAAACACGTTTTTTCAGACAACTGAATCCCTATGTAACTGCAAGACTCAGAAGAGTCCACACACTCAGCTCTTAACCCCAGTGTGCAGAAAGTGTCAACACATGATTTTCAGCAGAAATAAACATGTTTCTGCAAGTTTGGTCAACCCCATGTAAGTTATGGGGCAGTAACAGCACACTTTTGAAAACGTGTTTTTCAGCCCGAAATAAACGCGTTTTTTCAGACAACTGAATCCCTATGTAACTGCAAGGCTCAAAAGAGCCCACACACTCAGCTCTTAACCCCAGTGTGCAGAAAGTGTCAAAACATGTTTTTCAGCAGAAATAAACATGTTTCTGCAAGTTTGGTCACCCCCATGTAAGTTATGGGGCAGTAACAGCACACTTTTGAAAACGTGTTTTTCAGCCCGAAATAAACGCGTTTTTTCAGACAACTGAATCCCTATGTAACTGCAAGACTCAGAAGAGCCCACACACTCAGCTCTTAACCCCAGTGTGCAGAAAGTGTCAAAACGTGATTTTCAGCAGAAATAAACATGTTTCTGCAAGTTTGGTCACCCCCATGTAAGTTATGGGGCAGTAACAGCACACTTTTGAAAACGTGTTTTTCAGCCCGAAATAAACGCGTTTTTTCAGACAACTGAATCCCTATGTAACTGCAAGACTCAGAAGAGCCCACACACTCAGCTCTTAACCCCAGTGTGCAGAAAGTGTCAAAACGTGTTTTTCAGCAGAAATAAACATGTTTCTGCAAGTTTGGTCACCCCCATGTAAGTTATGGGGCAGTAACAGCACACTTTTGAAAACGTGTTTTTCAGCCCGAAATAAACGCGTTTTTTCAGACAACTGAATCCCTATGTAACTGCAAGACTCAGAAGAGCCCACACACTCAGCTCTTAACCCCAGTGTGCAGAAAGTGTCAAAACATGATTTTCAGCAGAAATAAACATGTTTCTGCAAGTTTGGTCACCCCCATGTAAGTTATGGGGCAGTAACAGCACACTTTTGAAAACGTGTTTTTCAGCCCGAAATAAACGCGTTTTTTCAGACAACTGAATCCCTATGTAACTGCAAGACTCAGAAGAGCCCACACACTCAGCTCTTAACCCCAGTGTGCAGAAAGTGTCAAAACATGTTTTTCAGCAGAAATAAACATGTTTCTGCAAGTTTGGTCACCCCCATGTAAGTTATGGGGCAGTAACAGCACACTTTTGAAAACGTGTTTTTCAGCCTGAAATAAACACGTTTTTTCAGACAACTGAATCCCTATGTAACTGCAAGACTCAGAAGAGCCAACACACTCAGCTCTTAACCCCAGTGTGCAGAAAGTGTCAAAACATGTTTTTCAGCAGAAATAAACATGTTTCTGCAAGTTTGGTCACCCCCATGTAAGTTATGGGGCAGTAACAGCACACTTTTGAAAACGTGTTTTTCAGCCTGAAATAAACACGTTTTTTCAGACAACTGAATCCCTATGTAACTGCAAGACTCAGAAGAGCCCACACACTCAGCTCTTAACCCCAGTGTGCAGAAAGTGTCAAAACATGTTTTTCAGCAGAAATAAACATGTTTCTGCAAGTTTGGTCACCCCCATGTAAGTTATGGGGCAGTAACAGCACACTTTTGAAAACGTGTTTTTCAGCCCGAAATAAACGCGTTTTTTCAGACAACTGAATCCCTATGTAACTGCAAGGCTCAAAAGAGCCCACACACTCAGCTCTTAACCCCAGTGTGCAGAAAGTGTCAAAACATGTTTTTCAGCAGAAATAAACATGTTTCTGCAAGTTTGGTCACCCCCATGTAAATTATGGGGCAGTAACAGCACACTTTTGAAAACGTGTTTTTCAGCCCGAAATAAACGCGTTTTTTCAGACAACTGAATCCCTATGTAACTGCAAGACTCAGAAGAGCCCACACACTCAGCTCTTAACCCCAGTGTGCAGAAAGTGACAAAACATGATTTTCAGCAGAAATAAACATGTTTCTGCAAGTTTGGTCACCCCCATGTAAGTTATGGGGCAGTAACAGCACACTTTTGAAAACGTGTTTTTCAGCCCGAAATAAACGCGTTTTTTCAGACAACTGAATCCCTATGTAACTGCAAGACTCAGAAGAGCCCACACACTCAGCTCTTAACCCCAGTGTGCAGAAAGTGACAAAACATGATTTTCAGCAGAAATAAACATGTTTCTGCAAGTTTGGTCACCCCCATGTAAGTTATGGGGCAGTAACAGCACACTTTTGAAAACGTGTTTTTCAGCCTGAAATAAACACGTTTTTTCAGACAACTGAATCCCTATGTAACTGCAAGACTCAGAAGAGCCCACACACTCAGCTCTTAACCCCAGTGTGCAGAAAGTGTCAAAACATGATTTTCAGCAGAAATAAACATGTTTCTGCAAGTTTGGTCAACCCCATGTAAGTTATGGGGCAGTAACAGCACACTTTTGAAAACGTGTTTTTCAGCCCGAAATAAACGCGTTTTTTCAGACAACTGAATCCCTATGTAACTGCAAGGCTCAAAAGAGCCCACACACTCAGCTCTTAACCCCAGTGTGCAGAAAGTGTCAAAACATGTTTTTCAGCAGAAATAAACATGTTTCTGCAAGTTTGGTCACCCCCATGTAAGTTATGGGGCAATAACAGCACACTTTTGAAAACGTGTTTTTCAGCCCGAAATAAACGCGTTTTTTCAGACAACTGAATCCCTATGTAACTGCAAGACTCAGAAGAGCCCACACACTCAGCTCTTAACCCCAGTGTGCAGAAAGTGTCAAAACATGATTTTCAGCAGAAATAAACATGTTTCTGCAAGTTTGGTCACCCCCATGTAAGTTATGGGGCAGTAACAGCACACTTTTGAAAACGTGTTTTTCAGCCTGAAATAAACACGTTTTTTCAGACAACTGAATCCCTATGTAACTGCAAGACTCAGAAGAGCCCACACACTCAGCTCTTAACCCCAGTGTGCAGAAAGTGTCAAAACATGTTTTTCAGCAGAAATAAACATGTTTCTGCAAGTTTGGTCACCCCCATGTAAGTTATGGGGCAGTAACAGCACACTTTTGAAAACGTGTTTTTCAGCCTGAAATAAACACGTTTTTTCAGACAACTGAATCCCTATGTAACTGCAAGACTCAGAAGAGCCCACACACTCAGCTCTTAACCCCAGTGTGCAGAAAGTGTCAAAACATGTTTTTCAGCAGAAATAAACATGTTTCTGCAAGTTTGGTCACCCCCATGTAAGTTATGGGGCAGTAACAGCACACTTTTGAAAACGTGTTTTTCAGCCCGAAATAAACGCGTTTTTTCAGACAACTGAATCCCTATGTAACTGCAAGGCTCAAAAGAGCCCACACACTCAGCTCTTAACCCCAGTGTGCAGAAAGTGTCAAAACATGTTTTTCAGCAGAAATAAACATGTTTCTGCAAGTTTGGTCACCCTCATGTAAATTATGGGGCAGTAACAGCACACTTTTGAAAACGTGTTTTTCAGCCCGAAATAAACGCGTTTTTTCAGACAACTGAATCCCTATGTAACTGCAAGACTCAGAAGAGCCCACACACTCAGCTCTTAACCCCAGTGTGCAGAAAGTGACAAAACATGATTTTCAGCAGAAATAAACATGTTTCTGCAAGTTTGGTCACCCCCATGTAAGTTATGGGGCAGTAACAGCACACTTTTGAAAACGTGTTTTTCAGCCCGAAATAAACGCGTTTTTTCAGACAACTGAATCCCTATGTAACTGCAAGACTCAGAAGAGCCCACACACTCAGCTCTTAACCCCAGTGTGCAGAAAGTGTCAAAACGTGTTTTTCAGCAGAAATAAACATGTTTCTGCAAGTTTGGTCACCCCCATGTAAGTTATGGGGCAGTAACAGCACACTTTTGAAAACGTGTTTTTCAGCCTGAAATAAACACGTTTTTTCAGACAACTGAATCCCTATGTAACTGCAAGACTCAGAAGAGCCCACACACTCAGCTCTTAACCCCAGTGTGCAGAAAGTGTCAAAACATGATTTTCAGCAGAAATAAACATGTTTCTGCAAGTTTGGTCAACCTCATGTAAGTTATGGGGCAGTAACAGCACACTTTTGAAAACGTGTTTTTCAGCCCGAAATAAACGCGTTTTTTCAGACAACTGAATCCCTATGTAACTGCAAGGCTCAAAAGAGCCCACACACTCAGCTCTTAACCCCAGTGTGCAGAAAGTGTCAAAACATGTTTTTCAGCAGAAATAAACATGTTTCTGCAAGTTTGGTCACCCCCATGTAAGTTATGGGGCAGTAACAGCACACTTTTGAAAACGTGTTTTTCAGCCCGAAATAAACGCGTTTTTTCAGACAACTGAATCCCTATGTAACTGCAAGACTCAGAAGAGCCCACACACTCAGCTCTTAACCCCAGTGTGCAGAAAGTGTCAAAACATGATTTTCAGCAGAAATAAACATGTTTCTGCAAGTTTGGTCACCCCCATGTAAGTTATGGGGCAGTAACAGCACACTTTTGAAAACGTGTTTTTCAGCCCGAAATAAACGCGTTTTTTCAGACAACTGAATCCCTATGTAACTGCAAGACTCAGAAGAGCCCACACACTCAGCTCTTAACCCCAGTGTGCAGAAAGTGTCAAAACATGTTTTTCAGCAGAAATAAACATGTTTCTGCAAGTTTGGTCACCCCCATGTAAGTTATGGGGCAGTAACAGCACACTTTTGAAAACGTGTTTTTCAGCCTGAAATAAACACGTTTTTTCAGACAACTGAATCCCTATGTAACTGCAAGACTCAGAAGAGTCCACACACTCAGCTCTTAACCCCAGTGTGCAGAAAGTGTCAACACATGATTTTCAGCAGAAATAAACATGTTTCTGCAAGTTTGGTCAACCCCATGTAAGTTATGGGGCAGTAACAGCACACTTTTGAAAACGTGTTTTTCAGCCCGAAATAAACGCGTTTTTTCAGACAACTGAATCCCTATGTAACTGCAAGGCTCAAAAGAGCCCACACACTCAGCTCTTAACCCCAGTGTGCAGAAAGTGTCAAAACATGTTTTTCAGCAGAAATAAACATGTTTCTGCAAGTTTGGTCACCCCCATGTAAGTTATGGGGCAGTAACAGCACACTTTTGAAAACGTGTTTTTCAGCCCGAAATAAACGCGTTTTTTCAGACAACTGAATCCCTATGTAACTGCAAGACTCAGAAGAGCCCACACACTCAGCTCTTAACCCCAGTGTGCAGAAAGTGTCAAAACGTGATTTTCAGCAGAAATAAACATGTTTCTGCAAGTTTGGTCACCCCCATGTAAGTTATGGGGCAGTAACAGCACACTTTTGAAAACGTGTTTTTCAGCCCGAAATAAACGCGTTTTTTCAGACAACTGAATCCCTATGTAACTGCAAGACTCAGAAGAGCCCACACACTCAGCTCTTAACCCCAGTGTGCAGAAAGTGTCAAAACGTGTTTTTCAGCAGAAATAAACATGTTTCTGCAAGTTTGGTCACCCCCATGTAAGTTATGGGGCAGTAACAGCACACTTTTGAAAACGTGTTTTTCAGCCCGAAATAAACGCGTTTTTTCAGACAACTGAATCCCTATGTAACTGCAAGACTCAGAAGAGCCCACACACTCAGCTCTTAACCCCAGTGTGCAGAAAGTGTCAAAACATGATTTTCAGCAGAAATAAACATGTTTCTGCAAGTTTGGTCACCCCCATGTAAGTTATGGGGCAGTAACAGCACACTTTTGAAAACGTGTTTTTCAGCCCGAAATAAACGCGTTTTTTCAGACAACTGAATCCCTATGTAACTGCAAGACTCAGAAGAGCCCACACACTCAGCTCTTAACCCCAGTGTGCAGAAAGTGTCAAAACATGATTTTCAGCAGAAATAAACATGTTTCTGCAAGTTTGGTCACCCCCATGTAAGTTATGGGGCAGTAACAGCACACTTTTGAAAACGTGTTTTTCAGCCCGAAATAAACGCGTTTTTTCAGACAACTGAATCCCTATGTAACTGCAAGACTCAGAAGAGCCAACACACTCAGCTCTTAACCCCAGTGTGCAGAAAGTGTCAAAACATGTTTTTCAGCAGAAATAAACATGTTTCTGCAAGTTTGGTCACCCCCATGTAAGTTATGGGGCAGTAACAGCACACTTTTGAAAACGTGTTTTTCAGCCTGAAATAAACACGTTTTTTCAGACAACTGAATCCCTATGTAACTGCAAGACTCAGAAGAGCCCACACACTCAGCTCTTAACCCCAGTGTGCAGAAAGTGTCAAAACATGTTTTTCAGCAGAAATAAACATGTTTCTGCAAGTTTGGTCACCCCCATGTAAGTTATGGGGCAGTAACAGCACACTTTTGAAAACGTGTTTTTCAGCCCGAAATAAACGCGTTTTTTCAGACAACTGAATCCCTATGTAACTGCAAGGCTCAAAAGAGCCCACACACTCAGCTCTTAACCCCAGTGTGCAGAAAGTGTCAAAACATGTTTTTCAGCAGAAATAAACATGTTTCTGCAAGTTTGGTCACCCCCATGTAAATTATGGGGCAGTAACAGCACACTTTTGAAAACGTGTTTTTCAGCCCGAAATAAACGCGTTTTTTCAGACAACTGAATCCCTATGTAACTGCAAGACTCAGAAGAGCCCACACACTCAGCTCTTAACCCCAGTGTGCAGAAAGTGTCAAAACATGATTTTCAGCAGAAATAAACATGTTTCTGCAAGTTTGGTCACCCCCATGTAAGTTATGGGGCAGTAACAGCACACTTTTGAAAACGTGTTTTTCAGCCCGAAATAAACGCGTTTTTTCAGACAACTGAATCCCTATGTAACTGCAAGACTCAGAAGAGCCCACACACTCAGCTCTTAACCCCAGTGTGCAGAAAGTGTCAAAACATGTTTTTCAGCAGAAATAAACATGTTTCTGCAAGTTTGGTCACCCCCATGTAAGTTATGGGGCAGTAACAGCACACTTTTGAAAACGTGTTTTTCAGCCTGAAATAAACACGTTTTTTCAGACAACTGAATCCCTATGTAACTGCAAGACTCAGAAGAGTCCACACACTCAGCTCTTAACCCCAGTGTGCAGAAAGTGTCAACACATGATTTTCAGCAGAAATAAACATGTTTCTGCAAGTTTGGTCAACCCCATGTAAGTTATGGGGCAGTAACAGCACACTTTTGAAAACGTGTTTTTCAGCCCGAAATAAACGCGTTTTTTCAGACAACTGAATCCCTATGTAACTGCAAGGCTCAAAAGAGCCCACACACTCAGCTCTTAACCCCAGTGTGCAGAAAGTGTCAAAACATGTTTTTCAGCAGAAATAAACATGTTTCTGCAAGTTTGGTCACCCCCATGTAAGTTATGGGGCAGTAACAGCACACTTTTGAAAACGTGTTTTTCAGCCCGAAATAAACGCGTTTTTTCAGACAACTGAATCCCTATGTAACTGCAAGACTCAGAAGAGCCCACACACTCAGCTCTTAACCCCAGTGTGCAGAAAGTGTCAAAACGTGATTTTCAGCAGAAATAAACATGTTTCTGCAAGTTTGGTCACCCCCATGTAAGTTATGGGGCAGTAACAGCACACTTTTGAAAACGTGTTTTTCAGCCCGAAATAAACGCGTTTTTTCAGACAACTGAATCCCTATGTAACTGCAAGACTCAGAAGAGCCCACACACTCAGCTCTTAACCCCAGTGTGCAGAAAGTGTCAAAACGTGTTTTTCAGCAGAAATAAACATGTTTCTGCAAGTTTGGTCACCCCCATGTAAGTTATGGGGCAGTAACAGCACACTTTTGAAAACGTGTTTTTCAGCCCGAAATAAACGCGTTTTTTCAGACAACTGAATCCCTATGTAACTGCAAGACTCAGAAGAGCCCACACACTCAGCTCTTAACCCCAGTGTGCAGAAAGTGTCAAAACATGATTTTCAGCAGAAATAAACATGTTTCTGCAAGTTTGGTCACCCCCATGTAAGTTATGGGGCAGTAACAGCACACTTTTGAAAACGTGTTTTTCAGCCCGAAATAAACGCGTTTTTTCAGACAACTGAATCCCTATGTAACTGCAAGACTCAGAAGAGCCCACACACTCAGCTCTTAACCCCAGTGTGCAGAAAGTGTCAAAACATGTTTTTCAGCAGAAATAAACATGTTTCTGCAAGTTTGGTCACCCCCATGTAAGTTATGGGGCAGTAACAGCACACTTTTGAAAACGTGTTTTTCAGCCTGAAATAAACACGTTTTTTCAGACAACTGAATCCCTATGTAACTGCAAGACTCAGAAGAGCCAACACACTCAGCTCTTAACCCCAGTGTGCAGAAAGTGTCAAAACATGTTTTTCAGCAGAAATAAACATGTTTCTGCAAGTTTGGTCACCCCCATGTAAGTTATGGGGCAGTAACAGCACACTTTTGAAAACGTGTTTTTCAGCCTGAAATAAACACGTTTTTTCAGACAACTGAATCCCTATGTAACTGCAAGACTCAGAAGAGCCCACACACTCAGCTCTTAACCCCAGTGTGCAGAAAGTGTCAAAACATGTTTTTCAGCAGAAATAAACATGTTTCTGCAAGTTTGGTCACCCCCATGTAAGTTATGGGGCAGTAACAGCACACTTTTGAAAACGTGTTTTTCAGCCCGAAATAAACGCGTTTTTTCAGACAACTGAATCCCTATGTAACTGCAAGGCTCAAAAGAGCCCACACACTCAGCTCTTAACCCCAGTGTGCAGAAAGTGTCAAAACATGTTTTTCAGCAGAAATAAACATGTTTCTGCAAGTTTGGTCACCCCCATGTAAATTATGGGGCAGTAACAGCACACTTTTGAAAACGTGTTTTTCAGCCCGAAATAAACGCGTTTTTTCAGACAACTGAATCCCTATGTAACTGCAAGACTCAGAAGAGCCCACACACTCAGCTCTTAACCCCAGTGTGCAGAAAGTGACAAAACATGATTTTCAGCAGAAATAAACATGTTTCTGCAAGTTTGGTCACCCCCATGTAAGTTATGGGGCAGTAACAGCACACTTTTGAAAACGTGTTTTTCAGCCCGAAATAAACGCGTTTTTTCAGACAACTGAATCCCTATGTAACTGCAAGACTCAGAAGAGCCCACACACTCAGCTCTTAACCCCAGTGTGCAGAAAGTGACAAAACATGATTTTCAGCAGAAATAAACATGTTTCTGCAAGTTTGGTCACCCCCATGTAAGTTATGGGGCAGTAACAGCACACTTTTGAAAACGTGTTTTTCAGCCTGAAATAAACACGTTTTTTCAGACAACTGAATCCCTATGTAACTGCAAGACTCAGAAGAGCCCACACACTCAGCTCTTAACCCCAGTGTGCAGAAAGTGTCAAAACATGATTTTCAGCAGAAATAAACATGTTTCTGCAAGTTTGGTCAACCCCATGTAAGTTATGGGGCAGTAACAGCACACTTTTGAAAACGTGTTTTTCAGCCCGAAATAAACGCGTTTTTTCAGACAACTGAATCCCTATGTAACTGCAAGGCTCAAAAGAGCCCACACACTCAGCTCTTAACCCCAGTGTGCAGAAAGTGTCAAAACATGTTTTTCAGCAGAAATAAACATGTTTCTGCAAGTTTGGTCACCCCCATGTAAGTTATGGGGCAATAACAGCACACTTTTGAAAACGTGTTTTTCAGCCCGAAATAAACGCGTTTTTTCAGACAACTGAATCCCTATGTAACTGCAAGACTCAGAAGAGCCCACACACTCAGCTCTTAACCCCAGTGTGCAGAAAGTGTCAAAACATGATTTTCAGCAGAAATAAACATGTTTCTGCAAGTTTGGTCACCCCCATGTAAGTTATGGGGCAGTAACAGCACACTTTTGAAAACGTGTTTTTCAGCCTGAAATAAACACGTTTTTTCAGACAACTGAATCCCTATGTAACTGCAAGACTCAGAAGAGCCCACACACTCAGCTCTTAACCCCAGTGTGCAGAAAGTGTCAAAACATGTTTTTCAGCAGAAATAAACATGTTTCTGCAAGTTTGGTCACCCCCATGTAAGTTATGGGGCAGTAACAGCACACTTTTGAAAACGTGTTTTTCAGCCTGAAATAAACACGTTTTTTCAGACAACTGAATCCCTATGTAACTGCAAGACTCAGAAGAGCCCACACACTCAGCTCTTAACCCCAGTGTGCAGAAAGTGTCAAAACATGTTTTTCAGCAGAAATAAACATGTTTCTGCAAGTTTGGTCACCCCCATGTAAGTTATGGGGCAGTAACAGCACACTTTTGAAAACGTGTTTTTCAGCCCGAAATAAACGCGTTTTTTCAGACAACTGAATCCCTATGTAACTGCAAGGCTCAAAAGAGCCCACACACTCAGCTCTTAACCCCAGTGTGCAGAAAGTGTCAAAACATGTTTTTCAGCAGAAATAAACATGTTTCTGCAAGTTTGGTCACCCTCATGTAAATTATGGGGCAGTAACAGCACACTTTTGAAAACGTGTTTTTCAGCCCGAAATAAACGCGTTTTTTCAGACAACTGAATCCCTATGTAACTGCAAGACTCAGAAGAGCCCACACACTCAGCTCTTAACCCCAGTGTGCAGAAAGTGACAAAACATGATTTTCAGCAGAAATAAACATGTTTCTGCAAGTTTGGTCACCCCCATGTAAGTTATGGGGCAGTAACAGCACACTTTTGAAAACGTGTTTTTCAGCCCGAAATAAACGCGTTTTTTCAGACAACTGAATCCCTATGTAACTGCAAGACTCAGAAGAGCCCACACACTCAGCTCTTAACCCCAGTGTGCAGAAAGTGTCAAAACGTGTTTTTCAGCAGAAATAAACATGTTTCTGCAAGTTTGGTCACCCCCATGTAAGTTATGGGGCAGTAACAGCACACTTTTGAAAACGTGTTTTTCAGCCTGAAATAAACACGTTTTTTCAGACAACTGAATCCCTATGTAACTGCAAGACTCAGAAGAGCCCACACACTCAGCTCTTAACCCCAGTGTGCAGAAAGTGTCAAAACATGATTTTCAGCAGAAATAAACATGTTTCTGCAAGTTTGGTCAACCCCATGTAAGTTATGGGGCAGTAACAGCACACTTTTGAAAACGTGTTTTTCAGCCCGAAATAAACGCGTTTTTTCAGACAACTGAATCCCTATGTAACTGCAAGGCTCAAAAGAGCCCACACACTCAGCTCTTAACCCCAGTGTGCAGAAAGTGTCAAAACATGTTTTTCAGCAGAAATAAACATGTTTCTGCAAGTTTGGTCACCCCCATGTAAGTTATGGGGCAGTAACAGCACACTTTTGAAAACGTGTTTTTCAGCCCGAAATAAACGCGTTTTTTCAGACAACTGAATCCCTATGTAACTGCAAGACTCAGAAGAGCCCACACACTCAGCTCTTAACCCCAGTGTGCAGAAAGTGTCAAAACATGATTTTCAGCAGAAATAAACATGTTTCTGCAAGTTTGGTCACCCCCATGTAAGTTATGGGGCAGTAACAGCACACTTTTGAAAACGTGTTTTTCAGCCCGAAATAAACGCGTTTTTTCAGACAACTGAATCCCTATGTAACTGCAAGACTCAGAAGAGCCCACACACTCAGCTCTTAACCCCAGTGTGCAGAAAGTGTCAAAACATGTTTTTCAGCAGAAATAAACATGTTTCTGCAAGTTTGGTCACCCCCATGTAAGTTATGGGGCAGTAACAGCACACTTTTGAAAACGTGTTTTTCAGCCTGAAATAAACACGTTTTTTCAGACAACTGAATCCCTATGTAACTGCAAGACTCAGAAGAGTCCACACACTCAGCTCTTAACCCCAGTGTGCAGAAAGTGTCAACACATGATTTTCAGCAGAAATAAACATGTTTCTGCAAGTTTGGTCAACCCCATGTAAGTTATGGGGCAGTAACAGCACACTTTTGAAAACGTGTTTTTCAGCCCGAAATAAACGCGTTTTTTCAGACAACTGAATCCCTATGTAACTGCAAGGCTCAAAAGAGCCCACACACTCAGCTCTTAACCCCAGTGTGCAGAAAGTGTCAAAACATGTTTTTCAGCAGAAATAAACATGTTTCTGCAAGTTTGGTCACCCCCATGTAAGTTATGGGGCAGTAACAGCACACTTTTGAAAACGTGTTTTTCAGCCCGAAATAAACGCGTTTTTTCAGACAACTGAATCCCTATGTAACTGCAAGACTCAGAAGAGCCCACACACTCAGCTCTTAACCCCAGTGTGCAGAAAGTGTCAAAACGTGATTTTCAGCAGAAATAAACATGTTTCTGCAAGTTTGGTCACCCCCATGTAAGTTATGGGGCAGTAACAGCACACTTTTGAAAACGTGTTTTTCAGCCCGAAATAAACGCGTTTTTTCAGACAACTGAATCCCTATGTAACTGCAAGACTCAGAAGAGCCCACACACTCAGCTCTTAACCCCAGTGTGCAGAAAGTGTCAAAACGTGTTTTTCAGCAGAAATAAACATGTTTCTGCAAGTTTGGTCACCCCCATGTAAGTTATGGGGCAGTAACAGCACACTTTTGAAAACGTGTTTTTCAGCCCGAAATAAACGCGTTTTTTCAGACAACTGAATCCCTATGTAACTGCAAGACTCAGAAGAGCCCACACACTCAGCTCTTAACCCCAGTGTGCAGAAAGTGTCAAAACATGATTTTCAGCAGAAATAAACATGTTTCTGCAAGTTTGGTCACCCCCATGTAAGTTATGGGGCAGTAACAGCACACTTTTGAAAACGTGTTTTTCAGCCCGAAATAAACGCGTTTTTTCAGACAACTGAATCCCTATGTAACTGCAAGACTCAGAAGAGCCCACACACTCAGCTCTTAACCCCAGTGTGCAGAAAGTGTCAAAACATGTTTTTCAGCAGAAATAAACATGTTTCTGCAAGTTTGGTCACCCCCATGTAAGTTATGGGGCAGTAACAGCACACTTTTGAAAACGTGTTTTTCAGCCTGAAATAAACACGTTTTTTCAGACAACTGAATCCCTATGTAACTGCAAGACTCAGAAGAGCCAACACACTCAGCTCTTAACCCCAGTGTGCAGAAAGTGTCAAAACATGTTTTTCAGCAGAAATAAACATGTTTCTGCAAGTTTGGTCACCCCCATGTAAGTTATGGGGCAGTAACAGCACACTTTTGAAAACGTGTTTTTCAGCCTGAAATAAACACGTTTTTTCAGACAACTGAATCCCTATGTAACTGCAAGACTCAGAAGAGCCCACACACTCAGCTCTTAACCCCAGTGTGCAGAAAGTGTCAAAACATGTTTTTCAGCAGAAATAAACATGTTTCTGCAAGTTTGGTCACCCCCATGTAAGTTATGGGGCAGTAACAGCACACTTTTGAAAACGTGTTTTTCAGCCCGAAATAAACGCGTTTTTTCAGACAACTGAATCCCTATGTAACTGCAAGGCTCAAAAGAGCCCACACACTCAGCTCTTAACCCCAGTGTGCAGAAAGTGTCAAAACATGTTTTTCAGCAGAAATAAACATGTTTCTGCAAGTTTGGTCACCCCCATGTAAATTATGGGGCAGTAACAGCACACTTTTGAAAACGTGTTTTTCAGCCCGAAATAAACGCGTTTTTTCAGACAACTGAATCCCTATGTAACTGCAAGACTCAGAAGAGCCCACACACTCAGCTCTTAACCCCAGTGTGCAGAAAGTGACAAAACATGATTTTCAGCAGAAATAAACATGTTTCTGCAAGTTTGGTCACCCCCATGTAAGTTATGGGGCAGTAACAGCACACTTTTGAAAACGTGTTTTTCAGCCCGAAATAAACGCGTTTTTTCAGACAACTGAATCCCTATGTAACTGCAAGACTCAGAAGAGCCCACACACTCAGCTCTTAACCCCAGTGTGCAGAAAGTGTCAAAACGTGTTTTTCAGCAGAAATAAACATGTTTCTGCAAGTTTGGTCACCCCCATGTAAGTTATGGGGCAGTAACAGCACACTTTTGAAAACGTGTTTTTCAGCCTGAAATAAACACGTTTTTTCAGACAACTGAATCCCTATGTAACTGCAAGACTCAGAAGAGCCCACACACTCAGCTCTTAACCCCAGTGTGCAGAAAGTGTCAAAACATGTTTTTCAGCAGAAATAAACATGTTTCTGCAAGTTTGGTCACCCCCATGTAAGTTATGGGGCAGTAACAGCACACTTTTGAAAACGTGTTTTTCAGCCCGAAATAAACGCGTTTTTTCAGACAACTGAATCCCTATGTAACTGCAAGGCTCAAAAGAGCCCACACACTCAGCTCTTAACCCCAGTGTGCAGAAAGTGTCAAAACATGTTTTTCAGCAGAAATAAACATGTTTCTGCAAGTTTGGTCACCCCCATGTAAGTTATGGGGCAGTAACAGCACACTTTTGAAAACGTGTTTTTCAGCCCGAAATAAACGCGTTTTTTCAGACAACTGAATCCCTATGTAACTGCAAGACTCAGAAGAGCCCACACACTCAGCTCTTAACCCCAGTGTGCAGAAAGTGACAAAACATGATTTTCAGCAGAAATAAACATGTTTCTGCAAGTTTGGTCACCCCCATGTAAGTTATGGGGCAGTAACAGCACACTTTTGAAAACGTGTTTTTCAGCCTGAAATAAACACGTTTTTTCAGACAACTGAATCCCTATGTAACTGCAAGACTCAGAAGAGCCCACACACTCAGCTCTTAACCCCAGTGTGCAGAAAGTGTCAAAACATGATTTTCAGCAGAAATAAACATGTTTCTGCAAGTTTGGTCAACCCCATGTAAGTTATGGGGCAGTAACAGCACACTTTTGAAAACGTGTTTTTCAGCCCGAAATAAACGCGTTTTTTCAGACAACTGAATCCCTATGTAACTGCAAGGCTCAAAAGAGCCCACACACTCAGCTCTTAACCCCAGTGTGCAGAAAGTGTCAAAACATGTTTTTCAGCAGAAATAAACATGTTTCTGCAAGTTTGGTCACCCCCATGTAAGTTATGGGGCAATAACAGCACACTTTTGAAAACGTGTTTTTCAGCCCGAAATAAACGCGTTTTTTCAGACAACTGAATCCCTATGTAACTGCAAGACTCAGAAGAGCCCACACACTCAGCTCTTAACCCCAGTGTGCAGAAAGTGTCAAAACATGATTTTCAGCAGAAATAAACATGTTTCTGCAAGTTTGGTCACCCCCATGTAAGTTATGGGGCAGTAACAGCACACTTTTGAAAACGTGTTTTTCAGCCTGAAATAAACACGTTTTTTCAGACAACTGAATCCCTATGTAACTGCAAGACTCAGAAGAGCCCACACACTCAGCTCTTAACCCCAGTGTGCAGAAAGTGTCAAAACATGTTTTTCAGCAGAAATAAACATGTTTCTGCAAGTTTGGTCACCCCCATGTAAGTTATGGGGCAGTAACAGCACACTTTTGAAAACGTGTTTTTCAGCCTGAAATAAACACGTTTTTTCAGACAACTGAATCCCTATGTAACTGCAAGACTCAGAAGAGCCCACACACTCAGCTCTTAACCCCAGTGTGCAGAAAGTGTCAAAACATGTTTTTCAGCAGAAATAAACATGTTTCTGCAAGTTTGGTCACCCCCATGTAAGTTATGGGGCAGTAACAGCACACTTTTGAAAACGTGTTTTTCAGCCCGAAATAAACGCGTTTTTTCAGACAACTGAATCCCTATGTAACTGCAAGGCTCAAAAGAGCCCACACACTCAGCTCTTAACCCCAGTGTGCAGAAAGTGTCAAAACATGTTTTTCAGCAGAAATAAACATGTTTCTGCAAGTTTGGTCACCCCCATGTAAATTATGGGGCAGTAACAGCACACTTTTGAAAACGTGTTTTTCAGCCCGAAATAAACGCGTTTTTTCAGACAACTGAATCCCTATGTAACTGCAAGACTCAGAAGAGCCCACACACTCAGCTCTTAACCCCAGTGTGCAGAAAGTGACAAAACATGATTTTCAGCAGAAATAAACATGTTTCTGCAAGTTTGGTCACCCCCATGTAAGTTATGGGGCAGTAACAGCACACTTTTGAAAACGTGTTTTTCAGCCCGAAATAAACGCGTTTTTTCAGACAACTGAATCCCTATGTAACTGCAAGACTCAGAAGAGCCCACACACTCAGCTCTTAACCCCAGTGTGCAGAAAGTGTCAAAACGTGTTTTTCAGTAGAAATAAACATGTTTCTGCAAGTTTGGTCACCCCCATGTAAGTTATGGGGCAGTAACAGCACACTTTTGAAAACGTGTTTTTCAGCCTGAAATAAACACGTTTTTTCAGACAACTGAATCCCTATGTAACTGCAAGACTCAGAAGAGCCCACACACTCAGCTCTTAACCCCAGTGTGCAGAAAGTGTCAAAACATGATTTTCAGCAGAAATAAACATGTTTCTGCAAGTTTGGTCAACCCCATGTAAGTTATGGGGCAGTAACAGCACACTTTTGAAAACGTGTTTTTCAGCCCGAAATAAACGCGTTTTTTCAGACAACTGAATCCCTATGTAACTGCAAGGCTCAAAAGAGCCCACACACTCAGCTCTTAACCCCAGTGTGCAGAAAGTGTCAAAACATGATTTTCAGCAGAAATAAACATGTTTCTGCAAGTTTGGTCACCCCCATGTAAGTTATGGGGCAGTAACAGCACACTTTTGAAAACGTGTTTTTCAGCCCGAAATAAACGCGTTTTTTCAGACAACTGAATCCCTATGTAACTGCAAGACTCAGAAGAGCCCACACACTCAGCTCTTAACCCCAGTGTGCAGAAAGTGTCAAAACATGTTTTTCAGCAGAAATAAACATGTTTCTGCAAGTTTGGTCACCCCCATGTAAGTTATGGGGCAGTAACAGCACACTTTTGAAAACGTGTTTTTCAGCCTGAAATAAACACGTTTTTTCAGACAACTGAATCCCTATGTAACTGCAAGACTCAGAAGAGTCCACACACTCAGCTCTTAACCCCAGTGTGCAGAAAGTGTCAACACATGATTTTCAGCAGAAATAAACATGTTTCTGCAAGTTTGGTCAACCCCATGTAAGTTATGGGGCAGTAACAGCACACTTTTGAAAACGTGTTTTTCAGCCCGAAATAAACGCGTTTTTTCAGACAACTGAATCCCTATGTAACTGCAAGGCTCAAAAGAGCCCACACACTCAGCTCTTAACCCCAGTGTGCAGAAAGTGTCAAAACATGTTTTTCAGCAGAAATAAACATGTTTCTGCAAGTTTGGTCACCCCCATGTAAGTTATGGGGCAGTAACAGCACACTTTTGAAAACGTGTTTTTCAGCCCGAAATAAACGCGTTTTTTCAGACAACTGAATCCCTATGTAACTGCAAGACTCAGAAGAGCCCACACACTCAGCTCTTAACCCCAGTGTGCAGAAAGTGTCAAAACGTGATTTTCAGCAGAAATAAACATGTTTCTGCAAGTTTGGTCACCCCCATGTAAGTTATGGGGCAGTAACAGCACACTTTTGAAAACGTGTTTTTCAGCCCGAAATAAACGCGTTTTTTCAGACAACTGAATCCCTATGTAACTGCAAGACTCAGAAGAGCCCACACACTCAGCTCTTAACCCCAGTGTGCAGAAAGTGTCAAAACGTGTTTTTCAGCAGAAATAAACATGTTTCTGCAAGTTTGGTCACCCCCATGTAAGTTATGGGGCAGTAACAGCACACTTTTGAAAACGTGTTTTTCAGCCCGAAATAAACGCGTTTTTTCAGACAACTGAATCCCTATGTAACTGCAAGACTCAGAAGAGCCCACACACTCAGCTCTTAACCCCAGTGTGCAGAAAGTGTCAAAACATGATTTTCAGCAGAAATAAACATGTTTCTGCAAGTTTGGTCACCCCCATGTAAGTTATGGGGCAGTAACAGCACACTTTTGAAAACGTGTTTTTCAGCCCGAAATAAACGCGTTTTTTCAGACAACTGAATCCCTATGTAACTGCAAGACTCAGAAGAGCCCACACACTCAGCTCTTAACCCCAGTGTGCAGAAAGTGTCAAAACATGTTTTTCAGCAGAAATAAACATGTTTCTGCAAGTTTGGTCACCCCCATGTAAGTTATGGGGCAGTAACAGCACACTTTTGAAAACGTGTTTTTCAGCCTGAAATAAACACGTTTTTTCAGACAACTGAATCCCTATGTAACTGCAAGACTCAGAAGAGCCAACACACTCAGCTCTTAACCCCAGTGTGCAGAAAGTGTCAAAACATGTTTTTCAGCAGAAATAAACATGTTTCTGCAAGTTTGGTCACCCCCATGTAAGTTATGGGGCAGTAACAGCACACTTTTGAAAACGTGTTTTTCAGCCTGAAATAAACACGTTTTTTCAGACAACTGAATCCCTATGTAACTGCAAGACTCAGAAGAGCCCACACACTCAGCTCTTAACCCCAGTGTGCAGAAAGTGTCAAAACATGTTTTTCAGCAGAAATAAACATGTTTCTGCAAGTTTGGTCACCCCCATGTAAGTTATGGGGCAGTAACAGCACACTTTTGAAAACGTGTTTTTCAGCCCGAAATAAACGCGTTTTTTCAGACAACTGAATCCCTATGTAACTGCAAGGCTCAAAAGAGCCCACACACTCAGCTCTTAACCCCAGTGTGCAGAAAGTGTCAAAACATGTTTTTCAGCAGAAATAAACATGTTTCTGCAAGTTTGGTCACCCCCATGTAAATTATGGGGCAGTAACAGCACACTTTTGAAAACGTGTTTTTCAGCCCGAAATAAACGCGTTTTTTCAGACAACTGAATCCCTATGTAACTGCAAGACTCAGAAGAGCCCACACACTCAGCTCTTAACCCCAGTGTGCAGAAAGTGACAAAACATGATTTTCAGCAGAAATAAACATGTTTCTGCAAGTTTGGTCACCCCCATGTAAGTTATGGGGCAGTAACAGCACACTTTTGAAAACGTGTTTTTCAGCCCGAAATAAACGCGTTTTTTCAGACAACTGAATCCCTATGTAACTGCAAGACTCAGAAGAGCCCACACACTCAGCTCTTAACCCCAGTGTGCAGAAAGTGTCAAAACGTGTTTTTCAGCAGAAATAAACATGTTTCTGCAAGTTTGGTCACCCCCATGTAAGTTATGGGGCAGTAACAGCACACTTTTGAAAACGTGTTTTTCAGCCTGAAATAAACACGTTTTTTCAGACAACTGAATCCCTATGTAACTGCAAGACTCAGAAGAGCCCACACACTCAGCTCTTAACCCCAGTGTGCAGAAAGTGTCAAAACATGATTTTCAGCAGAAATAAACATGTTTCTGCAAGTTTGGTCAACCCCATGTAAGTTATGGGGCAGTAACAGCACACTTTTGAAAACGTGTTTTTCAGCCCGAAATAAACGCGTTTTTTCAGACAACTGAATCCCTATGTAACTGCAAGGCTCAAAAGAGCCCACACACTCAGCTCTTAACCCCAGTGTGCAGAAAGTGTCAAAACATGTTTTTCAGCAGAAATAAACATGTTTCTGCAAGTTTGGTCACCCCCATGTAAGTTATGGGGCAGTAACAGCACACTTTTGAAAACGTGTTTTTCAGCCCGAAATAAACGCGTTTTTTCAGACAACTGAATCCCTATGTAACTGCAAGACTCAGAAGAGCCCACACACTCAGCTCTTAACCCCAGTGTGCAGAAAGTGTCAAAACATGATTTTCAGCAGAAATAAACATGTTTCTGCAAGTTTGGTCACCCCCATGTAAGTTATGGGGCAGTAACAGCACACTTTTGAAAACGTGTTTTTCAGCCCGAAATAAACGCGTTTTTTCAGACAACTGAATCCCTATGTAACTGCAAGACTCAGAAGAGCCCACACACTCAGCTCTTAACCCCAGTGTGCAGAAAGTGTCAAAACATGTTTTTCAGCAGAAATAAACATGTTTCTGCAAGTTTGGTCACCCCCATGTAAGTTATGGGGCAGTAACAGCACACTTTTGAAAACGTGTTTTTCAGCCTGAAATAAACACGTTTTTTCAGACAACTGAATCCCTATGTAACTGCAAGACTCAGAAGAGTCCACACACTCAGCTCTTAACCCCAGTGTGCAGAAAGTGTCAAAACATGATTTTCAGCAGAAATAAACATGTTTCTGCAAGTTTGGTCAACCCCATGTAAGTTATGGGGCAGTAACAGCACACTTTTGAAAACGTGTTTTTCAGCCCGAAATAAACGCGTTTTTTCAGACAACTGAATCCCTATGTAACTGCAAGGCTCAAAAGAGCCCACACACTCAGCTCTTAACCCCAGTGTGCAGAAAGTGTCAAAACATGTTTTTCAGCAGAAATAAACATGTTTCTGCAAGTTTGGTCACCCCCATGTAAGTTATGGGGCAGTAACAGCACACTTTTGAAAACGTGTTTTTCAGCCCGAAATAAACGCGTTTTTTCAGACAACTGAATCCCTATGTAACTGCAAGACTCAGAAGAGCCCACACACTCAGCTCTTAACCCCAGTGTGCAGAAAGTGTCAAAACGTGATTTTCAGCAGAAATAAACATGTTTCTGGAAGTTTGGTCACCCCCATGTAAGTTATGGGGCAGTAACAGCACACTTTTGAAAACGTGTTTTTCAGCCCGAAATAAACGCGTTTTTTCAGACAACTGAATCCCTATGTAACTGCAAGACTCAGAAGAGCCCACACACTCAGCTCTTAACCCCAGTGTGCAGAAAGTGTCAAAACGTGTTTTTCAGCAGAAATAAACATGTTTCTGCAAGTTTGGTCACCCCCATGTAAGTTATGGGGCAGTAACAGCACACTTTTGAAAACGTGTTTTTCAGCCTGAAATAAACACGTTTTTTCAGACAACTGAATCCCTATGTAACTGCAAGACTCAGAAGAGCCCACACACTCAGCTCTTAACCCCAGTGTGCAGAAAGTGTCAAAACATGATTTTCAGCAGAAATAAACATGTTTCTGCAAGTTTGGTCACCCCCATGTAAGTTATGGGGCAGTAACAGCACACTTTTGAAAACGTGTTTTTCAGCCCGAAATAAACGCGTTTTTTCAGACAACTGAATCCCTATGTAACTGCAAGACTCAGAAGAGCCCACACACTCAGCTCTTAACCCCAGTGTGCAGAAAGTGTCAAAACGTGTTTTTCAGCAGAAATAAACATGTTTCTGCAAGTTTGGTCACCCCCATGTAAGTTATGGGGCAGTAACAGCACACTTTTGAAAACGTGTTTTTCAGCCCGAAATAAACGCGTTTTTTCAGACAACTGAATCCCTATGTAACTGCAAGACTCAGAAGAGCCCACACACTCAGCTCTTAACCCCAGTGTGCAGAAAGTGTCAAAACATGATTTTCAGCAGAAATAAACATGTTTCTGCAAGTTTGGTCACCCCCATGTAAGTTATGGGGCAGTAACAGCACACTTTTGAAAACGTGTTTTTCAGCCCGAAATAAACGCGTTTTTTCAGACAACTGAATCCCTATGTAACTGCAAGACTCAGAAGAGCCCACACACTCAGCTCTTAACCCCAGTGTGCAGAAAGTGTCAAAACATGTTTTTCAGCAGAAATAAACATGTTTCTGCAAGTTTGGTCACCCCCATGTAAGTTATGGGGCAGTAACAGCACACTTTTGAAAACGTGTTTTTCAGCCTGAAATAAACACGTTTTTTCAGACAACTGAATCCCTATGTAACTGCAAGACTCAGAAGAGCCAACACACTCAGCTCTTAACCCCAGTGTGCAGAAAGTGTCAAAACATGTTTTTCAGCAGAAATAAACATGTTTCTGCAAGTTTGGTCACCCCCATGTAAGTTATGGGGCAGTAACAGCACACTTTTGAAAACGTGTTTTTCAGCCTGAAATAAACACGTTTTTTCAGACAACTGAATCCCTATGTAACTGCAAGACTCAGAAGAGCCCACACACTCAGCTCTTAACCCCAGTGTGCAGAAAGTGTCAAAACATGTTTTTCAGCAGAAATAAACATGTTTCTGCAAGTTTGGTCACCCCCATGTAAGTTATGGGGCAGTAACAGCACACTTTTGAAAACGTGTTTTTCAGCCTGAAATAAACACGTTTTTTCAGACAACTGAATCCCTATGTAACTGCAAGACTCAGAAGAGCCCACACACTCAGCTCTTAACCCCAGTGTGCAGAAAGTGTCAAAACATGTTTTTCAGCAGAAATAAACATGTTTCTGCAAGTTTGGTCACCCCCATGTAAGTTATGGGGCAGTAACAGCACACTTTTGAAAACGTGTTTTTCAGCCTGAAATAAACACGTTTTTTCAGACAACTGAATCCCTATGTAACTGCAAGACTCAGAAGAGCCCACACACTCAGCTCTTAACCCCAGTGTGCAGAAAGTGTCAAAACATGATTTTCAGCAGAAATAAACATGTTTCTGCAAGTTTGGTCAACCCCATGTAAGTTATGGGGCAGTAACAGCACACTTTTGAAAACGTGTTTTTCAGCCCGAAATAAACGCGTTTTTTCAGACAACTGAATCCCTATGTAACTGCAAGGCTCAAAAGAGCCCACACACTCAGCTCTTAACCCCAGTGTGCAGAAAGTGTCAAAACATGTTTTTCAGCAGAAATAAACATGTTTCTGCAAGTTTGGTCACCCCCATGTAAGTTATGGGGCAGTAACAGCACACTTTTGAAAACGTGTTTTTCAGCCCGAAATAAACGCGTTTTTTCAGACAACTGAATCCCTATGTAACTGCAAGACTCAGAAGAGCCCACACACTCAGCTCTTAACCCCAGTGTGCAGAAAGTGACAAAACATGATTTTCAGCAGAAATAAACATGTTTCTGCAAGTTTGGTCACCCCCATGTAAGTTATGGGGCAGTAACAGCACACTTTTGAAAACGTGTTTTTCAGCCCGAAATAAACGCGTTTTTTCAGACAACTGAATCCCTATGTAACTGCAAGACTCAGAAGAGCCCACACACTCAGCTCTTAACCCCAGTGTGCAGAAAGTGTCAAAACGTGTTTTTCAGCAGAAATAAACATGTTTCTGCAAGTTTGGTCACCCCCATGTAAGTATGGGGCAGTAACAGCACACTTTTGAAAACGTGTTTTTCAGCCTGAAATAAACACGTTTTTTCAGACAACTGAATCCCTATGTAACTGCAAGACTCAGAAGAGCCCACACACTCAGCTCTTAACCCCAGTGTGCAGAAAGTGTCAAAACATGATTTTCAGCAGAAATAAACATGTTTCTGCAAGTTTGGTCAACCCCATGTAAGTTATGGGGCAGTAACAGCACACTTTTGAAAACGTGTTTTTCAGCCCGAAATAAACGCGTTTTTTCAGACAACTGAATCCCTGTGTAACTGCAAGGCTCAAAAGAGCCCACACACTCAGCTCTTAACCCCAGTGTGCAGAAAGTGTCAAAACATGTTTTTCAGCAGAAATAAACATGTTTCTGCAAGTTTGGTCACCCCCATGTAAGTTATGGGGCAGTAACAGCACACTTTTGAAAACGTGTTTTTCAGCCCGAAATAAACGCGTTTTTTCAGACAACTGAATCCCTATGTAACTGCAAGACTCAGAAGAGCCCACACACTCAGCTCTTAACCCCAGTGTGCAGAAAGTGTCAAAACATGTTTTTCAGCAGAAATAAACATGTTTCTGCAAGTTTGGTCACCCCCATGTAAGTTATGGGGCAGTAACAGCACACTTTTGAAAACGTGTTTTTCAGCCCGAAATAAACACGTTTTTTCAGACAACTGAATCCCTATGTAACTGCAAGACTCAGAAGAGTCCACACACTCAGCTCTTAACCCCAGTGTGCAGAAAGTGTCAAAACATGATTTTCAGCAGAAATAAACATGTTTCTGCAAGTTTGGTCAACCCCATGTAAGTTATGGGGCAGTAACAGCACACTTTTGAAAACGTGTTTTTCAGCCCGAAATAAACGCGTTTTTTCAGACAACTGAATCCCTATGTAACTGCAAGGCTCAAAAGAGCCCACACACTCAGCTCTTAACCCCAGTGTGCAGAAAGTGTCAAAACATGTTTTTCAGCAGAAATAAACATGTTTCTGCAAGTTTGGTCACCCCCATGTAAGTTATGGGGCAGTAACAGCACACTTTTGAAAACGTGTTTTTCAGCCCGAAATAGACGCGTTTTTTCAGACAACTGAATCCCTATGTAACTGCAAGACTCAGAAGAGCCCACACACTCAGCTCTTAACCCCAGTGTGCAGAAAGTGTCAAAACGTGATTTTCAGCAGAAATAAACATGTTTCTGCAAGTTTGGTCACCCCCATGTAAGTTATGGGGCAGTAACAGCACACTTTTGAAAACGTGTTTTTCAGCCTGAAATAAACACGTTTTTTCAGACAACTGAATCCCTATGTAACTGCAAGACTCAGAAGAGCCCACACACTCAGCTCTTAACCCCAGTGTGCAGAAAGTGTCAAAACATGATTTTCAGCAGAAATAAACATGTTTCTGCAAGTTTGGTCACCCCCATGTAAGTTATGGGGCAGTAACAGCACACTTTTGAAAACGTGTTTTTCAGCCCGAAATAAACGCGTTTTTTCAGACAACTGAATCCCTATGTAACTGCAAGACTCAGAAGAGCCCACACACTCAGCTCTTAACCCCAGTGTGCAGAAAGTGTCAAAACGTGTTTTTCAGCAGAAATAAACATGTTTCTGCAAGTTTGGTCACCCCCATGTAAGTTATGGGGCAGTAACAGCACACTTTTGAAAACGTGTTTTTCAGCCCGAAATAAACGCGTTTTTTCAGACAACTGAATCCCTATGTAACTGCAAGACTCAGAAGAGCCCACACACTCAGCTCTTAACCCCAGTGTGCAGAAAGTGTCAAAACATGATTTTCAGCAGAAATAAACATGTTTCTGCAAGTTTGGTCACCCCCATGTAAGTTATGGGGCAGTAACAGCACACTTTTGAAAACGTGTTTTTCAGCCCGAAATAAACGCGTTTTTTCAGACAACTGAATCCCTATGTAACTGCAAGACTCAGAAGAGCCCACACACTCAGCTCTTAACCCCAGTGTGCAGAAAGTGTCAAAACATGTTTTTCAGCAGAAATAAACATGTTTCTGCAAGTTTGGTCACCCCCATGTAAGTTATGGGGCAGTAACAGCACACTTTTGAAAACGTGTTTTTCAGCCCGAAATAAACACGTTTTTTCAGACAACTGAATCCCTATGTAACTGCAAGACTCAGAAGAGCCCACACACTCAGCTCTTAACCCCAGTGTGCAGAAAGTGTCAAAACATGTTTTTCAGCAGAAATAAACATGTTTCTGCAAGTTTGGTCACCCCCATGTAAGTTATGGGGCAGTAACAGCACACTTTTGAAAACGTGTTTTTCAGCCTGAAATAAACACGTTTTTTCAGACAACTGAATCCCTATGTAACTGCAAGACTCAGAAGAGCCCACACACTCAGCTCTTAACCCCAGTGTGCAGAAAGTGTCAAAACATGTTTTTCAGCAGAAATAAACATGTTTCTGCAAGTTTGGTCACCCCCATGTAAGTTATGGGGCAGTAACAGCACACTTTTGAAA
This sequence comes from Lepisosteus platostomus, assembly GCF_059453375.1. Classification (NCBI taxonomy): domain Eukaryota; kingdom Metazoa; phylum Chordata; class Actinopteri; order Semionotiformes; family Lepisosteidae; genus Lepisosteus; species Lepisosteus platostomus. The sequence continues at coordinate 35,891,152 of NC_142614.1, read as the reverse complement.
ACGTGTTTTTCAGCCCGAAATAAACGCGTTTTTTCAGACAACTGAATCCCTATGTAACTGCAAGACTCAGAAGAGCCCACACACTCAGCTCTTAACCCCAGTGTGCAGAAAGTGTCAAAACATGATTTTCAGCAGAAATAAACATGTTTCTGCAAGTTTGGTCACCCCCATGTAAGTTATGGGGCAGTAACAGCACACTTTTGAAAACGTGTTTTTCAGCCCGAAATAAACGCGTTTTTTCAGACAACTGAATCCCTATGTAACTGCAAGACTCAGAAGAGCCCACACACTCAGCTCTTAACCCCAGTGTGCAGAAAGTGTCAAAACATGTTTTTCAGCAGAAATAAACATGTTTCTGCAAGTTTGGTCACCCCCATGTAAGTTATGGGGCAGTAACAGCACACTTTTGAAAACGTGTTTTTCAGCCCGAAATAAACGCGTTTTTTCAGACAACTGAATCCCTATGTAACTGCAAGGCTCAAAAGAGCCCACACACTCAGCTCTTAACCCCAGTGTGCAGAAAGTGTCAAAACATGTTTTTCAGCAGAAATAAACATGTTTCTGCAAGTTTGGTCACCCCCATGTAAGTTATGGGGCAGTAACAGCACACTTTTGAAAACGTGTTTTTCAGCCCGAAATAAACGCGTTTTTTCAGACAACTGAATCCCTATGTAACTGCAAGACTCAGAAGAGCCCACACACTCAGCTCTTAACCCCAGTGTGCAGAAAGTGTCAAAACGTGTTTTTCAGCAGAAATAAACATGTTTCTGCAAGTTTGGTCACCCCCATGTAAGTTATGGGGCAGTAACAGCACACTTTTGAAAACGTGTTTTTCAGCCCGAAATAAACGCGTTTTTTCAGACAACTGAATCCCTATGTAACTGCAAGACTCAGAAGAGCCCACACACTCAGCTCTTAACCCCAGTGTGCAGAAAGTGTCAAAACGTGTTTTTCAGCAGAAATAAACATGTTTCTGCAAGTTTGGTCACCCCCATGTAAGTTATGGGGCAGTAACAGCACACTTTTGAAAACGTGTTTTTCAGCCCGAAATAAACGCGTTTTTTCAGACAACTGAATCCCTATGTAACTGCAAGACTCAGAAGAGCCCACACACTCAGCTCTTAACCCCAGTGTGCAGAAAGTGTCAAAACATGATTTTCAGCAGAAATAAACATGTTTCTGCAAGTTTGGTCACCCCCATGTAAGTTATGGGGCAGTAACAGCACACTTTTGAAAACGTGTTTTTCAGCCCGAAATAAACGCGTTTTTTCAGACAACTGAATCCCTATGTAACTGCAAGACTCAGAAGAGCCCACACACTCAGCTCTTAACCCCAGTGTGCAGAAAGTGTCAAAACATGTTTTTCAGCAGAAATAAACATGTTTCTGCAAGTTTGGTCACCCCCATGTAAGTTATGGGGCAGTAACAGCACACTTTTGAAAACGTGTTTTTCAGCCTGAAATAAACACGTTTTTTCAGACAACTGAATCCCTATGTAACTGCAAGACTCAGAAGAGCCAACACACTCAGCTCTTAACCCCAGTGTGCAGAAAGTGTCAAAACATGTTTTTCAGCAGAAATAAACATGTTTCTGCAAGTTTGGTCACCCCCATGTAAGTTATGGGGCACTAACAGCACACTTTTGAAAACGTGTTTTTCAGCCTGAAATAAACACGTTTTTTCAGACAACTGAATCCCTATGTAACTGCAAGACTCAGAAGAGCCCACACACTCAGCTCTTAACCCCAGTGTGCAGAAAGTGTCAAAACATGTTTTTCAGCAGAAATAAACATGTTTCTGCAAGTTTGGTCACCCCCATGTAAGTTATGGGGCAGTAACAGCACACTTTTGAAAACGTGTTTTTCAGCCTGAAATAAACACGTTTTTTCAGACAACTGAATCCCTATGTAACTGCAAGACTCAGAAGAGCCCACACACTCAGCTCTTAACCCCAGTGTGCAGAAAGTGTCAAAACATGTTTTTCAGCAGAAATAAACATGTTTCTGCAAGTTTGGTCTCCCCCATGTAAGTTATGGGGCAGTAACAGCACACTTTTGAAAACGTGTTTTTCAGCCTGAAATAAACACGTTTTTTCAGACAACTGAATCCCTATGTAACTGCAAGACTCAGAAGAGCCCACACACTCAGCTCTTAACCCCAGTGTGCAGAAAGTGTCAAAACATGATTTTCAGCAGAAATAAACATGTTTCTGCAAGTTTGGTCAACCCCATGTAAGTTATGGGGCAGTAACAGCACACTTTTGAAAACGTGTTTTTCAGCCCGAAATAAACGCGTTTTTTCAGACAACTGAATCCCTATGTAACTGCAAGGCTCAAAAGAGCCCACACACTCAGCTCTTAACCCCAGTGTGCAGAAAGTGTCAAAACATGTTTTTCAGCAGAAATAAACATGTTTCTGCAAGTTTGGTCACCCCCATGTAAGTTATGGGGCAGTAACAGCACACTTTTGAAAACGTGTTTTTCAGCCCGAAATAAACGCGTTTTTTCAGACAACTGAATCCCTATGTAACTGCAAGACTCAGAAGAGCCCACACACTCAGCTCTTAACCCCAGTGTGCAGAAAGTGACAAAACATGATTTTCAGCAGAAATAAACATGTTTCTGCAAGTTTGGTCACCCCCATGTAAGTTATGGGGCAGTAACAGCACACTTTTGAAAACGTGTTTTTCAGCCCGAAATAAACGCGTTTTTTCAGACAACTGAATCCCTATGTAACTGCAAGACTCAGAAGAGCCCACACACTCAGCTCTTAACCCCAGTGTGCAGAAAGTGTCAAAACGTGTTTTTCAGCAGAAATAAACATGTTTCTGCAAGTTTGGTCACCCCCATGTAAGTATGGGGCAGTAACAGCACACTTTTGAAAACGTGTTTTTCAGCCTGAAATAAACACGTTTTTTCAGACAACTGAATCCCTATGTAACTGCAAGACTCAGAAGAGCCCACACACTCAGCTCTTAACCCCAGTGTGCAGAAAGTGTCAAAACATGATTTTCAGCAGAAATAAACATGTTTCTGCAAGTTTGGTCAACCCCATGTAAGTTATGGGGCAGTAACAGCACACTTTTGAAAACGTGTTTTTCAGCCCGAAATAAACGCGTTTTTTCAGACAACTGAATCCCTGTGTAACTGCAAGGCTCAAAAGAGCCCACACACTCAGCTCTTAACCCCAGTGTGCAGAAAGTGTCAAAACATGTTTTTCAGCAGAAATAAACATGTTTCTGCAAGTTTGGTCACCCCCATGTAAGTTATGGGGCAGTAACAGCACACTTTTGAAAACGTGTTTTTCAGCCCGAAATAAACACGTTTTTTCAGACAACTGAATCCCTATGTAACTGCAAGACTCAGAAGAGTCCACACACTCAGCTCTTAACCCCAGTGTGCAGAAAGTGTCAAAACATGATTTTCAGCAGAAATAAACATGTTTCTGCAAGTTTGGTCAACCCCATGTAAGTTATGGGGCAGTAACAGCACACTTTTGAAAACGTGTTTTTCAGCCCGAAATAAACGCGTTTTTTCAGACAACTGAATCCCTATGTAACTGCAAGGCTCAAAAGAGCCCACACACTCAGCTCTTAACCCCAGTGTGCAGAAAGTGTCAAAACATGTTTTTCAGCAGAAATAAACATGTTTCTGCAAGTTTGGTCACCCCCATGTAAGTTATGGGGCAGTAACAGCACACTTTTGAAAACGTGTTTTTCAGCCCGAAATAGACGCGTTTTTTCAGACAACTGAATCCCTATGTAACTGCAAGACTCAGAAGAGCCCACACACTCAGCTCTTAACCCCAGTGTGCAGAAAGTGTCAAAACGTGATTTTCAGCAGAAATAAACATGTTTCTGCAAGTTTGGTCTCCCCCATGTAAGTTATGGGGCAGTAACAGCACACTTTTGAAAACGTGTTTTTCAGCCTGAAATAAACACGTTTTTTCAGACAACTGAATCCCTATGTAACTGCAAGACTCAGAAGAGCCCACACACTCAGCTCTTAACCCCAGTGTGCAGAAAGTGTCAAAACATGATTTTCAGCAGAAATAAACATGTTTCTGCAAGTTTGGTCACCCCCATGTAAGTTATGGGGCAGTAACAGCACACTTTTGAAAACGTGTTTTTCAGCCCGAAATAAACGCTTTTTTTCAGACAACTGAATCCCTATGTAACTGCAAGACTCAGAAGAGCCCACACACTCAGCTCTTAACCCCAGTGTGCAGAAAGTGTCAAAACGTGTTTTTCAGCAGAAATAAACATGTTTCTGCAAGTTTGGTCACCCCCATGTAAGTTATGGGGCAGTAACAGCACACTTTTGAAAACGTGTTTTTCAGCCCGAAATAAACGCGTTTTTTCAGACAACTGAATCCCTATGTAACTGCAAGACTCAGAAGAGCCCACACACTCAGCTCTTAACCCCAGTGTGCAGAAAGTGTCAAAACATGATTTTCAGCAGAAATAAACATGTTTCTGCAAGTTTGGTCACCCCCATGTAAGTTATGGGGCAGTAACAGCACACTTTTGAAAACGTGTTTTTCAGCCCGAAATAAACGCGTTTTTTCAGACAACTGAATCCCTATGTAACTGCAAGACTCAGAAGAGCCCACACACTCAGCTCTTAACCCCAGTGTGCAGAAAGTGTCAAAACATGTTTTTCAGCAGAAATAAACATGTTTCTGCAAGTTTGGTCACCCCCATGTAAGTTATGGGGCAGTAACAGCACACTTTTGAAAACGTGTTTTTCAGCCCGAAATAAACACGTTTTTTCAGACAACTGAATCCCTATGTAACTGCAAGACTCAGAAGAGCCCACACACTCAGCTCTTAACCCCAGTGTGCAGAAAGTGTCAAAACATGTTTTTCAGCAGAAATAAACATGTTTCTGCAAGTTTGGTCACCCCCATGTAAGTTATGGGGCAGTAACAGCACACTTTTGAAAACGTGTTTTTCAGCCTGAAATAAACACGTTTTTTCAGACAACTGAATCCCTATGTAACTGCAAGACTCAGAAGAGCCCACACACTCAGCTCTTAACCCCAGTGTGCAGAAAGTGTCAAAACATGTTTTTCAGCAGAAATAAACATGTTTCTGCAAGTTTGGTCACCCCCATGTAAGTTATGGGGCAGTAACAGCACACTTTTGAAAACGTGTTTTTCAGCCCGAAATAAACGCGTTTTTTCAGACAACTGAATCCCTATGTAACTGCAAGGCTCAAAAGAGCCCACACACTCAGCTCTTAACCCCAGTGTGCAGAAAGTGTCAAAACATGTTTTTCAGCAGAAATAAACATGTTTCTGCAAGTTTGGTCACCCCCATGTAAGTTATGGGGCAGTAACAGCACACTTTTGAAAACGTGTTTTTCAGCCCGAAATAAACGCGTTTTTTCAGACAACTGAATCCCTATGTAACTGCAAGACTCAGAAGAGCCCACACACTCAGCTCTTAACCCCAGTGTGCAGAAAGTGTCAAAACATGATTTTCAGCAGAAATAAACATGTTTCTGCAAGTTTGGTCAACCCCATGTAAGTTATGGGGCAGTAACAGCACACTTTTGAAAACGTGTTTTTCAGCCCGAAATAAACGCGTTTTTTCAGACAACTGAATCCCTATGTAACTGCAAGACTCAGAAGAGCCCACACACTCAGCTCTTAACCCCAGTGTGCAGAAAGTGTCAAAACGTGATTTTCAGCAGAAATAAACATGTTTCTGCAAGTTTGGTCACCCCCATGTAAGTTATGGGGCAGTAACAGCACACTTTTGAAAACGTGTTTTTCAGCCTGAAATAAACACGTTTTTTCAGACAACTGAATCCCTATGTAACTGCAAGACTCAGAAGAGCCCACACACTCAGCTCTTAACCCCAGTGTGCAGAAAGTGTCAAAACATGATTTTCAGCAGAAATAAACATGTTTCTGCAAGTTTGGTCACCCCCATGTAAGTTATGGGGCAGTAACAGCACACTTTTGAAAACGTGTTTTTCAGCCCGAAATAAACGCGTTTTTTCAGACAACTGAATCCCTATGTAACTGCAAGACTCAGAAGAGCCCACACACTCAGCTCTTAACCCCAGTGTGCAGAAAGTGTCAAAACGTGTTTTTCAGCAGAAATAAACATGTTTCTGCAAGTTTGGTCACCCCCATGTAAGTTATGGGGCAGTAACAGCACACTTTTGAAAACGTGTTTTTCAGCCCGAAATAAACGCGTTTTTTCAGACAACTGAATCCCTATGTAACTGCAAGACTCAGAAGAGCCCACACACTCAGCTCTTAACCCCAGTGTGCAGAAAGTGTCAAAACATGATTTTCAGCAGAAATAAACATGTTTCTGCAAGTTTGGTCACCCCCATGTAAGTTATGGGGCAGTAACAGCACACTTTTGAAAACGTGTTTTTCAGCCCGAAATAAACGCGTTTTTTCAGACAACTGAATCCCTATGTAACTGCAAGACTCAGAAGAGCCCACACACTCAGCTCTTAACCCCAGTGTGCAGAAAGTGTCAAAACATGTTTTTCAGCAGAAATAAACATGTTTCTGCAAGTTTGGTCACCCCCATGTAAGTTATGGGGCAGTAACAGCACACTTTTGAAAACGTGTTTTTCAGCCCGAAATAAACACGTTTTTTCAGACAACTGAATCCCTATGTAACTGCAAGACTCAGAAGAGCCCACACACTCAGCTCTTAACCCCAGTGTGCAGAAAGTGTCAAAACATGTTTTTCAGCAGAAATAAACATGTTTCTGCAAGTTTGGTCACCCCCATGTAAGTTATGGGGCAGTAACAGCACACTTTTGAAAACGTGTTTTTCAGCCTGAAATAAACACGTTTTTTCAGACAACTGAATCCCTATGTAACTGCAAGACTCAGAAGAGCCCACACACTCAGCTCTTAACCCCAGTGTGCAGAAAGTGTCAAAACATGTTTTTCAGCAGAAATAAACATGTTTCTGCAAGTTTGGTCACCCCCATGTAAGTTATGGGGCAGTAACAGCACACTTTTGAAAACGTGTTTTTCAGCCCGAAATAAACGCGTTTTTTCAGACAACTGAATCCCTATGTAACTGCAAGACTCAGAAGAGCCCACACACTCAGCTCTTAACCCCAGTGTGCAGAAAGTGTCAAAACATGATTTTCAGCAGAAATAAACATGTTTCTGCAAGTTTGGTCACCCCCATGTAAGTTATGGGGCAGTAACAGCACACTTTTGAAAACGTGTTTTTCAGCCCGAAATAAACGCGTTTTTTCAGACAACTGAATCCCTATGTAACTGCAAGACTCAGAAGAGCCCACACACTCAGCTCTTAACCCCAGTGTGCAGAAAGTGTCAAAACATGTTTTTCAGCAGAAATAAACATGTTTCTGCAAGTTTGGTCACCCCCATGTAAGTTATGGGGCAGTAACAGCACACTTTTGAAAACGTGTTTTTCAGCCCGAAATAAACGCGTTTTTTCAGACAACTGAATCCCTATGTAACTGCAAGGCTCAAAAGAGCCCACACACTCAGCTCTTAACCCCAGTGTGCAGAAAGTGTCAAAACATGTTTTTCAGCAGAAATAAACATGTTTCTGCAAGTTTGGTCACCCCCATGTAAGTTATGGGGCAGTAACAGCACACTTTTGAAAACGTGTTTTTCAGCCCGAAATAAACGCGTTTTTTCAGACAACTGAATCCCTATGTAACTGCAAGACTCAGAAGAGCCCACACACTCAGCTCTTAACCCCAGTGTGCAGAAAGTGTCAAAACGTGTTTTTCAGCAGAAATAAACATGTTTCTGCAAGTTTGGTCACCCCCATGTAAGTTATGGGGCAGTAACAGCACACTTTTGAAAACGTGTTTTTCAGCCCGAAATAAACGCGTTTTTTCAGACAACTGAATCCCTATGTAACTGCAAGACTCAGAAGAGCCCACACACTCAGCTCTTAACCCCAGTGTGCAGAAAGTGTCAAAACGTGTTTTTCAGCAAAAATAAACATGTTTCTGCAAGTTTGGTCACCCCCATGTAAGTTATGGGGCAGTAACAGCACACTTTTGAAAACGTGTTTTTCAGCCCGAAATAAACGCGTTTTTTCAGACAACTGAATCCCTATGTAACTGCAAGACTCAGAAGAGCCCACACACTCAGCTCTTAACCCCAGTGTGCAGAAAGTGTCAAAACATGATTTTCAGCAGAAATAAACATGTTTCTGCAAGTTTGGTCACCCCCATGTAAGTTATGGGGCAGTAACAGCACACTTTTGAAAACGTGTTTTTCAGCCCGAAATAAACGCGTTTTTTCAGACAACTGAATCCCTATGTAACTGCAAGACTCAGAAGAGCCCACACACTCAGCTCTTAACCCCAGTGTGCAGAAAGTGTCAAAACATGTTTTTCAGCAGAAATAAACATGTTTCTGCAAGTTTGGTCACCCCCATGTAAGTTATGGGGCAGTAACAGCACACTTTTGAAAACGTGTTTTTCAGCCTGAAATAAACACGTTTTTTCAGACAACTGAATCCCTATGTAACTGCAAGACTCAGAAGAGCCAACACACTCAGCTCTTAACCCCAGTGTGCAGAAAGTGTCAAAACATGTTTTTCAGCAGAAATAAACATGTTTCTGCAAGTTTGGTCACCCCCATGTAAGTTATGGGGCACTAACAGCACACTTTTGAAAACGTGTTTTTCAGCCTGAAATAAACACGTTTTTTCAGACAACTGAATCCCTATGTAACTGCAAGACTCAGAAGAGCCCACACACTCAGCTCTTAACCCCAGTGTGCAGAAAGTGTCAAAACATGTTTTTCAGCAGAAATAAACATGTTTCTGCAAGTTTGGTCACCCCCATGTAAGTTATGGGGCAGTAACAGCACACTTTTGAAAACGTGTTTTTCAGCCTGAAATAAACACGTTTTTTCAGACAACTGAATCCCTATGTAACTGCAAGACTCAGAAGAGCCCACACACTCAGCTCTTAACCCCAGTGTGCAGAAAGTGTCAAAACATGTTTTTCAGCAGAAATAAACATGTTTCTGCAAGTTTGGTCTCCCCCATGTAAGTTATGGGGCAGTAACAGCACACTTTTGAAAACGTGTTTTTCAGCCTGAAATAAACACGTTTTTTCAGACAACTGAATCCCTATGTAACTGCAAGACTCAGAAGAGCCCACACACTCAGCTCTTAACCCCAGTGTGCAGAAAGTGTCAAAACATGATTTTCAGCAGAAATAAACATGTTTCTGCAAGTTTGGTCAACCCCATGTAAGTTATGGGGCAGTAACAGCACACTTTTGAAAACGTGTTTTTCAGCCCGAAATAAACGCGTTTTTTCAGACAACTGAATCCCTATGTAACTGCAAGGCTCAAAAGAGCCCACACACTCAGCTCTTAACCCCAGTGTGCAGAAAGTGTCAAAACATGTTTTTCAGCAGAAATAAACATGTTTCTGCAAGTTTGGTCACCCCCATGTAAGTTATGGGGCAGTAACAGCACACTTTTGAAAACGTGTTTTTCAGCCCGAAATAAACGCGTTTTTTCAGACAACTGAATCCCTATGTAACTGCAAGACTCAGAAGAGCCCACACACTCAGCTCTTAACCCCAGTGTGCAGAAAGTGTCAAAACATGATTTTCAGCAGAAATAAACATGTTTCTGCAAGTTTGGTCACCCCCATGTAAGTTATGGGGCAGTAACAGCACACTTTTGAAAACGTGTTTTTCAGCCCGAAATAAACGCGTTTTTTCAGACAACTGAATCCCTATGTAACTGCAAGACTCAGAAGAGCCCACACACTCAGCTCTTAACCCCAGTGTGCAGAAAGTGTCAAAACGTGTTTTTCAGCAGAAATAAACATGTTTCTGCAAGTTTGGTCACCCCCATGTAAGTTATGGGGCAGTAACAGCACACTTTTGAAAACGTGTTTTTCAGCCCGAAATAAACGCGTTTTTTCAGACAACTGAATCCCTATGTAACTGCAAGACTCAGAAGAGCCCACACACTCAGCTCTTAACCCCAGTGTGCAGAAAGTGTCAAAACATGATTTTCAGCAGAAATAAACATGTTTCTGCAAGTTTGGTCACCCCCATGTAAGTTATGGGGCAGTAACAGCACACTTTTGAAAACGTGTTTTTCAGCCCGAAATAAACGCGTTTTTTCAGACAACTGAATCCCTATGTAACTGCAAGACTCAGAAGAGCCCACACACTCAGCTCTTAACCCCAGTGTGCAGAAAGTGTCAAAACATGTTTTTCAGCAGAAATAAACATGTTTCTGCAAGTTTGGTCACCCCCATGTAAGTTATGGGGCAGTAACAGCACACTTTTGAAAACGTGTTTTTCAGCCCGAAATAAACACGTTTTTTCAGACAACTGAATCCCTATGTAACTGCAAGACTCAGAAGAGCCCACACACTCAGCTCTTAACCCCAGTGTGCAGAAAGTGTCAAAACATGTTTTTCAGCAGAAATAAACATGTTTCTGCAAGTTTGGTCACCCCCATGTAAGTTATGGGGCAGTAACAGCACACTTTTGAAAACGTGTTTTTCAGCCTGAAATAAACACGTTTTTTCAGACAACTGAATCCCTATGTAACTGCAAGACTCAGAAGAGCCCACACACTCAGCTCTTAACCCCAGTGTGCAGAAAGTGTCAAAACATGTTTTTCAGCAGAAATAAACATGTTTCTGCAAGTTTGGTCACCCCCATGTAAGTTATGGGGCAGTAACAGCACACTTTTGAAAACGTGTTTTTCAGCCCGAAATAAACGCGTTTTTTCAGACAACTGAATCCCTATGTAACTGCAAGGCTCAAAAGAGCCCACACACTCAGCTCTTAACCCCAGTGTGCAGAAAGTGTCAAAACATGTTTTTCAGCAGAAATAAACATGTTTCTGCAAGTTTGGTCACCCCCATGTAAGTTATGGGGCAGTAACAGCACACTTTTGAAAACGTGTTTTTCAGCCCGAAATAAACGCGTTTTTTCAGACAACTGAATCCCTATGTAACTGCAAGACTCAGAAGAGCCCACACACTCAGCTCTTAACCCCAGTGTGCAGAAAGTGTCAAAACATGATTTTCAGCAGAAATAAACATGTTTCTGCAAGTTTGGTCAACCCCATGTAAGTTATGGGGCAGTAACAGCACACTTTTGAAAACGTGTTTTTCAGCCCGAAATAAACGCGTTTTTTCAGACAACTGAATCCCTATGTAACTGCAAGACTCAGAAGAGCCCACACACTCAGCTCTTAACCCCAGTGTGCAGAAAGTGTCAAAACATGTTTTTCAGCAGAAATAAACATGTTTCTGCAAGTTTGGTCACCCCCATGTAAGTTATGGGGCAGTAACAGCACACTTTTGAAAACGTGTTTTTCAGCCTGAAATAAACGCGTTTTTTCAGACAACTGAATCCCTATGTAACTGCAAGACTCAGAAGAGTCCACACACTCAGCTCTTAACCCCAGTGTGCAGAAAGTGTCAAAACATGATTTTCAGCAGAAATAAACATGTTTCTGCAAGTTTGGTCAACCCCATGTAAGTTATGGGGCAGTAACAGCACACTTTTGAAAACGTGTTTTTCAGCCCGAAATAAACGCGTTTTTTCAGACAACTGAATCCCTATGTAACTGCAAGGCTCAAAAGAGCCCACACACTCAGCTCTTAACCCCAGTGTGCAGAAAGTGTCAAAACATGTTTTTCAGCAGAAATAAACATGTTTCTGCAAGTTTGGTCACCCCCATGTAAGTTATGGGGCAGTAACAGCACACTTTTGAAAACGTGTTTTTCAGCCCGAAATAAACGCGTTTTTTCAGACAACTGAATCCCTATGTAACTGCAAGACTCAGAAGAGCCCACACACTCAGCTCTTAACCCCAGTGTGCAGAAAGTGTCAAAACGTGATTTTCAGCAGAAATAAACATGTTTCTGCAAGTTTGGTCACCCCCATGTAAGTTATGGGGCAGTAACAGCACACTTTTGAAAACGTGTTTTTCAGCCCGAAATAAACGCGTTTTTTCAGACAACTGAATCCCTATGTAACTGCAAGACTCAGAAGAGCCCACACACTCAGCTCTTAACCCCAGTGTGCAGAAAGTGTCAAAACGTGTTTTTCAGCAGAAATAAACATGTTTCTGCAAGTTTGGTCACCCCCATGTAAGTTATGGGGCAGTAACAGCACACTTTTGAAAACGTGTTTTTCAGCCCGAAATAAACGCGTTTTTTCAGACAACTGAATCCCTATGTAACTGCAAGACTCAGAAGAGCCCACACACTCAGCTCTTAACCCCAGTGTGCAGAAAGTGTCAAAACGTGTTTTTCAGCAGAAATAAACATGTTTCTGCAAGTTTGGTCACCCCCATGTAAGTTATGGGGCAGTAACAGCACACTTTTGAAAACGTGTTTTTCAGCCCGAAATAAACGCGTTTTTTCAGACAACTGAATCCCTATGTAACTGCAAGACTCAGAAGAGCCCACACACTCAGCTCTTAACCCCAGTGTGCAGAAAGTGTCAAAACATGTTTTTCAGCAGAAATAAACATGTTTCTGCAAGTTTGGTCACCCCCATGTAAGTTATGGGGCAGTAACAGCACACTTTTGAAAACGTGTTTTTCAGCCCGAAATAAACGCGTTTTTTCAGACAACTGAATCCCTATGTAACTGCAAGGCTCAAAAGAGCCCACACACTCAGCTCTTAACCCCAGTGTGCAGAAAGTGTCAAAACATGTTTTTCAGCAGAAATAAACATGTTTCTGCAAGTTTGGTCACCCCCATGTAAGTTATGGGGCAGTAACAGCACACTTTTGAAAACGTGTTTTTCAGCCCGAAATAAACGCGTTTTTTCAGACAACTGAATCCCTATGTAACTGCAAGACTCAGAAGAGCCCACACACTCAGCTCTTAACCCCAGTGTGCAGAAAGTGTCAAAACGTGTTTTTCAGCAGAAATAAACATGTTTCTGCAAGTTTGGTCACCCCCATGTAAGTTATGGGGCAGTAACAGCACACTTTTGAAAACGTGTTTTTCAGCCCGAAATAAACGCGTTTTTTCAGACAACTGAATCCCTATGTAACTGCAAGACTCAGAAGAGCCCACACACTCAGCTCTTAACCCCAGTGTGCAGAAAGTGTCAAAACGTGTTTTTCAGCAAAAATAAACATGTTTCTGCAAGTTTGGTCACCCCCATGTAAGTTATGGGGCAGTAACAGCACACTTTTGAAAACGTGTTTTTCAGCCCGAAATAAACGCGTTTTTTCAGACAACTGAATCCCTATGTAACTGCAAGACTCAGAAGAGCCCACACACTCAGCTCTTAACCCCAGTGTGCAGAAAGTGTCAAAACATGATTTTCAGCAGAAATAAACATGTTTCTGCAAGTTTGGTCACCCCCATGTAAGTTATGGGGCAGTAACAGCACACTTTTGAAAACGTGTTTTTCAGCCCGAAATAAACGCGTTTTTTCAGACAACTGAATCCCTATGTAACTGCAAGACTCAGAAGAGCCCACACACTCAGCTCTTAACCCCAGTGTGCAGAAAGTGTCAAAACATGTTTTTCAGCAGAAATAAACATGTTTCTGCAAGTTTGGTCACCCCCATGTAAGTTATGGGGCAGTAACAGCACACTTTTGAAAACGTGTTTTTCAGCCTGAAATAAACACGTTTTTTCAGACAACTGAATCCCTATGTAACTGCAAGACTCAGAAGAGCCAACACACTCAGCTCTTAACCCCAGTGTGCAGAAAGTGTCAAAACATGTTTTTCAGCAGAAATAAACATGTTTCTGCAAGTTTGGTCACCCCCATGTAAGTTATGGGGCACTAACAGCACACTTTTGAAAACGTGTTTTTCAGCCTGAAATAAACACGTTTTTTCAGACAACTGAATCCCTATGTAACTGCAAGACTCAGAAGAGCCCACACACTCAGCTCTTAACCCCAGTGTGCAGAAAGTGTCAAAACATGTTTTTCAGCAGAAATAAACATGTTTCTGCAAGTTTGGTCACCCCCATGTAAGTTATGGGGCAGTAACAGCACACTTTTGAAAACGTGTTTTTCAGCCTGAAATAAACACGTTTTTTCAGACAACTGAATCCCTATGTAACTGCAAGACTCAGAAGAGCCCACACACTCAGCTCTTAACCCCAGTGTGCAGAAAGTGTCAAAACATGTTTTTCAGCAGAAATAAACATGTTTCTGCAAGTTTGGTCTCCCCCATGTAAGTTATGGGGCAGTAACAGCACACTTTTGAAAACGTGTTTTTCAGCCTGAAATAAACACGTTTTTTCAGACAACTGAATCCCTATGTAACTGCAAGACTCAGAAGAGCCCACACACTCAGCTCTTAACCCCAGTGTGCAGAAAGTGTCAAAACATGATTTTCAGCAGAAATAAACATGTTTCTGCAAGTTTGGTCAACCCCATGTAAGTTATGGGGCAGTAACAGCACACTTTTGAAAACGTGTTTTTCAGCCCGAAATAAACGCGTTTTTTCAGACAACTGAATCCCTATGTAACTGCAAGGCTCAAAAGAGCCCACACACTCAGCTCTTAACCCCAGTGTGCAGAAAGTGTCAAAACATGTTTTTCAGCAGAAATAAACATGTTTCTGCAAGTTTGGTCACCCCCATGTAAGTTATGGGGCAGTAACAGCACACTTTTGAAAACGTGTTTTTCAGCCCGAAATAAACGCGTTTTTTCAGACAACTGAATCCCTATGTAACTGCAAGGCTCAAAAGAGCCCACACACTCAGCTCTTAACCCCAGTGTGCAGAAAGTGTCAAAACATGTTTTTCAGCAGAAATAAACATGTTTCTGCAAGTTTGGTCACCCCCATGTAAGTTATGGGGCAGTAACAGCACACTTTTGAAAACGTGTTTTTCAGCCCGAAATAGACGCGTTTTTTCAGACAACTGAATCCCTATGTAACTGCAAGACTCAGAAGAGCCCACACACTCAGCTCTTAACCCCAGTGTGCAGAAAGTGTCAAAACGTGATTTTCAGCAGAAATAAACATGTTTCTGCAAGTTTGGTCTCCCCCATGTAAGTTATGGGGCAGTAACAGCACACTTTTGAAAACGTGTTTTTCAGCCTGAAATAAACACGTTTTTTCAGACAACTGAATCCCTATGTAACTGCAAGACTCAGAAGAGCCCACACACTCAGCTCTTAACCCCAGTGTGCAGAAAGTGTCAAAACATGATTTTCAGCAGAAATAAACATGTTTCTGCAAGTTTGGTCACCCCCATGTAAGTTATGGGGCAGTAACAGCACACTTTTGAAAACGTGTTTTTCAGCCCGAAATAAACGCGTTTTTTCAGACAACTGAATCCCTATGTAACTGCAAGACTCAGAAGAGCCCACACACTCAGCTCTTAACCCCAGTGTGCAGAAAGTGTCAAAACGTGTTTTTCAGCAGAAATAAACATGTTTCTGCAAGTTTGGTCACCCCCATGTAAGTTATGGGGCAGTAACAGCACACTTTTGAAAACGTGTTTTTCAGCCCGAAATAAACGCGTTTTTTCAGACAACTGAATCCCTATGTAACTGCAAGACTCAGAAGAGCCCACACACTCAGCTCTTAACCCCAGTGTGCAGAAAGTGTCAAAACATGATTTTCAGCAGAAATAAACATGTTTCTGCAAGTTTGGTCACCCCCATGTAAGTTATGGGGCAGTAACAGCACACTTTTGAAAACGTGTTTTTCAGCCCGAAATAAACGCGTTTTTTCAGACAACTGAATCCCTATGTAACTGCAAGACTCAGAAGAGCCCACACACTCAGCTCTTAACCCCAGTGTGCAGAAAGTGTCAAAACATGTTTTTCAGCAGAAATAAACATGTTTCTGCAAGTTTGGTCACCCCCATGTAAGTTATGGGGCAGTAACAGCACACTTTTGAAAACGTGTTTTTCAGCCCGAAATAAACACGTTTTTTCAGACAACTGAATCCCTATGTAACTGCAAGACTCAGAAGAGCCCACACACTCAGCTCTTAACCCCAGTGTGCAGAAAGTGTCAAAACATGTTTTTCAGCAGAAATAAACATGTTTCTGCAAGTTTGGTCACCCCCATGTAAGTTATGGGGCAGTAACAGCACACTTTTGAAAACGTGTTTTTCAGCCTGAAATAAACACGTTTTTTCAGACAACTGAATCCCTATGTAACTGCAAGACTCAGAAGAGCCCACACACTCAGCTCTTAACCCCAGTGTGCAGAAAGTGTCAAAACATGTTTTTCAGCAGAAATAAACATGTTTCTGCAAGTTTGGTCACCCCCATGTAAGTTATGGGGCAGTAACAGCACACTTTTGAAAACGTGTTTTTCAGCCCGAAATAAACGCGTTTTTTCAGACAACTGAATCCCTATGTAACTGCAAGGCTCAAAAGAGCCCACACACTCAGCTCTTAACCCCAGTGTGCAGAAAGTGTCAAAACATGTTTTTCAGCAGAAATAAACATGTTTCTGCAAGTTTGGTCACCCCCATGTAAGTTATGGGGCAGTAACAGCACACTTTTGAAAACGTGTTTTTCAGCCCGAAATAAACGCGTTTTTTCAGACAACTGAATCCCTATGTAACTGCAAGACTCAGAAGAGCCCACACACTCAGCTCTTAACCCCAGTGTGCAGAAAGTGTCAAAACATGATTTTCAGCAGAAATAAACATGTTTCTGCAAGTTTGGTCAACCCCATGTAAGTTATGGGGCAGTAACAGCACACTTTTGAAAACGTGTTTTTCAGCCCGAAATAAACGCGTTTTTTCAGACAACTGAATCCCTATGTAACTGCAAGACTCAGAAGAGCCCACACACTCAGCTCTTAACCCCAGTGTGCAGAAA
Source organism: Lepisosteus platostomus (assembly GCF_059453375.1). Taxonomy (NCBI): domain Eukaryota; kingdom Metazoa; phylum Chordata; class Actinopteri; order Semionotiformes; family Lepisosteidae; genus Lepisosteus; species Lepisosteus platostomus. The sequence continues at coordinate 35,874,356 of NC_142614.1, read as the reverse complement.
GTGTCAAAACATGTTTTTCAGCAGAAATAAACATGTTTCTGCAAGTTTGGTCACCCCCATGTAAGTTATGGGGCAGTAACAGCACACTTTTGAAAACGTGTTTTTCAGCCTGAAATAAACGCGTTTTTTCAGACAACTGAATCCCTATGTAACTGCAAGACTCAGAAGAGTCCACACACTCAGCTCTTAACCCCAGTGTGCAGAAAGTGTCAAAACATGATTTTCAGCAGAAATAAACATGTTTCTGCAAGTTTGGTCAACCCCATGTAAGTTATGGGGCAGTAACAGCACACTTTTGAAAACGTGTTTTTCAGCCCGAAATAAACGCGTTTTTTCAGACAACTGAATCCCTATGTAACTGCAAGGCTCAAAAGAGCCCACACACTCAGCTCTTAACCCCAGTGTGCAGAAAGTGTCAAAACATGTTTTTCAGCAGAAATAAACATGTTTCTGCAAGTTTGGTCACCCCCATGTAAGTTATGGGGCAGTAACAGCACACTTTTGAAAACGTGTTTTTCAGCCCGAAATAAACGCGTTTTTTCAGACAACTGAATCCCTATGTAACTGCAAGACTCAGAAGAGCCCACACACTCAGCTCTTAACCCCAGTGTGCAGAAAGTGTCAAAACGTGATTTTCAGCAGAAATAAACATGTTTCTGCAAGTTTGGTCACCCCCATGTAAGTTATGGGGCAGTAACAGCACACTTTTGAAAACGTGTTTTTCAGCCCGAAATAAACGCGTTTTTTCAGACAACTGAATCCCTATGTAACTGCAAGACTCAGAAGAGCCCACACACTCAGCTCTTAACCCCAGTGTGCAGAAAGTGTCAAAACGTGTTTTTCAGCAGAAATAAACATGTTTCTGCAAGTTTGGTCACCCCCATGTAAGTTATGGGGCAGTAACAGCACACTTTTGAAAACGTGTTTTTCAGCCCGAAATAAACGCGTTTTTTCAGACAACTGAATCCCTATGTAACTGCAAGACTCAGAAGAGCCCACACACTCAGCTCTTAACCCCAGTGTGCAGAAAGTGTCAAAACATGATTTTCAGCAGAAATAAACATGTTTCTGCAAGTTTGGTCACCCCCATGTAAGTTATGGGGCAGTAACAGCACACTTTTGAAAACGTGTTTTTCAGCCCGAAATAAACGCGTTTTTTCAGACAACTGAATCCCTATGTAACTGCAAGACTCAGAAGAGCCCACACACTCAGCTCTTAACCCCAGTGTGCAGAAAGTGTCAAAACATGTTTTTCAGCAGAAATAAACATGTTTCTGCAAGTTTGGTCACCCCCATGTAAGTTATGGGGCAGTAACAGCACACTTTTGAAAACGTGTTTTTCAGCCTGAAATAAACACGTTTTTTCAGACAACTGAATCCCTATGTAACTGCAAGACTCAGAAGAGCCAACACACTCAGCTCTTAACCCCAGTGTGCAGAAAGTGTCAAAACATGTTTTTCAGCAGAAATAAACATGTTTCTGCAAGTTTGGTCACCCCCATGTAAGTTATGGGGCAGTAACAGCACACTTTTGAAAACGTGTTTTTCAGCCTGAAATAAACACGTTTTTTCAGACAACTGAATCCCTATGTAACTGCAAGACTCAGAAGAGCCCACACACTCAGCTCTTAACCCCAGTGTGCAGAAAGTGTCAAAACATGTTTTTCAGCAGAAATAAACATGTTTCTGCAAGTTTGGTCACCCCCATGTAAGTTATGGGGCAGTAACAGCACACTTTTGAAAACGTGTTTTTCAGCCTGAAATAAATACGTTTTTTCAGACAACTGAATCCCTATGTAACTGCAAGACTCAGAAGAGCCCACACACTCAGCTCTTAACCCCAGTGTGCAGAAAGTGTCAAAACATGTTTTTCAGCAGAAATAAACATGTTTCTGCAAGTTTGGTCACCCCCATGTAAGTTATGGGGCAGTAACAGCACACTTTTGAAAACGTGTTTTTCAGCCCGAAATAAACGCGTTTTTTCAGACAACTGAATCCCTATGTAACTGCAAGGCTCAAAAGAGCCCACACACTCAGCTCTTAACCCCAGTGTGCAGAAAGTGTCAAAACATGATTTTCAGCAGAAATAAACATGTTTCTGCAAGTTTTGTCACCCCCATGTAAGTTATGGGGCAGTAACAGCACACTTTTGAAAACGTGTTTTTCAGCCCGAAATAAACGCGTTTTTTCAGACAACTGAATCCCTATGTAACTGCAAGACTCAGAAGAGCCCACACACTCAGCTCTTAACCCCAGTGTGCAGAAAGTGTCAAAACATGTTTTTCAGCAGAAATAAACATGTTTCTGCAAGTTTGGTCACCCCCATGTAAGTTATGGGGCACTAACAGCACACTTTTGAAAACGTGTTTTTCAGCCTGAAATAAACACGTTTTTTCAGACAACTGAATCCCTATGTAACTGCAAGACTCAGAAGAGCCCACACACTCAGCTCTTAACCCCAGTGTGCAGAAAGTGTCAAAACATGTTTTTCAGCAGAAATAAACATGTTTCTGCAAGTTTGGTCACCCCCATGTAAGTTATGGGGCAGTAACAGCACACTTTTGAAAACGTGTTTTTCAGCCTGAAATAAACACGTTTTTTCAGACAACTGAATCCCTATGTAACTGCAAGACTCAGAAGAGCCCACACACTCAGCTCTTAACCCCAGTGTGCAGAAAGTGTCAAAACATGTTTTTCAGCAGAAATAAACATGTTTCTGCAAGTTTGGTCTCCCCCATGTAAGTTATGGGGCAGTAACAGCACACTTTTGAAAACGTGTTTTTCAGCCTGAAATAAACACGTTTTTTCAGACAACTGAATCCCTATGTAACTGCAAGACTCAGAAGAGCCCACACACTCAGCTCTTAACCCCAGTGTGCAGAAAGTGTCAAAACATGATTTTCAGCAGAAATAAACATGTTTCTGCAAGTTTGGTCAACCCCATGTAAGTTATGGGGCAGTAACAGCACACTTTTGAAAACGTGTTTTTCAGCCCGAAATAAACGCGTTTTTTCAGACAACTGAATCCCTATGTAACTGCAAGGCTCAAAAGAGCCCACACACTCAGCTCTTAACCCCAGTGTGCAGAAAGTGTCAAAACATGTTTTTCAGCAGAAATAAACATGTTTCTGCAAGTTTGGTCACCCCCATGTAAGTTATGGGGCAGTAACAGCACACTTTTGAAAACGTGTTTTTCAGCCCGAAATAAACGCGTTTTTTCAGACAACTGAATCCCTATGTAACTGCAAGGCTCAAAAGAGCCCACACACTCAGCTCTTAACCCCAGTGTGCAGAAAGTGTCAAAACATGTTTTTCAGCAGAAATAAACATGTTTCTGCAAGTTTGGTCACCCCCATGTAAGTTATGGGGCAGTAACAGCACACTTTTGAAAACGTGTTTTTCAGCCCGAAATAGACGCGTTTTTTCAGACAACTGAATCCCTATGTAACTGCAAGACTCAGAAGAGCCCACACACTCAGCTCTTAACCCCAGTGTGCAGAAAGTGTCAAAACGTGATTTTCAGCAGAAATAAACATGTTTCTGCAAGTTTGGTCTCCCCCATGTAAGTTATGGGGCAGTAACAGCACACTTTTGAAAACGTGTTTTTCAGCCTGAAATAAACACGTTTTTTCAGACAACTGAATCCCTATGTAACTGCAAGACTCAGAAGAGCCCACACACTCAGCTCTTAACCCCAGTGTGCAGAAAGTGTCAAAACATGATTTTCAGCAGAAATAAACATGTTTCTGCAAGTTTGGTCACCCCCATGTAAGTTATGGGGCAGTAACAGCACACTTTTGAAAACGTGTTTTTCAGCCCGAAATAAACGCGTTTTTTCAGACAACTGAATCCCTATGTAACTGCAAGACTCAGAAGAGCCCACACACTCAGCTCTTAACCCCAGTGTGCAGAAAGTGTCAAAACGTGTTTTTCAGCAGAAATAAACATGTTTCTGCAAGTTTGGTCACCCCCATGTAAGTTATGGGGCAGTAACAGCACACTTTTGAAAACGTGTTTTTCAGCCCGAAATAAACGCGTTTTTTCAGACAACTGAATCCCTATGTAACTGCAAGACTCAGAAGAGCCCACACACTCAGCTCTTAACCCCAGTGTGCAGAAAGTGTCAAAACATGATTTTCAGCAGAAATAAACATGTTTCTGCAAGTTTGGTCACCCCCATGTAAGTTATGGGGCAGTAACAGCACACTTTTGAAAACGTGTTTTTCAGCCCGAAATAAACGCGTTTTTTCAGACAACTGAATCCCTATGTAACTGCAAGACTCAGAAGAGCCCACACACTCAGCTCTTAACCCCAGTGTGCAGAAAGTGTCAAAACATGTTTTTCAGCAGAAATAAACATGTTTCTGCAAGTTTGGTCACCCCCATGTAAGTTATGGGGCAGTAACAGCACACTTTTGAAAACGTGTTTTTCAGCCCGAAATAAACACGTTTTTTCAGACAACTGAATCCCTATGTAACTGCAAGACTCAGAAGAGCCCACACACTCAGCTCTTAACCCCAGTGTGCAGAAAGTGTCAAAACATGTTTTTCAGCAGAAATAAACATGTTTCTGCAAGTTTGGTCACCCCCATGTAAGTTATGGGGCAGTAACAGCACACTTTTGAAAACGTGTTTTTCAGCCTGAAATAAACACGTTTTTTCAGACAACTGAATCCCTATGTAACTGCAAGACTCAGAAGAGCCCACACACTCAGCTCTTAACCCCAGTGTGCAGAAAGTGTCAAAACATGTTTTTCAGCAGAAATAAACATGTTTCTGCAAGTTTGGTCACCCCCATGTAAGTTATGGGGCAGTAACAGCACACTTTTGAAAACGTGTTTTTCAGCCCGAAATAAACGCGTTTTTTCAGACAACTGAATCCCTATGTAACTGCAAGGCTCAAAAGAGCCCACACACTCAGCTCTTAACCCCAGTGTGCAGAAAGTGTCAAAACATGTTTTTCAGCAGAAATAAACATGTTTCTGCAAGTTTGGTCACCCCCATGTAAGTTATGGGGCAGTAACAGCACACTTTTGAAAACGTGTTTTTCAGCCCGAAATAAACGCGTTTTTTCAGACAACTGAATCCCTATGTAACTGCAAGACTCAGAAGAGCCCACACACTCAGCTCTTAACCCCAGTGTGCAGAAAGTGTCAAAACATGATTTTCAGCAGAAATAAACATGTTTCTGCAAGTTTGGTCAACCCCATGTAAGTTATGGGGCAGTAACAGCACACTTTTGAAAACGTGTTTTTCAGCCCGAAATAAACGCGTTTTTTCAGACAACTGAATCCCTATGTAACTGCAAGACTCAGAAGAGCCCACACACTCAGCTCTTAACCCCAGTGTGCAGAAAGTGTCAAAACATGTTTTTCAGCAGAAATAAACATGTTTCTGCAAGTTTGGTCACCCCCATGTAAGTTATGGGGCAGTAACAGCACACTTTTGAAAACGTGTTTTTCAGCCTGAAATAAACGCGTTTTTTCAGACAACTGAATCCCTATGTAACTGCAAGACTCAGAAGAGTCCACACACTCAGCTCTTAACCCCAGTGTGCAGAAAGTGTCAAAACATGATTTTCAGCAGAAATAAACATGTTTCTGCAAGTTTGGTCAACCCCATGTAAGTTATGGGGCAGTAACAGCACACTTTTGAAAACGTGTTTTTCAGCCCGAAATAAACGCGTTTTTTCAGACAACTGAATCCCTATGTAACTGCAAGGCTCAAAAGAGCCCACACACTCAGCTCTTAACCCCAGTGTGCAGAAAGTGTCAAAACATGTTTTTCAGCAGAAATAAACATGTTTCTGCAAGTTTGGTCACCCCCATGTAAGTTATGGGGCAGTAACAGCACACTTTTGAAAACGTGTTTTTCAGCCCGAAATAAACGCGTTTTTTCAGACAACTGAATCCCTATGTAACTGCAAGACTCAGAAGAGCCCACACACTCAGCTCTTAACCCCAGTGTGCAGAAAGTGTCAAAACGTGATTTTCAGCAGAAATAAACATGTTTCTGCAAGTTTGGTCACCCCCATGTAAGTTATGGGGCAGTAACAGCACACTTTTGAAAACGTGTTTTTCAGCCCGAAATAAACGCGTTTTTTCAGACAACTGAATCCCTATGTAACTGCAAGACTCAGAAGAGCCCACACACTCAGCTCTTAACCCCAGTGTGCAGAAAGTGTCAAAACGTGTTTTTCAGCAGAAATAAACATGTTTCTGCAAGTTTGGTCACCCCCATGTAAGTTATGGGGCAGTAACAGCACACTTTTGAAAACGTGTTTTTCAGCCCGAAATAAACGCGTTTTTTCAGACAACTGAATCCCTATGTAACTGCAAGACTCAGAAGAGCCCACACACTCAGCTCTTAACCCCAGTGTGCAGAAAGTGTCAAAACATGATTTTCAGCAGAAATAAACATGTTTCTGCAAGTTTGGTCACCCCCATGTAAGTTATGGGGCAGTAACAGCACACTTTTGAAAACGTGTTTTTCAGCCCGAAATAAACGCGTTTTTTCAGACAACTGAATCCCTATGTAACTGCAAGACTCAGAAGAGCCCACACACTCAGCTCTTAACCCCAGTGTGCAGAAAGTGTCAAAACATGTTTTTCAGCAGAAATAAACATGTTTCTGCAAGTTTGGTCACCCCCATGTAAGTTATGGGGCAGTAACAGCACACTTTTGAAAACGTGTTTTTCAGCCTGAAATAAACACGTTTTTTCAGACAACTGAATCCCTATGTAACTGCAAGACTCAGAAGAGCCAACACACTCAGCTCTTAACCCCAGTGTGCAGAAAGTGTCAAAACATGTTTTTCAGCAGAAATAAACATGTTTCTGCAAGTTTGGTCACCCCCATGTAAGTTATGGGGCAGTAACAGCACACTTTTGAAAACGTGTTTTTCAGCCTGAAATAAACACGTTTTTTCAGACAACTGAATCCCTATGTAACTGCAAGACTCAGAAGAGCCCACACACTCAGCTCTTAACCCCAGTGTGCAGAAAGTGTCAAAACATGTTTTTCAGCAGAAATAAACATGTTTCTGCAAGTTTGGTCACCCCCATGTAAGTTATGGGGCAGTAACAGCACACTTTTGAAAACGTGTTTTTCAGCCTGAAATAAATACGTTTTTTCAGACAACTGAATCCCTATGTAACTGCAAGACTCAGAAGAGCCCACACACTCAGCTCTTAACCCCAGTGTGCAGAAAGTGTCAAAACATGTTTTTCAGCAGAAATAAACATGTTTCTGCAAGTTTGGTCACCCCCATGTAAGTTATGGGGCAGTAACAGCACACTTTTGAAAACGTGTTTTTCAGCCCGAAATAAACGCGTTTTTTCAGACAACTGAATCCCTATGTAACTGCAAGGCTCAAAAGAGCCCACACACTCAGCTCTTAACCCCAGTGTGCAGAAAGTGTCAAAACATGTTTTTCAGCAGAAATAAACATGTTTCTGCAAGTTTGGTCACCCCCATGTAAGTTATGGGGCAGTAACAGCACACTTTTGAAAACGTGTTTTTCAGCCCGAAATAAACGCGTTTTTTCAGACAACTGAATCCCTATGTAACTGCAAGACTCAGAAGAGCCCACACACTCAGCTCTTAACCCCAGTGTGCAGAAAGTGACAAAACATGATTTTCAGCAGAAATAAACATGTTTCTGCAAGTTTGGTCACCCCCATGTAAGTTATGGGGCAGTAACAGCACACTTTTGAAAACGTGTTTTTCAGCCTGAAATAAACACGTTTTTTCAGACAACTGAATCCCTATGTAACTGCAAGACTCAGAAGAGCCCACACACTCAGCTCTTAACCCCAGTGTGCAGAAAGTGTCAAAACATGTTTTTCAGCAGAAATAAACATGTTTCTGCAAGTTTGGTCACCCCCATGTAAGTTATGGGGCAGTAACAGCACACTTTTGAAAACGTGTTTTTCAGCCCGAAATAAACGCGTTTTTTCAGACAACTGAATCCCTATGTAACTGCAAGACTCAGAAGAGCCCACACACTCAGCTCTTAACCCCAGTGTGCAGAAAGTGTCAAAACATGATTTTCAGCAGAAATAAACATGTTTCTGCAAGTTTGGTCACCCCCATGTAAGTTATGGGGCAGTAACAGCACACTTTTGAAAACGTGTTTTTCAGCCCGAAATAAACGCGTTTTTTCAGACAACTGAATCCCTATGTAACTGCAAGACTCAGAAGAGCCCACACACTCAGCTCTTAACCCCAGTGTGCAGAAAGTGTCAAAACATGTTTTTCAGCAGAAATAAACATGTTTCTGCAAGTTTGGTCACCCCCATGTAAGTTATGGGGCAGTAACAGCACACTTTTGAAAACGTGTTTTTCAGCCTGAAATAAACACGTTTTTTCAGACAACTGAATCCCTATGTAACTGCAAGACTCAGAAGAGTCCACACACTCAGCTCTTAACCCCAGTGTGCAGAAAGTGTCAAAACATGATTTTCAGCAGAAATAAACATGTTTCTGCAAGTTTGGTCAACCCCATGTAAGTTATGGGGCAGTAACAGCACACTTTTGAAAACGTGTTTTTCAGCCCGAAATAAACGCGTTTTTTCAGACAACTGAATCCCTATGTAACTGCAAGGCTCAAAAGAGCCCACACACTCAGCTCTTAACCCCAGTGTGCAGAAAGTGTCAAAACATGTTTTTCAGCAGAAATAAACATGTTTCTGCAAGTTTGGTCACCCCCATGTAAGTTATGGGGCAGTAACAGCACACTTTTGAAAACGTGTTTTTCAGCCCGAAATAAACGCGTTTTTTCAGACAACTGAATCCCTATGTAACTGCAAGACTCAGAAGAGCCCACACACTCAGCTCTTAACCCCAGTGTGCAGAAAGTGTCAAAACGTGTTTTTCAGCAGAAATAAACATGTTTCTGCAAGTTTGGTCACCCCCATGTAAGTTATGGGGCAGTAACAGCACACTTTTGAAAACGTGTTTTTCAGCCCGAAATAAACGCGTTTTTTCAGACAACTGAATCCCTATGTAACTGCAAGACTCAGAAGAGCCCACACACTCAGCTCTTAACCCCAGTGTGCAGAAAGTGTCAAAACGTGTTTTTCAGCAGAAATAAACATGTTTCTGCAAGTTTGGTCACCCCCATGTAAGTTATGGGGCAGTAACAGCACACTTTTGAAAACGTGTTTTTCAGCCCGAAATAAACGCGTTTTTTCAGACAACTGAATCCCTATGTAACTGCAAGACTCAGAAGAGCCCACACACTCAGCTCTTAACCCCAGTGTGCAGAAAGTGTCAAAACATGTTTTTCAGCAGAAATAAACATGTTTCTGCAAGTTTGGTCACCCCCATGTAAGTTATGGGGCAGTAACAGCACACTTTTGAAAACGTGTTTTTCAGCCTGAAATAAACACGTTTTTTCAGACAACTGAATCCCTATGTAACTGCAAGACTCAGAAGAGCCAACACACTCAGCTCTTAACCCCAGTGTGCAGAAAGTGTCAAAACATGTTTTTCAGCAGAAATAAACATGTTTCTGCAAGTTTGGTCACCCCCATGTAAGTTATGGGGCAGTAACAGCACACTTTTGAAAACGTGTTTTTCAGCCCGAAATAAACGCGTTTTTTCAGACAACTGAATCCCTATGTAACTGCAAGGCTCAAAAGAGCCCACACACTCAGCTCTTAACCCCAGTGTGCAGAAAGTGTCAAAACATGTTTTTCAGCAGAAATAAACATGTTTCTGCAAGTTTGGTCACCCCCATGTAAGTTATGGGGCAATAACAGCACACTTTTGAAAACGTGTTTTTCAGCCCGAAATAAACGCGTTTTTTCAGACAACTGAATCCCTATGTAACTGCAAGACTCAGAAGAGCCCACACACTCAGCTCTTAACCCCAGTGTGCAGAAAGTGTCAAAACATGATTTTCAGCAGAAATAAACATGTTTCTGCAAGTTTGGTCACCCCCATGTAAGTTATGGGGCAGTAACAGCACACTTTTGAAAACGTGTTTTTCAGCCTGAAATAAACACGTTTTTTCAGACAACTGAATCCCTATGTAACTGCAAGACTCAGAAGAGCCCACACACTCAGCTCTTAACCCCAGTGTGCAGAAAGTGTCAAAACATGTTTTTCAGCAGAAATAAACATGTTTCTGCAAGTTTGGTCACCCCCATGTAAGTTATGGGGCAGTAACAGCACACTTTTGAAAACGTGTTTTTCAGCCTGAAATAAACACGTTTTTTCAGACAACTGAATCCCTATGTAACTGCAAGACTCAGAAGAGCCCACACACTCAGCTCTTAACCCCAGTGTGCAGAAAGTGTCAAAACATGTTTTTCAGCAGAAATAAACATGTTTCTGCAAGTTTGGTCACCCCCATGTAAGTTATGGGGCAGTAACAGCACACTTTTGAAAACGTGTTTTTCAGCCCGAAATAAACGCGTTTTTTCAGACAACTGAATCCCTATGTAACTGCAAGGCTCAAAAGAGCCCACACACTCAGCTCTTAACCCCAGTGTGCAGAAAGTGTCAAAACATGTTTTTCAGCAGAAATAAACATGTTTCTGCAAGTTTGGTCACCCCCATGTAAATTATGGGGCAGTAACAGCACACTTTTGAAAACGTGTTTTTCAGCCCGAAATAAACGCGTTTTTTCAGACAACTGAATCCCTATGTAACTGCAAGACTCAGAAGAGCCCACACACTCAGCTCTTAACCCCAGTGTGCAGAAAGTGACAAAACATGATTTTCAGCAGAAATAAACATGTTTCTGCAAGTTTGGTCACCCCCATGTAAGTTATGGGGCAGTAACAGCACACTTTTGAAAACGTGTTTTTCAGCCCGAAATAAACGCGTTTTTTCAGACAACTGAATCCCTATGTAACTGCAAGACTCAGAAGAGCCCACACACTCAGCTCTTAACCCCAGTGTGCAGAAAGTGTCAAAACGTGTTTTTCAGCAGAAATAAACATGTTTCTGCAAGTTTGGTCACCCCCATGTAAGTTATGGGGCAGTAACAGCACACTTTTGAAAACGTGTTTTTCAGCCTGAAATAAACACGTTTTTTCAGACAACTGAATCCCTATGTAACTGCAAGACTCAGAAGAGCCCACACACTCAGCTCTTAACCCCAGTGTGCAGAAAGTGTCAAAACATGTTTTTCAGCAGAAATAAACATGTTTCTGCAAGTTTGGTCACCCCCATGTAAGTTATGGGGCAGTAACAGCACACTTTTGAAAACGTGTTTTTCAGCCCGAAATAAACGCGTTTTTTCAGACAACTGAATCCCTATGTAACTGCAAGGCTCAAAAGAGCCCACACACTCAGCTCTTAACCCCAGTGTGCAGAAAGTGTCAAAACATGTTTTTCAGCAGAAATAAACATGTTTCTGCAAGTTTGGTCACCCCCATGTAAGTTATGGGGCAGTAACAGCACACTTTTGAAAACGTGTTTTTCAGCCCGAAATAAACGCGTTTTTTCAGACAACTGAATCCCTATGTAACTGCAAGACTCAGAAGAGCCCACACACTCAGCTCTTAACCCCAGTGTGCAGAAAGTGACAAAACATGATTTTCAGCAGAAATAAACATGTTTCTGCAAGTTTGGTCACCCCCATGTAAGTTATGGGGCAGTAACAGCACACTTTTGAAAACGTGTTTTTCAGCCTGAAATAAACACGTTTTTTCAGACAACTGAATCCCTATGTAACTGCAAGACTCAGAAGAGCCCACACACTCAGCTCTTAACCCCAGTGTGCAGAAAGTGTCAAAACATGATTTTCAGCAGAAATAAACATGTTTCTGCAAGTTTGGTCAACCCCATGTAAGTTATGGGGCAGTAACAGCACACTTTTGAAAACGTGTTTTTCAGCCCGAAATAAACGCGTTTTTTCAGACAACTGAATCCCTATGTAACTGCAAGGCTCAAAAGAGCCCACACACTCAGCTCTTAACCCCAGTGTGCAGAAAGTGTCAAAACATGTTTTTCAGCAGAAATAAACATGTTTCTGCAAGTTTGGTCACCCCCATGTAAGTTATGGGGCAATAACAGCACACTTTTGAAAACGTGTTTTTCAGCCCGAAATAAACGCGTTTTTTCAGACAACTGAATCCCTATGTAACTGCAAGACTCAGAAGAGCCCACACACTCAGCTCTTAACCCCAGTGTGCAGAAAGTGTCAAAACATGATTTTCAGCAGAAATAAACATGTTTCTGCAAGTTTGGTCACCCCCATGTAAGTTATGGGGCAGTAACAGCACACTTTTGAAAACGTGTTTTTCAGCCTGAAATAAACACGTTTTTTCAGACAACTGAATCCCTATGTAACTGCAAGACTCAGAAGAGCCCACACACTCAGCTCTTAACCCCAGTGTGCAGAAAGTGTCAAAACATGTTTTTCAGCAGAAATAAACATGTTTCTGCAAGTTTGGTCACCCCCATGTAAGTTATGGGGCAGTAACAGCACACTTTTGAAAACGTGTTTTTCAGCCTGAAATAAACACGTTTTTTCAGACAACTGAATCCCTATGTAACTGCAAGACTCAGAAGAGCCCACACACTCAGCTCTTAACCCCAGTGTGCAGAAAGTGTCAAAACATGTTTTTCAGCAGAAATAAACATGTTTCTGCAAGTTTGGTCACCCCCATGTAAGTTATGGGGCAGTAACAGCACACTTTTGAAAACGTGTTTTTCAGCCCGAAATAAACGCGTTTTTTCAGACAACTGAATCCCTATGTAACTGCAAGGCTCAAAAGAGCCCACACACTCAGCTCTTAACCCCAGTGTGCAGAAAGTGTCAAAACATGTTTTTCAGCAGAAATAAACATGTTTCTGCAAGTTTGGTCACCCCCATGTAAATTATGGGGCAGTAACAGCACACTTTTGAAAACGTGTTTTTCAGCCCGAAATAAACGCGTTTTTTCAGACAACTGAATCCCTATGTAACTGCAAGACTCAGAAGAGCCCACACACTCAGCTCTTAACCCCAGTGTGCAGAAAGTGACAAAACATGATTTTCAGCAGAAATAAACATGTTTCTGCAAGTTTGGTCACCCCCATGTAAGTTATGGGGCAGTAACAGCACACTTTTGAAAACGTGTTTTTCAGCCCGAAATAAACGCGTTTTTTCAGACAACTGAATCCCTATGTAACTGCAAGACTCAGAAGAGACCACACACTCAGCTCTTAACCCCAGTGTGCAGAAAGTGTCAAAACGTGTTTTTCAGCAGAAATAAACATGTTTCTGCAAGTTTGGTCACCCCCATGTAAGTTATGGGGCAGTAACAGCACACTTTTGAAAACGTGTTTTTCAGCCTGAAATAAACACGTTTTTTCAGACAACTGAATCCCTATGTAACTGCAAGACTCAGAAGAGCCCACACACTCAGCTCTTAACCCCAGTGTGCAGAAAGTGTCAAAACATGATTTTCAGCAGAAATAAACATGTTTCTGCAAGTTTGGTCAACCCCATGTAAGTTATGGGGCAGTAACAGCACACTTTTGAAAACGTGTTTTTCAGCCCGAAATAAACGCGTTTTTTCAGACAACTGAATCCCTATGTAACTGCAAGACTCAGAAGAGCCCACACACTCAGCTCTTAACCCCAGTGTGCAGAAAGTGACAAAACATGATTTTCAGCAGAAATAAACATGTTTCTGCAAGTTTGGTCACCCCCATGTAAGTTATGGGGCAGTAACAGCACACTTTTGAAAACGTGTTTTTCAGCCCGAAATAAACGCGTTTTTTCAGACAACTGAATCCCTATGTAACTGCAAGACTCAGAAGAGACCACACACTCAGCTCTTAACCCCAGTGTGCAGAAAGTGTCAAAACGTGTTTTTCAGCAGAAATAAACATGTTTCTGCAAGTTTGGTCACCCCCATGTAAGTTATGGGGCAGTAACAGCACACTTTTGAAAACGTGTTTTTCAGCCTGAAATAAACACGTTTTTTCAGACAACTGAATCCCTATGTAACTGCAAGACTCAGAAGAGCCCACACACTCAGCTCTTAACCCCAGTGTGCAGAAAGTGTCAAAACGTGTTTTTCAGCAGAAATAAACATGTTTCTGCAAGTTTGGTCACCCCCATGTAAGTATGGGGCAGTAACAGCACACTTTTGAAAACGTGTTTTTCAGCCTGAAATAAACACGTTTTTTCAGACAACTGAATCCCTATGTAACTGCAAGACTCAGAAGAGCCCACACACTCAGCTCTTAACCCCAGTGTGCAGAAAGTGTCAAAACATGATTTTCAGCAGAAATAAACATGTTTCTGCAAGTTTGGTCAACCCCATGTAAGTTATGGGGCAGTAACAGCACACTTTTGAAAACGTGTTTTTCAGCCCGAAATAAACGCGTTTTTTCAGACAACTGAATCCCTGTGTAACTGCAAGGCTCAAAAGAGCCCACACACTCAGCTCTTAACCCCAGTGTGCAGAAAGTGTCAAAACATGTTTTTCAGCAGAAATAAACATGTTTCTGCAAGTTTGGTCACCCCCATGTAAGTTATGGGGCAGTAACAGCACACTTTTGAAAACGTGTTTTTCAGCCCGAAATAAACACGTTTTTTCAGACAACTGAATCCCTATGTAACTGCAAGACTCAGAAGAGTCCACACACTCAGCTCTTAACCCCAGTGTGCAGAAAGTGTCAAAACATGATTTTCAGCAGAAATAAACATGTTTCTGCAAGTTTGGTCAACCCCATGTAAGTTATGGGGCAGTAACAGCACACTTTTGAAAACGTGTTTTTCAGCCCGAAATAAACGCGTTTTTTCAGACAACTGAATCCCTATGTAACTGCAAGACTCAGAAGAGCCCACACACTCAGCTCTTAACCCCAGTGTGCAGAAAGTGTCAAAACGTGTTTTTCAGCAGAAATAAACATGTTTCTGCAAGTTTGGTCACCCCCATGTAAGTTATGGGGCAGTAACAGCACACTTTTGAAAACGTGTTTTTCAGCCCGAAATAAACGCGTTTTTTCAGACAACTGAATCCCTATGTAACTGCAAGACTCAGAAGAGCCCACACACTCAGCTCTTAACCCCAGTGTGCAGAAAGTGTCAAAACGTGTTTTTCAGCAGAAATAAACATGTTTCTGCAAGTTTGGTCACCCCCATGTAAGTTATGGGGCAGTAACAGCACACTTTTGAAAACGTGTTTTTCAGCCCGAAATAAACGCGTTTTTTCAGACAACTGAATCCCTATGTAACTGCAAGACTCAGAAGAGCCCACACACTCAGCTCTTAACCCCAGTGTGCAGAAAGTGTCAAAACATGTTTTTCAGCAGAAATAAACATGTTTCTGCAAGTTTGGTCACCCCCATGTAAGTTATGGGGCAGTAACAGCACACTTTTGAAAACGTGTTTTTCAGCCTGAAATAAACACGTTTTTTCAGACAACTGAATCCCTATGTAACTGCAAGACTCAGAAGAGCCAACACACTCAGCTCTTAACCCCAGTGTGCAGAAAGTGTCAAAACATGTTTTTCAGCAGAAATAAACATGTTTCTGCAAGTTTGGTCACCCCCATGTAAGTTATGGGGCAGTAACAGCACACTTTTGAAAACGTGTTTTTCAGCCCGAAATAAACGCGTTTTTTCAGACAACTGAATCCCTATGTAACTGCAAGGCTCAAAAGAGCCCACACACTCAGCTCTTAACCCCAGTGTGCAGAAAGTGTCAAAACATGTTTTTCAGCAGAAATAAACATGTTTCTGCAAGTTTGGTCACCCCCATGTAAGTTATGGGGCAATAACAGCACACTTTTGAAAACGTGTTTTTCAGCCCGAAATAAACGCGTTTTTTCAGACAACTGAATCCCTATGTAACTGCAAGACTCAGAAGAGCCCACACACTCAGCTCTTAACCCCAGTGTGCAGAAAGTGTCAAAACATGATTTTCAGCAGAAATAAACATGTTTCTGCAAGTTTGGTCACCCCCATGTAAGTTATGGGGCAGTAACAGCACACTTTTGAAAACGTGTTTTTCAGCCTGAAATAAACACGTTTTTTCAGACAACTGAATCCCTATGTAACTGCAAGACTCAGAAGAGCCCACACACTCAGCTCTTAACCCCAGTGTGCAGAAAGTGTCAAAACATGTTTTTCAGCAGAAATAAACATGTTTCTGCAAGTTTGGTCACCCCCATGTAAGTTATGGGGCAGTAACAGCACACTTTTGAAAACGTGTTTTTCAGCCTGAAATAAACACGTTTTTTCAGACAACTGAATCCCTATGTAACTGCAAGACTCAGAAGAGCCCACACACTCAGCTCTTAACCCCAGTGTGCAGAAAGTGTCAAAACATGTTTTTCAGCAGAAATAAACATGTTTCTGCAAGTTTGGTCACCCCCATGTAAGTTATGGGGCAGTAACAGCACACTTTTGAAAACGTGTTTTTCAGCCCGAAATAAACGCGTTTTTTCAGACAACTGAATCCCTATGTAACTGCAAGGCTCAAAAGAGCCCACACACTCAGCTCTTAACCCCAGTGTGCAGAAAGTGTCAAAACATGTTTTTCAGCAGAAATAAACATGTTTCTGCAAGTTTGGTCACCCCCATGTAAATTATGGGGCAGTAACAGCACACTTTTGAAAACGTGTTTTTCAGCCCGAAATAAACGCGTTTTTTCAGACAACTGAATCCCTATGTAACTGCAAGACTCAGAAGAGCCCACACACTCAGCTCTTAACCCCAGTGTGCAGAAAGTGACAAAACATGATTTTCAGCAGAAATAAACATGTTTCTGCAAGTTTGGTCACCCCCATGTAAGTTATGGGGCAGTAACAGCACACTTTTGAAAACGTGTTTTTCAGCCCGAAATAAACGCGTTTTTTCAGACAACTGAATCCCTATGTAACTGCAAGACTCAGAAGAGCCCACACACTCAGCTCTTAACCCCAGTGTGCAGAAAGTGTCAAAACGTGTTTTTCAGCAGAAATAAACATGTTTCTGCAAGTTTGGTCACCCCCATGTAAGTTATGGGGCAGTAACAGCACACTTTTGAAAACGTGTTTTTCAGCCTGAAATAAACACGTTTTTTCAGACAACTGAATCCCTATGTAACTGCAAGACTCAGAAGAGCCCACACACTCAGCTCTTAACCCCAGTGTGCAGAAAGTGTCAAAACATGTTTTTCAGCAGAAATAAACATGTTTCTGCAAGTTTGGTCACCCCCATGTAAGTTATGGGGCAGTAACAGCACACTTTTGAAAACGTGTTTTTCAGCCCGAAATAAACGCGTTTTTTCAGACAACTGAATCCCTATGTAACTGCAAGGCTCAAAAGAGCCCACACACTCAGCTCTTAACCCCAGTGTGCAGAAAGTGTCAAAACATGTTTTTCAGCAGAAATAAACATGTTTCTGCAAGTTTGGTCACCCCCATGTAAGTTATGGGGCAGTAACAGCACACTTTTGAAAACGTGTTTTTCAGCCCGAAATAAACGCGTTTTTTCAGACAACTGAATCCCTATGTAACTGCAAGACTCAGAAGAGCCCACACACTCAGCTCTTAACCCCAGTGTGCAGAAAGTGACAAAACATGATTTTCAGCAGAAATAAACATGTTTCTGCAAGTTTGGTCACCCCCATGTAAGTTATGGGGCAGTAACAGCACACTTTTGAAAACGTGTTTTTCAGCCTGAAATAAACACGTTTTTTCAGACAACTGAATCCCTATGTAACTGCAAGACTCAGAAGAGCCCACACACTCAGCTCTTAACCCCAGTGTGCAGAAAGTGTCAAAACATGATTTTCAGCAGAAATAAACATGTTTCTGCAAGTTTGGTCAACCCCATGTAAGTTATGGGGCAGTAACAGCACACTTTTGAAAACGTGTTTTTCAGCCCGAAATAAACGCGTTTTTTCAGACAACTGAATCCCTATGTAACTGCAAGGCTCAAAAGAGCCCACACACTCAGCTCTTAACCCCAGTGTGCAGAAAGTGTCAAAACATGTTTTTCAGCAGAAATAAACATGTTTCTGCAAGTTTGGTCACCCCCATGTAAGTTATGGGGCAATAACAGCACACTTTTGAAAACGTGTTTTTCAGCCCGAAATAAACGCGTTTTTTCAGACAACTGAATCCCTATGTAACTGCAAGACTCAGAAGAGCCCACACACTCAGCTCTTAACCCCAGTGTGCAGAAAGTGTCAAAACATGATTTTCAGCAGAAATAAACATGTTTCTGCAAGTTTGGTCACCCCCATGTAAGTTATGGGGCAGTAACAGCACACTTTTGAAAACGTGTTTTTCAGCCTGAAATAAACACGTTTTTTCAGACAACTGAATCCCTATGTAACTGCAAGACTCAGAAGAGCCCACACACTCAGCTCTTAACCCCAGTGTGCAGAAAGTGTCAAAACATGTTTTTCAGCAGAAATAAACATGTTTCTGCAAGTTTGGTCACCCCCATGTAAGTTATGGGGCAGTAACAGCACACTTTTGAAAACGTGTTTTTCAGCCTGAAATAAACACGTTTTTTCAGACAACTGAATCCCTATGTAACTGCAAGACTCAGAAGAGCCCACACACTCAGCTCTTAACCCCAGTGTGCAGAAAGTGTCAAAACATGTTTTTCAGCAGAAATAAACATGTTTCTGCAAGTTTGGTCACCCCCATGTAAGTTATGGGGCAGTAACAGCACACTTTTGAAAACGTGTTTTTCAGCCCGAAATAAACGCGTTTTTTCAGACAACTGAATCCCTATGTAACTGCAAGGCTCAAAAGAGCCCACACACTCAGCTCTTAACCCCAGTGTGCAGAAAGTGTCAAAACATGTTTTTCAGCAGAAATAAACATGTTTCTGCAAGTTTGGTCACCCCCATGTAAATTATGGGGCAGTAACAGCACACTTTTGAAAACGTGTTTTTCAGCCCGAAATAAACGCGTTTTTTCAGACAACTGAATCCCTATGTAACTGCAAGACTCAGAAGAGCCCACACACTCAGCTCTTAACCCCAGTGTGCAGAAAGTGACAAAACATGATTTTCAGCAGAAATAAACATGTTTCTGCAAGTTTGGTCACCCCCATGTAAGTTATGGGGCAGTAACAGCACACTTTTGAAAACGTGTTTTTCAGCCCGAAATAAACGCGTTTTTTCAGACAACTGAATCCCTATGTAACTGCAAGACTCAGAAGAGACCACACACTCAGCTCTTAACCCCAGTGTGCAGAAAGTGTCAAAACGTGTTTTTCAGCAGAAATAAACATGTTTCTGCAAGTTTGGTCACCCCCATGTAAGTTATGGGGCAGTAACAGCACACTTTTGAAAACGTGTTTTTCAGCCTGAAATAAACACGTTTTTTCAGACAACTGAATCCCTATGTAACTGCAAGACTCAGAAGAGCCCACACACTCAGCTCTTAACCCCAGTGTGCAGAAAGTGTCAAAACATGATTTTCAGCAGAAATAAACATGTTTCTGCAAGTTTGGTCAACCCCATGTAAGTTATGGGGCAGTAACAGCACACTTTTGAAAACGTGTTTTTCAGCCCGAAATAAACGCGTTTTTTCAGACAACTGAATCCCTATGTAACTGCAAGGCTCAAAAGAGCCCACACACTCAGCTCTTAACCCCAGTGTGCAGAAAGTGTCAAAACATGTTTTTCAGCAGAAATAAACATGTTTCTGCAAGTTTGGTCACCCCCATGTAAGTTATGGGGCAGTAACAGCACACTTTTGAAAACGTGTTTTTCAGCCCGAAATAAACGCGTTTTTTCAGACAACTGAATCCCTATGTAACTGCAAGACTCAGAAGAGCCCACACACTCAGCTCTTAACCCCAGTGTGCAGAAAGTGTCAAAACATGATTTTCAGCAGAAATAAACATGTTTCTGCAAGTTTGGTCACCCCCATGTAAGTTATGGGGCAGTAACAGCACACTTTTGAAAACGTGTTTTTCAGCCCGAAATAAACGCGTTTTTTCAGACAACTGAATCCCTATGTAACTGCAAGACTCAGAAGAGCCCACACACTCAGCTCTTAACCCCAGTGTGCAGAAAGTGTCAAAACATGTTTTTCAGCAGAAATAAACATGTTTCTGCAAGTTTGGTCACCCCCATGTAAGTTATGGGGCAGTAACAGCACACTTTTGAAAACGTGTTTTTCAGCCTGAAATAAACACGTTTTTTCAGACAACTGAATCCCTATGTAACTGCAAGACTCAGAAGAGTCCACACACTCAGCTCTTAACCCCAGTGTGCAGAAAGTGTCAACACATGATTTTCAGCAGAAATAAACATGTTTCTGCAAGTTTGGTCAACCCCATGTAAGTTATGGGGCAGTAACAGCACACTTTTGAAAACGTGTTTTTCAGCCCGAAATAAACGCGTTTTTTCAGACAACTGAATCCCTATGTAACTGCAAGGCTCAAAAGAGCCCACACACTCAGCTCTTAACCCCAGTGTGCAGAAAGTGTCAAAACATGTTTTTCAGCAGAAATAAACATGTTTCTGCAAGTTTGGTCACCCCCATGTAAGTTATGGGGCAGTAACAGCACACTTTTGAAAACGTGTTTTTCAGCCCGAAATAAACGCGTTTTTTCAGACAACTGAATCCCTATGTAACTGCAAGACTCAGAAGAGCCCACACACTCAGCTCTTAACCCCAGTGTGCAGAAAGTGTCAAAACATGTTTTTCAGCAGAAATAAACATGTTTCTGCAAGTTTGGTCACCCCCATGTAAGTTATGGGGCAGTAACAGCACACTTTTGAAAACGTGTTTTTCAGCCTGAAATAAACACGTTTTTTCAGACAACTGAATCCCTATGTAACTGCAAGACTCAGAAGAGCCAACACACTCAGCTCTTAACCCCAGTGTGCAGAAAGTGTCAAAACATGTTTTTCAGCAGAAATAAACATGTTTCTGCAAGTTTGGTCACCCCCATGTAAGTTATGGGGCAGTAACAGCACACTTTTGAAAACGTGTTTTTCAGCCTGAAATAAACACGTTTTTTCAGACAACTGAATCCCTATGTAACTGCAAGACTCAGAAGAGCCCACACACTCAGCTCTTAACCCCAGTGTGCAGAAAGTGTCAAAACATGTTTTTCAGCAGAAATAAACATGTTTCTGCAAGTTTGGTCACCCCCATGTAAGTTATGGGGCAGTAACAGCACACTTTTGAAAACGTGTTTTTCAGCCCGAAATAAACGCGTTTTTTCAGACAACTGAATCCCTATGTAACTGCAAGGCTCAAAAGAGCCCACACACTCAGCTCTTAACCCCAGTGTGCAGAAAGTGTCAAAACATGTTTTTCAGCAGAAATAAACATGTTTCTGCAAGTTTGGTCACCCCCATGTAAATTATGGGGCAGTAACAGCACACTTTTGAAAACGTGTTTTTCAGCCCGAAATAAACGCGTTTTTTCAGACAACTGAATCCCTATGTAACTGCAAGACTCAGAAGAGCCCACACACTCAGCTCTTAACCCCAGTGTGCAGAAAGTGACAAAACATGATTTTCAGCAGAAATAAACATGTTTCTGCAAGTTTGGTCACCCCCATGTAAGTTATGGGGCAGTAACAGCACACTTTTGAAAACGTGTTTTTCAGCCCGAAATAAACGCGTTTTTTCAGACAACTGAATCCCTATGTAACTGCAAGACTCAGAAGAGCCCACACACTCAGCTCTTAACCCCAGTGTGCAGAAAGTGTCAAAACGTGTTTTTCAGCAGAAATAAACATGTTTCTGCAAGTTTGGTCACCCCCATGTAAGTTATGGGGCAGTAACAGCACACTTTTGAAAACGTGTTTTTCAGCCCGAAATAAACGCGTTTTTTCAGACAACTGAATCCCTATGTAACTGCAAGGCTCAAAAGAGCCCACACACTCAGCTCTTAACCCCAGTGTGCAGAAAGTGTCAAAACATGTTTTTCAGCAGAAATAAACATGTTTCTGCAAGTTTGGTCACCCCCATGTAAGTTATGGGGCAGTAACAGCACACTTTTGAAAACGTGTTTTTCAGCCCGAAATAAACGCGTTTTTTCAGACAACTGAATCCCTATGTAACTGCAAGACTCAGAAGAGCCCACACACTCAGCTCTTAACCCCAGTGTGCAGAAAGTGTCAAAACATGTTTTTCAGCAGAAATAAACATGTTTCTGCAAGTTTGGTCACCCCCATGTAAGTTATGGGGCAGTAACAGCACACTTTTGAAAACGTGTTTTTCAGCCTGAAATAAACACGTTTTTTCAGACAACTGAATCCCTATGTAACTGCAAGACTCAGAAGAGTCCACACACTCAGCTCTTAACCCCAGTGTGCAGAAAGTGTCAAAACATGATTTTCAGCAGAAATAAACATGTTTCTGCAAGTTTGGTCAACCCCATGTAAGTTATGGGGCAGTAACAGCACACTTTTGAAAACGTGTTTTTCAGCCCGAAATAAACGCGTTTTTTCAGACAACTGAATCCCTATGTAACTGCAAGGCTCAAAAGAGCCCACACACTCAGCTCTTAACCCCAGTGTGCAGAAAGTGTCAAAACATGTTTTTCAGCAGAAATAAACATGTTTCTGCAAGTTTGGTCACCCCCATGTAAGTTATGGGGCAGTAACAGCACACTTTTGAAAACGTGTTTTTCAGCCCGAAATAAACGCGTTTTTTCAGACAACTGAATCCCTATGTAACTGCAAGACTCAGAAGAGCCCACACACTCAGCTCTTAACCCCAGTGTGCAGAAAGTGTCAAAACGTGTTTTTCAGCAGAAATAAACATGTTTCTGCAAGTTTGGTCACCCCCATGTAAGTTATGGGGCAGTAACAGCACACTTTTGAAAACGTGTTTTTCAGCCCGAAATAAACGCGTTTTTTCAGACAACTGAATCCCTATGTAACTGCAAGACTCAGAAGAGCCCACACACTCAGCTCTTAACCCCAGTGTGCAGAAAGTGTCAAAACGTGTTTTTCAGCAGAAATAAACATGTTTCTGCAAGTTTGGTCACCCCCATGTAAGTTATGGGGCAGTAACAGCACACTTTTGAAAACGTGTTTTTCAGCCTGAAATAAACACGTTTTTTCAGACAACTGAATCCCTATGTAACTGCAAGACTCAGAAGAGCCCACACACTCAGCTCTTAACCCCAGTGTGCAGAAAGTGTCAAAACATGATTTTCAGCAGAAATAAACATGTTTCTGCAAGTTTGGTCACCCCCATGTAAGTTATGGGGCAGTAACAGCACACTTTTGAAAACGTGTTTTTCAGCCCGAAATAAACGCGTTTTTTCAGACAACTGAATCCCTATGTAACTGCAAGACTCAGAAGAGCCCACACACTCAGCTCTTAACCCCAGTGTGCAGAAAGTGTCAAAACGTGTTTTTCAGCAGAAATAAACATGTTTCTGCAAGTTTGGTCACCCCCATGTAAGTTATGGGGCAGTAACAGCACACTTTTGAAAACGTGTTTTTCAGCCCGAAATAAACGCGTTTTTTCAGACAACTGAATCCCTATGTAACTGCAAGACTCAGAAGAGCCCACACACTCAGCTCTTAACCCCAGTGTGCAGAAAGTGTCAAAACATGATTTTCAGCAGAAATAAACATGTTTCTGCAAGTTTGGTCACCCCCATGTAAGTTATGGGGCAGTAACAGCACACTTTTGAAAACGTGTTTTTCAGCCCGAAATAAACGCGTTTTTTCAGACAACTGAATCCCTATGTAACTGCAAGACTCAGAAGAGCCCACACACTCAGCTCTTAACCCCAGTGTGCAGAAAGTGTCAAAACATGTTTTTCAGCAGAAATAAACATGTTTCTGCAAGTTTGGTCACCCCCATGTAAGTTATGGGGCAGTAACAGCACACTTTTGAAAACGTGTTTTTCAGCCTGAAATAAACACGTTTTTTCAGACAACTGAATCCCTATGTAACTGCAAGACTCAGAAGAGCCAACACACTCAGCTCTTAACCCCAGTGTGCAGAAAGTGTCAAAACATGTTTTTCAGCAGAAATAAACATGTTTCTGCAAGTTTGGTCACCCCCATGTAAGTTATGGGGCAGTAACAGCACACTTTTGAAAACGTGTTTTTCAGCCTGAAATAAACACGTTTTTTCAGACAACTGAATCCCTATGTAACTGCAAGACTCAGAAGAGCCCACACACTCAGCTCTTAACCCCAGTGTGCAGAAAGTGTCAAAACATGTTTTTCAGCAGAAATAAACATGTTTCTGCAAGTTTGGTCACCCCCATGTAAGTTATGGGGCAGTAACAGCACACTTTTGAAAACGTGTTTTTCAGCCTGAAATAAACACGTTTTTTCAGACAACTGAATCCCTATGTAACTGCAAGACTCAGAAGAGCCCACACACTCAGCTCTTAACCCCAGTGTGCAGAAAGTGTCAAAACATGTTTTTCAGCAGAAATAAACATGTTTCTGCAAGTTTGGTCACCCCCATGTAAGTTATGGGGCAGTAACAGCACACTTTTGAAAACGTGTTTTTCAGCCTGAAATAAACACGTTTTTTCAGACAACTGAATCCCTATGTAACTGCAAGACTCAGAAGAGCCCACACACTCAGCTCTTAACCCCAGTGTGCAGAAAGTGTCAAAACATGATTTTCAGCAGAAATAAACATGTTTCTGCAAGTTTGGTCAACCCCATGTAAGTTATGGGGCAGTAACAGCACACTTTTGAAAACGTGTTTTTCAGCCCGAAATAAACGCGTTTTTTCAGACAACTGAATCCCTATGTAACTGCAAGGCTCAAAAGAGCCCACACACTCAGCTCTTAACCCCAGTGTGCAGAAAGTGTCAAAACATGTTTTTCAGCAGAAATAAACATGTTTCTGCAAGTTTGGTCACCCCCATGTAAGTTATGGGGCAGTAACAGCACACTTTTGAAAACGTGTTTTTCAGCCCGAAATAAACGCGTTTTTTCAGACAACTGAATCCCTATGTAACTGCAAGACTCAGAAGAGCCCACACACTCAGCTCTTAACCCCAGTGTGCAGAAAGTGACAAAACATGATTTTCAGCAGAAATAAACATGTTTCTGCAAGTTTGGTCACCCCCATGTAAGTTATGGGGCAGTAACAGCACACTTTTGAAAACGTGTTTTTCAGCCCGAAATAAACGCGTTTTTTCAGACAACTGAATCCCTATGTAACTGCAAGACTCAGAAGAGCCCACACACTCAGCTCTTAACCCCAGTGTGCAGAAAGTGTCAAAACGTGTTTTTCAGCAGAAATAAACATGTTTCTGCAAGTTTGGTCACCCCCATGTAAGTATGGGGCAGTAACAGCACACTTTTGAAAACGTGTTTTTCAGCCTGAAATAAACACGTTTTTTCAGACAACTGAATCCCTATGTAACTGCAAGACTCAGAAGAGCCCACACACTCAGCTCTTAACCCCAGTGTGCAGAAAGTGTCAAAACATGATTTTCAGCAGAAATAAACATGTTTCTGCAAGTTTGGTCAACCCCATGTAAGTTATGGGGCAGTAACAGCACACTTTTGAAAACGTGTTTTTCAGCCCGAAATAAACGCGTTTTTTCAGACAACTGAATCCCTGTGTAACTGCAAGGCTCAAAAGAGCCCACACACTCAGCTCTTAACCCCAGTGTGCAGAAAGTGTCAAAACATGTTTTTCAGCAGAAATAAACATGTTTCTGCAAGTTTGGTCACCCCCATGTAAGTTATGGGGCAGTAACAGCACACTTTTGAAAACGTGTTTTTCAGCCCGAAATAAACGCGTTTTTTCAGACAACTGAATCCCTATGTAACTGCAAGACTCAGAAGAGCCCACACACTCAGCTCTTAACCCCAGTGTGCAGAAAGTGTCAAAACATGTTTTTCAGCAGAAATAAACATGTTTCTGCAAGTTTGGTCACCCCCATGTAAGTTATGGGGCAGTAACAGCACACTTTTGAAAACGTGTTTTTCAGCCCGAAATAAACACGTTTTTTCAGACAACTGAATCCCTATGTAACTGCAAGACTCAGAAGAGTCCACACACTCAGCTCTTAACCCCAGTGTGCAGAAAGTGTCAAAACATGATTTTCAGCAGAAATAAACATGTTTCTGCAAGTTTGGTCAACCCCATGTAAGTTATGGGGCAGTAACAGCACACTTTTGAAAACGTGTTTTTCAGCCCGAAATAAACGCGTTTTTTCAGACAACTGAATCCCTATGTAACTGCAAGGCTCAAAAGAGCCCACACACTCAGCTCTTAACCCCAGTGTGCAGAAAGTGTCAAAACATGTTTTTCAGCAGAAATAAACATGTTTCTGCAAGTTTGGTCACCCCCATGTAAGTTATGGGGCAGTAACAGCACACTTTTGAAAACGTGTTTTTCAGCCCGAAATAGACGCGTTTTTTCAGACAACTGAATCCCTATGTAACTGCAAGACTCAGAAGAGCCCACACACTCAGCTCTTAACCCCAGTGTGCAGAAAGTGTCAAAACGTGATTTTCAGCAGAAATAAACATGTTTCTGCAAGTTTGGTCACCCCCATGTAAGTTATGGGGCAGTAACAGCACACTTTTGAAAACGTGTTTTTCAGCCTGAAATAAACACGTTTTTTCAGACAACTGAATCCCTATGTAACTGCAAGACTCAGAAGAGCCCACACACTCAGCTCTTAACCCCAGTGTGCAGAAAGTGTCAAAACATGATTTTCAGCAGAAATAAACATGTTTCTGCAAGTTTGGTCACCCCCATGTAAGTTATGGGGCAGTAACAGCACACTTTTGAAAACGTGTTTTTCAGCCCGAAATAAACGCGTTTTTTCAGACAACTGAATCCCTATGTAACTGCAAGACTCAGAAGAGCCCACACACTCAGCTCTTAACCCCAGTGTGCAGAAAGTGTCAAAACGTGTTTTTCAGCAGAAATAAACATGTTTCTGCAAGTTTGGTCACCCCCATGTAAGTTATGGGGCAGTAACAGCACACTTTTGAAAACGTGTTTTTCAGCCCGAAATAAACGCGTTTTTTCAGACAACTGAATCCCTATGTAACTGCAAGACTCAGAAGAGCCCACACACTCAGCTCTTAACCCCAGTGTGCAGAAAGTGTCAAAACATGATTTTCAGCAGAAATAAACATGTTTCTGCAAGTTTGGTCACCCCCATGTAAGTTATGGGGCAGTAACAGCACACTTTTGAAAACGTGTTTTTCAGCCCGAAATAAACGCGTTTTTTCAGACAACTGAATCCCTATG
Source organism: Lepisosteus platostomus (assembly GCF_059453375.1). Taxonomy (NCBI): domain Eukaryota; kingdom Metazoa; phylum Chordata; class Actinopteri; order Semionotiformes; family Lepisosteidae; genus Lepisosteus; species Lepisosteus platostomus. The sequence goes on along the minus strand of NC_142614.1, from coordinate 35,847,223 downwards.
TAACTGCAAGACTCAGAAGAGCCCACACACTCAGCTCTTAACCCCAGTGTGCAGAAAGTGTCAAAACATGTTTTTCAGCAGAAATAAACATGTTTCTGCAAGTTTGGTCACCCCCATGTAAGTTATGGGGCAGTAACAGCACACTTTTGAAAACGTGTTTTTCAGCCCGAAATAAACACGTTTTTTCAGACAACTGAATCCCTATGTAACTGCAAGACTCAGAAGAGCCCACACACTCAGCTCTTAACCCCAGTGTGCAGAAAGTGTCAAAACATGTTTTTCAGCAGAAATAAACATGTTTCTGCAAGTTTGGTCACCCCCATGTAAGTTATGGGGCAGTAACAGCACACTTTTGAAAACGTGTTTTTCAGCCTGAAATAAACACGTTTTTTCAGACAACTGAATCCCTATGTAACTGCAAGACTCAGAAGAGCCCACACACTCAGCTCTTAACCCCAGTGTGCAGAAAGTGTCAAAACATGTTTTTCAGCAGAAATAAACATGTTTCTGCAAGTTTGGTCACCCCCATGTAAGTTATGGGGCAGTAACAGCACACTTTTGAAAACGTGTTTTTCAGCCCGAAATAAACGCGTTTTTTCAGACAACTGAATCCCTATGTAACTGCAAGACTCAGAAGAGCCCACACACTCAGCTCTTAACCCCAGTGTGCAGAAAGTGTCAAAACATGATTTTCAGCAGAAATAAACATGTTTCTGCAAGTTTGGTCACCCCCATGTAAGTTATGGGGCAGTAACAGCACACTTTTGAAAACGTGTTTTTCAGCCCGAAATAAACGCGTTTTTTCAGACAACTGAATCCCTATGTAACTGCAAGACTCAGAAGAGCCCACACACTCAGCTCTTAACCCCAGTGTGCAGAAAGTGTCAAAACGTGATTTTCAGCAGAAATAAACATGTTTCTGCAAGTTTGGTCACCCCCATGTAAGTTATGGGGCAGTAACAGCACACTTTTGAAAACGTGTTTTTCAGCCTGAAATAAACACGTTTTTTCAGACAACTGAATCCCTATGTAACTGCAAGACTCAGAAGAGCCCACACACTCAGCTCTTAACCCCAGTGTGCAGAAAGTGTCAAAACATGATTTTCAGCAGAAATAAACATGTTTCTGCAAGTTTGGTCACCCCCATGTAAGTTATGGGGCAGTAACAGCACACTTTTGAAAACGTGTTTTTCAGCCCGAAATAAACGCGTTTTTTCAGACAACTGAATCCCTATGTAACTGCAAGACTCAGAAGAGCCCACACACTCAGCTCTTAACCCCAGTGTGCAGAAAGTGTCAAAACGTGTTTTTCAGCAGAAATAAACATGTTTCTGCAAGTTTGGTCACCCCCATGTAAGTTATGGGGCAGTAACAGCACACTTTTGAAAACGTGTTTTTCAGCCCGAAATAAACGCGTTTTTTCAGACAACTGAATCCCTATGTAACTGCAAGACTCAGAAGAGCCCACACACTCAGCTCTTAACCCCAGTGTGCAGAAAGTGTCAAAACATGATTTTCAGCAGAAATAAACATGTTTCTGCAAGTTTGGTCACCCCCATGTAAGTTATGGGGCAGTAACAGCACACTTTTGAAAACGTGTTTTTCAGCCCGAAATAAACGCGTTTTTTCAGACAACTGAATCCCTATGTAACTGCAAGACTCAGAAGAGCCCACACACTCAGCTCTTAACCCCAGTGTGCAGAAAGTGTCAAAACATGTTTTTCAGCAGAAATAAACATGTTTCTGCAAGTTTGGTCACCCCCATGTAAGTTATGGGGCAGTAACAGCACACTTTTGAAAACGTGTTTTTCAGCCCGAAATAAACACGTTTTTTCAGACAACTGAATCCCTATGTAACTGCAAGACTCAGAAGAGCCCACACACTCAGCTCTTAACCCCAGTGTGCAGAAAGTGTCAAAACATGTTTTTCAGCAGAAATAAACATGTTTCTGCAAGTTTGGTCACCCCCATGTAAGTTATGGGGCAGTAACAGCACACTTTTGAAAACGTGTTTTTCAGCCTGAAATAAACACGTTTTTTCAGACAACTGAATCCCTATGTAACTGCAAGACTCAGAAGAGCCCACACACTCAGCTCTTAACCCCAGTGTGCAGAAAGTGTCAAAACATGTTTTTCAGCAGAAATAAACATGTTTCTGCAAGTTTGGTCACCCCCATGTAAGTTATGGGGCAGTAACAGCACACTTTTGAAAACGTGTTTTTCAGCCCGAAATAAACGCGTTTTTTCAGACAACTGAATCCCTATGTAACTGCAAGACTCAGAAGAGCCCACACACTCAGCTCTTAACCCCAGTGTGCAGAAAGTGTCAAAACATGATTTTCAGCAGAAATAAACATGTTTCTGCAAGTTTGGTCACCCCCATGTAAGTTATGGGGCAGTAACAGCACACTTTTGAAAACGTGTTTTTCAGCCCGAAATAAACGCGTTTTTTCAGACAACTGAATCCCTATGTAACTGCAAGACTCAGAAGAGCCCACACACTCAGCTCTTAACCCCAGTGTGCAGAAAGTGTCAAAACATGTTTTTCAGCAGAAATAAACATGTTTCTGCAAGTTTGGTCACCCCCATGTAAGTTATGGGGCAGTAACAGCACACTTTTGAAAACGTGTTTTTCAGCCTGAAATAAACACGTTTTTTCAGACAACTGAATCCCTATGTAACTGCAAGACTCAGAAGAGTCCACACACTCAGCTCTTAACCCCAGTGTGCAGAAAGTGTCAAAACATGATTTTCAGCAGAAATAAACATGTTTCTGCAAGTTTGGTCAACCCCATGTAAGTTATGGGGCAGTAACAGCACACTTTTGAAAACGTGTTTTTCAGCCCGAAATAAACGCGTTTTTTCAGACAACTGAATCCCTATGTAACTGCAAGGCTCAAAAGAGCCCACACACTCAGCTCTTAACCCCAGTGTGCAGAAAGTGTCAAAACATGTTTTTCAGCAGAAATAAACATGTTTCTGCAAGTTTGGTCACCCCCATGTAAGTTATGGGGCAGTAACAGCACACTTTTGAAAACGTGTTTTTCAGCCCGAAATAAACGCGTTTTTTCAGACAACTGAATCCCTATGTAACTGCAAGACTCAGAAGAGCCCACACACTCAGCTCTTAACCCCAGTGTGCAGAAAGTGTCAAAACGTGTTTTTCAGCAGAAATAAACATGTTTCTGCAAGTTTGGTCACCCCCATGTAAGTTATGGGGCAGTAACAGCACACTTTTGAAAACGTGTTTTTCAGCCCGAAATAAACGCGTTTTTTCAGACAACTGAATCCCTATGTAACTGCAAGACTCAGAAGAGCCCACACACTCAGCTCTTAACCCCAGTGTGCAGAAAGTGTCAAAACGTGTTTTTCAGCAGAAATAAACATGTTTCTGCAAGTTTGGTCACCCCCATGTAAGTTATGGGGCAGTAACAGCACACTTTTGAAAACGTGTTTTTCAGCCTGAAATAAACACGTTTTTTCAGACAACTGAATCCCTATGTAACTGCAAGACTCAGAAGAGTCCACACACTCAGCTCTTAACCCCAGTGTGCAGAAAGTGTCAAAACATGATTTTCAGCAGAAATAAACATGTTTCTGCAAGTTTGGTCAACCCCATGTAAGTTATGGGGCAGTAACAGCACACTTTTGAAAACGTGTTTTTCAGCCCGAAATAAACGCGTTTTTTCAGACAACTGAATCCCTATGTAACTGCAAGGCTCAAAAGAGCCCACACACTCAGCTCTTAACCCCAGTGTGCAGAAAGTGTCAAAACATGTTTTTCAGCAGAAATAAACATGTTTCTGCAAGTTTGGTCACCCCCATGTAAGTTATGGGGCAGTAACAGCACACTTTTGAAAACGTGTTTTTCAGCCCGAAATAAACGCGTTTTTTCAGACAACTGAATCCCTATGTAACTGCAAGACTCAGAAGAGCCCACACACTCAGCTCTTAACCCCAGTGTGCAGAAAGTGTCAAAACGTGTTTTTCAGCAGAAATAAACATGTTTCTGCAAGTTTGGTCACCCCCATGTAAGTTATGGGGCAGTAACAGCACACTTTTGAAAACGTGTTTTTCAGCCCGAAATAAACGCGTTTTTTCAGACAACTGAATCCCTATGTAACTGCAAGACTCAGAAGAGCCCACACACTCAGCTCTTAACCCCAGTGTGCAGAAAGTGTCAAAACGTGTTTTTCAGCAGAAATAAACATGTTTCTGCAAGTTTGGTCACCCCCATGTAAGTTATGGGGCAGTAACAGCACACTTTTGAAAACGTGTTTTTCAGCCCGAAATAAACGCGTTTTTTCAGACAACTGAATCCCTATGTAACTGCAAGACTCAGAAGAGCCCACACACTCAGCTCTTAACCCCAGTGTGCAGAAAGTGTCAAAACATGTTTTTCAGCAGAAATAAACATGTTTCTGCAAGTTTGGTCACCCCCATGTAAGTTATGGGGCAGTAACAGCACACTTTTGAAAACGTGTTTTTCAGCCTGAAATAAACACGTTTTTTCAGACAACTGAATCCCTATGTAACTGCAAGACTCAGAAGAGCCAACACACTCAGCTCTTAACCCCAGTGTGCAGAAAGTGTCAAAACATGTTTTTCAGCAGAAATAAACATGTTTCTGCAAGTTTGGTCACCCCCATGTAAGTTATGGGGCAGTAACAGCACACTTTTGAAAACGTGTTTTTCAGCCCGAAATAAACGCGTTTTTTCAGACAACTGAATCCCTATGTAACTGCAAGGCTCAAAAGAGCCCACACACTCAGCTCTTAACCCCAGTGTGCAGAAAGTGTCAAAACATGTTTTTCAGCAGAAATAAACATGTTTCTGCAAGTTTGGTCACCCCCATGTAAGTTATGGGGCAATAACAGCACACTTTTGAAAACGTGTTTTTCAGCCCGAAATAAACGCGTTTTTTCAGACAACTGAATCCCTATGTAACTGCAAGACTCAGAAGAGCCCACACACTCAGCTCTTAACCCCAGTGTGCAGAAAGTGTCAAAACATGATTTTCAGCAGAAATAAACATGTTTCTGCAAGTTTGGTCACCCCCATGTAAGTTATGGGGCAGTAACAGCACACTTTTGAAAACGTGTTTTTCAGCCTGAAATAAACACGTTTTTTCAGACAACTGAATCCCTATGTAACTGCAAGACTCAGAAGAGCCCACACACTCAGCTCTTAACCCCAGTGTGCAGAAAGTGTCAAAACATGTTTTTCAGCAGAAATAAACATGTTTCTGCAAGTTTGGTCACCCCCATGTAAGTTATGGGGCAGTAACAGCACACTTTTGAAAACGTGTTTTTCAGCCTGAAATAAACACGTTTTTTCAGACAACTGAATCCCTATGTAACTGCAAGACTCAGAAGAGCCCACACACTCAGCTCTTAACCCCAGTGTGCAGAAAGTGTCAAAACATGTTTTTCAGCAGAAATAAACATGTTTCTGCAAGTTTGGTCACCCCCATGTAAGTTATGGGGCAGTAACAGCACACTTTTGAAAACGTGTTTTTCAGCCCGAAATAAACGCGTTTTTTCAGACAACTGAATCCCTATGTAACTGCAAGGCTCAAAAGAGCCCACACACTCAGCTCTTAACCCCAGTGTGCAGAAAGTGTCAAAACATGTTTTTCAGCAGAAATAAACATGTTTCTGCAAGTTTGGTCACCCCCATGTAAATTATGGGGCAGTAACAGCACACTTTTGAAAACGTGTTTTTCAGCCCGAAATAAACGCGTTTTTTCAGACAACTGAATCCCTATGTAACTGCAAGACTCAGAAGAGCCCACACACTCAGCTCTTAACCCCAGTGTGCAGAAAGTGACAAAACATGATTTTCAGCAGAAATAAACATGTTTCTGCAAGTTTGGTCACCCCCATGTAAGTTATGGGGCAGTAACAGCACACTTTTGAAAACGTGTTTTTCAGCCCGAAATAAACGCGTTTTTTCAGACAACTGAATCCCTATGTAACTGCAAGACTCAGAAGAGCCCACACACTCAGCTCTTAACCCCAGTGTGCAGAAAGTGTCAAAACGTGTTTTTCAGCAGAAATAAACATGTTTCTGCAAGTTTGGTCACCCCCATGTAAGTTATGGGGCAGTAACAGCACACTTTTGAAAACGTGTTTTTCAGCCTGAAATAAACACGTTTTTTCAGACAACTGAATCCCTATGTAACTGCAAGACTCAGAAGAGCCCACACACTCAGCTCTTAACCCCAGTGTGCAGAAAGTGTCAAAACATGTTTTTCAGCAGAAATAAACATGTTTCTGCAAGTTTGGTCACCCCCATGTAAGTTATGGGGCAGTAACAGCACACTTTTGAAAACGTGTTTTTCAGCCCGAAATAAACGCGTTTTTTCAGACAACTGAATCCCTATGTAACTGCAAGGCTCAAAAGAGCCCACACACTCAGCTCTTAACCCCAGTGTGCAGAAAGTGTCAAAACATGTTTTTCAGCAGAAATAAACATGTTTCTGCAAGTTTGGTCACCCCCATGTAAGTTATGGGGCAGTAACAGCACACTTTTGAAAACGTGTTTTTCAGCCCGAAATAAACGCGTTTTTTCAGACAACTGAATCCCTATGTAACTGCAAGACTCAGAAGAGCCCACACACTCAGCTCTTAACCCCAGTGTGCAGAAAGTGACAAAACATGATTTTCAGCAGAAATAAACATGTTTCTGCAAGTTTGGTCACCCCCATGTAAGTTATGGGGCAGTAACAGCACACTTTTGAAAACGTGTTTTTCAGCCTGAAATAAACACGTTTTTTCAGACAACTGAATCCCTATGTAACTGCAAGACTCAGAAGAGCCCACACACTCAGCTCTTAACCCCAGTGTGCAGAAAGTGTCAAAACATGATTTTCAGCAGAAATAAACATGTTTCTGCAAGTTTGGTCAACCCCATGTAAGTTATGGGGCAGTAACAGCACACTTTTGAAAACGTGTTTTTCAGCCCGAAATAAACGCGTTTTTTCAGACAACTGAATCCCTATGTAACTGCAAGGCTCAAAAGAGCCCACACACTCAGCTCTTAACCCCAGTGTGCAGAAAGTGTCAAAACATGTTTTTCAGCAGAAATAAACATGTTTCTGCAAGTTTGGTCACCCCCATGTAAGTTATGGGGCAATAACAGCACACTTTTGAAAACGTGTTTTTCAGCCCGAAATAAACGCGTTTTTTCAGACAACTGAATCCCTATGTAACTGCAAGACTCAGAAGAGCCCACACACTCAGCTCTTAACCCCAGTGTGCAGAAAGTGTCAAAACATGATTTTCAGCAGAAATAAACATGTTTCTGCAAGTTTGGTCACCCCCATGTAAGTTATGGGGCAGTAACAGCACACTTTTGAAAACGTGTTTTTCAGCCTGAAATAAACACGTTTTTTCAGACAACTGAATCCCTATGTAACTGCAAGACTCAGAAGAGCCCACACACTCAGCTCTTAACCCCAGTGTGCAGAAAGTGTCAAAACATGTTTTTCAGCAGAAATAAACATGTTTCTGCAAGTTTGGTCACCCCCATGTAAGTTATGGGGCAGTAACAGCACACTTTTGAAAACGTGTTTTTCAGCCTGAAATAAACACGTTTTTTCAGACAACTGAATCCCTATGTAACTGCAAGACTCAGAAGAGCCCACACACTCAGCTCTTAACCCCAGTGTGCAGAAAGTGTCAAAACATGTTTTTCAGCAGAAATAAACATGTTTCTGCAAGTTTGGTCACCCCCATGTAAGTTATGGGGCAGTAACAGCACACTTTTGAAAACGTGTTTTTCAGCCCGAAATAAACGCGTTTTTTCAGACAACTGAATCCCTATGTAACTGCAAGGCTCAAAAGAGCCCACACACTCAGCTCTTAACCCCAGTGTGCAGAAAGTGTCAAAACATGTTTTTCAGCAGAAATAAACATGTTTCTGCAAGTTTGGTCACCCCCATGTAAATTATGGGGCAGTAACAGCACACTTTTGAAAACGTGTTTTTCAGCCCGAAATAAACGCGTTTTTTCAGACAACTGAATCCCTATGTAACTGCAAGACTCAGAAGAGCCCACACACTCAGCTCTTAACCCCAGTGTGCAGAAAGTGACAAAACATGATTTTCAGCAGAAATAAACATGTTTCTGCAAGTTTGGTCACCCCCATGTAAGTTATGGGGCAGTAACAGCACACTTTTGAAAACGTGTTTTTCAGCCCGAAATAAACGCGTTTTTTCAGACAACTGAATCCCTATGTAACTGCAAGACTCAGAAGAGACCACACACTCAGCTCTTAACCCCAGTGTGCAGAAAGTGTCAAAACGTGTTTTTCAGCAGAAATAAACATGTTTCTGCAAGTTTGGTCACCCCCATGTAAGTTATGGGGCAGTAACAGCACACTTTTGAAAACGTGTTTTTCAGCCTGAAATAAACACGTTTTTTCAGACAACTGAATCCCTATGTAACTGCAAGACTCAGAAGAGCCCACACACTCAGCTCTTAACCCCAGTGTGCAGAAAGTGTCAAAACATGATTTTCAGCAGAAATAAACATGTTTCTGCAAGTTTGGTCAACCCCATGTAAGTTATGGGGCAGTAACAGCACACTTTTGAAAACGTGTTTTTCAGCCCGAAATAAACGCGTTTTTTCAGACAACTGAATCCCTATGTAACTGCAAGGCTCAAAAGAGCCCACACACTCAGCTCTTAACCCCAGTGTGCAGAAAGTGTCAAAACATGTTTTTCAGCAGAAATAAACATGTTTCTGCAAGTTTGGTCACCCCCATGTAAGTTATGGGGCAGTAACAGCACACTTTTGAAAACGTGTTTTTCAGCCCGAAATAAACGCGTTTTTTCAGACAACTGAATCCCTATGTAACTGCAAGACTCAGAAGAGCCCACACACTCAGCTCTTAACCCCAGTGTGCAGAAAGTGTCAAAACATGATTTTCAGCAGAAATAAACATGTTTCTGCAAGTTTGGTCACCCCCATGTAAGTTATGGGGCAGTAACAGCACACTTTTGAAAACGTGTTTTTCAGCCCGAAATAAACGCGTTTTTTCAGACAACTGAATCCCTATGTAACTGCAAGACTCAGAAGAGCCCACACACTCAGCTCTTAACCCCAGTGTGCAGAAAGTGTCAAAACATGTTTTTCAGCAGAAATAAACATGTTTCTGCAAGTTTGGTCACCCCCATGTAAGTTATGGGGCAGTAACAGCACACTTTTGAAAACGTGTTTTTCAGCCTGAAATAAACACGTTTTTTCAGACAACTGAATCCCTATGTAACTGCAAGACTCAGAAGAGTCCACACACTCAGCTCTTAACCCCAGTGTGCAGAAAGTGTCAACACATGATTTTCAGCAGAAATAAACATGTTTCTGCAAGTTTGGTCAACCCCATGTAAGTTATGGGGCAGTAACAGCACACTTTTGAAAACGTGTTTTTCAGCCCGAAATAAACGCGTTTTTTCAGACAACTGAATCCCTATGTAACTGCAAGGCTCAAAAGAGCCCACACACTCAGCTCTTAACCCCAGTGTGCAGAAAGTGTCAAAACATGTTTTTCAGCAGAAATAAACATGTTTCTGCAAGTTTGGTCACCCCCATGTAAGTTATGGGGCAGTAACAGCACACTTTTGAAAACGTGTTTTTCAGCCCGAAATAAACGCGTTTTTTCAGACAACTGAATCCCTATGTAACTGCAAGACTCAGAAGAGCCCACACACTCAGCTCTTAACCCCAGTGTGCAGAAAGTGTCAAAACATGTTTTTCAGCAGAAATAAACATGTTTCTGCAAGTTTGGTCACCCCCATGTAAGTTATGGGGCAGTAACAGCACACTTTTGAAAACGTGTTTTTCAGCCTGAAATAAACACGTTTTTTCAGACAACTGAATCCCTATGTAACTGCAAGACTCAGAAGAGCCAACACACTCAGCTCTTAACCCCAGTGTGCAGAAAGTGTCAAAACATGTTTTTCAGCAGAAATAAACATGTTTCTGCAAGTTTGGTCACCCCCATGTAAGTTATGGGGCAGTAACAGCACACTTTTGAAAACGTGTTTTTCAGCCTGAAATAAACACGTTTTTTCAGACAACTGAATCCCTATGTAACTGCAAGACTCAGAAGAGCCCACACACTCAGCTCTTAACCCCAGTGTGCAGAAAGTGTCAAAACATGTTTTTCAGCAGAAATAAACATGTTTCTGCAAGTTTGGTCACCCCCATGTAAGTTATGGGGCAGTAACAGCACACTTTTGAAAACGTGTTTTTCAGCCCGAAATAAACGCGTTTTTTCAGACAACTGAATCCCTATGTAACTGCAAGGCTCAAAAGAGCCCACACACTCAGCTCTTAACCCCAGTGTGCAGAAAGTGTCAAAACATGTTTTTCAGCAGAAATAAACATGTTTCTGCAAGTTTGGTCACCCCCATGTAAATTATGGGGCAGTAACAGCACACTTTTGAAAACGTGTTTTTCAGCCCGAAATAAACGCGTTTTTTCAGACAACTGAATCCCTATGTAACTGCAAGACTCAGAAGAGCCCACACACTCAGCTCTTAACCCCAGTGTGCAGAAAGTGACAAAACATGATTTTCAGCAGAAATAAACATGTTTCTGCAAGTTTGGTCACCCCCATGTAAGTTATGGGGCAGTAACAGCACACTTTTGAAAACGTGTTTTTCAGCCCGAAATAAACGCGTTTTTTCAGACAACTGAATCCCTATGTAACTGCAAGACTCAGAAGAGCCCACACACTCAGCTCTTAACCCCAGTGTGCAGAAAGTGTCAAAACGTGTTTTTCAGCAGAAATAAACATGTTTCTGCAAGTTTGGTCACCCCCATGTAAGTTATGGGGCAGTAACAGCACACTTTTGAAAACGTGTTTTTCAGCCTGAAATAAACACGTTTTTTCAGACAACTGAATCCCTATGTAACTGCAAGACTCAGAAGAGCCCACACACTCAGCTCTTAACCCCAGTGTGCAGAAAGTGTCAAAACATGATTTTCAGCAGAAATAAACATGTTTCTGCAAGTTTGGTCAACCCCATGTAAGTTATGGGGCAGTAACAGCACACTTTTGAAAACGTGTTTTTCAGCCCGAAATAAACGCGTTTTTTCAGACAACTGAATCCCTATGTAACTGCAAGGCTCAAAAGAGCCCACACACTCAGCTCTTAACCCCAGTGTGCAGAAAGTGTCAAAACATGTTTTTCAGCAGAAATAAACATGTTTCTGCAAGTTTGGTCACCCCCATGTAAGTTATGGGGCAGTAACAGCACACTTTTGAAAACGTGTTTTTCAGCCCGAAATAAACGCGTTTTTTCAGACAACTGAATCCCTATGTAACTGCAAGACTCAGAAGAGCCCACACACTCAGCTCTTAACCCCAGTGTGCAGAAAGTGTCAAAACATGTTTTTCAGCAGAAATAAACATGTTTCTGCAAGTTTGGTCACCCCCATGTAAGTTATGGGGCAGTAACAGCACACTTTTGAAAACGTGTTTTTCAGCCTGAAATAAACACGTTTTTTCAGACAACTGAATCCCTATGTAACTGCAAGACTCAGAAGAGTCCACACACTCAGCTCTTAACCCCAGTGTGCAGAAAGTGTCAAAACATGATTTTCAGCAGAAATAAACATGTTTCTGCAAGTTTGGTCAACCCCATGTAAGTTATGGGGCAGTAACAGCACACTTTTGAAAACGTGTTTTTCAGCCCGAAATAAACGCGTTTTTTCAGACAACTGAATCCCTATGTAACTGCAAGGCTCAAAAGAGCCCACACACTCAGCTCTTAACCCCAGTGTGCAGAAAGTGTCAAAACATGTTTTTCAGCAGAAATAAACATGTTTCTGCAAGTTTGGTCACCCCCATGTAAGTTATGGGGCAGTAACAGCACACTTTTGAAAACGTGTTTTTCAGCCCGAAATAAACGCGTTTTTTCAGACAACTGAATCCCTATGTAACTGCAAGACTCAGAAGAGCCCACACACTCAGCTCTTAACCCCAGTGTGCAGAAAGTGTCAAAACGTGTTTTTCAGCAGAAATAAACATGTTTCTGCAAGTTTGGTCACCCCCATGTAAGTTATGGGGCAGTAACAGCACACTTTTGAAAACGTGTTTTTCAGCCCGAAATAAACGCGTTTTTTCAGACAACTGAATCCCTATGTAACTGCAAGACTCAGAAGAGCCCACACACTCAGCTCTTAACCCCAGTGTGCAGAAAGTGTCAAAACGTGTTTTTCAGCAGAAATAAACATGTTTCTGCAAGTTTGGTCACCCCCATGTAAGTTATGGGGCAGTAACAGCACACTTTTGAAAACGTGTTTTTCAGCCTGAAATAAACACGTTTTTTCAGACAACTGAATCCCTATGTAACTGCAAGACTCAGAAGAGCCCACACACTCAGCTCTTAACCCCAGTGTGCAGAAAGTGTCAAAACATGATTTTCAGCAGAAATAAACATGTTTCTGCAAGTTTGGTCACCCCCATGTAAGTTATGGGGCAGTAACAGCACACTTTTGAAAACGTGTTTTTCAGCCCGAAATAAACGCGTTTTTTCAGACAACTGAATCCCTATGTAACTGCAAGACTCAGAAGAGCCCACACACTCAGCTCTTAACCCCAGTGTGCAGAAAGTGTCAAAACGTGTTTTTCAGCAGAAATAAACATGTTTCTGCAAGTTTGGTCACCCCCATGTAAGTTATGGGGCAGTAACAGCACACTTTTGAAAACGTGTTTTTCAGCCCGAAATAAACGCGTTTTTTCAGACAACTGAATCCCTATGTAACTGCAAGACTCAGAAGAGCCCACACACTCAGCTCTTAACCCCAGTGTGCAGAAAGTGTCAAAACATGATTTTCAGCAGAAATAAACATGTTTCTGCAAGTTTGGTCACCCCCATGTAAGTTATGGGGCAGTAACAGCACACTTTTGAAAACGTGTTTTTCAGCCCGAAATAAACGCGTTTTTTCAGACAACTGAATCCCTATGTAACTGCAAGACTCAGAAGAGCCCACACACTCAGCTCTTAACCCCAGTGTGCAGAAAGTGTCAAAACATGTTTTTCAGCAGAAATAAACATGTTTCTGCAAGTTTGGTCACCCCCATGTAAGTTATGGGGCAGTAACAGCACACTTTTGAAAACGTGTTTTTCAGCCTGAAATAAACACGTTTTTTCAGACAACTGAATCCCTATGTAACTGCAAGACTCAGAAGAGCCAACACACTCAGCTCTTAACCCCAGTGTGCAGAAAGTGTCAAAACATGTTTTTCAGCAGAAATAAACATGTTTCTGCAAGTTTGGTCACCCCCATGTAAGTTATGGGGCAGTAACAGCACACTTTTGAAAACGTGTTTTTCAGCCTGAAATAAACACGTTTTTTCAGACAACTGAATCCCTATGTAACTGCAAGACTCAGAAGAGCCCACACACTCAGCTCTTAACCCCAGTGTGCAGAAAGTGTCAAAACATGTTTTTCAGCAGAAATAAACATGTTTCTGCAAGTTTGGTCACCCCCATGTAAGTTATGGGGCAGTAACAGCACACTTTTGAAAACGTGTTTTTCAGCCTGAAATAAACACGTTTTTTCAGACAACTGAATCCCTATGTAACTGCAAGACTCAGAAGAGCCCACACACTCAGCTCTTAACCCCAGTGTGCAGAAAGTGTCAAAACATGTTTTTCAGCAGAAATAAACATGTTTCTGCAAGTTTGGTCACCCCCATGTAAGTTATGGGGCAGTAACAGCACACTTTTGAAAACGTGTTTTTCAGCCTGAAATAAACACGTTTTTTCAGACAACTGAATCCCTATGTAACTGCAAGACTCAGAAGAGCCCACACACTCAGCTCTTAACCCCAGTGTGCAGAAAGTGTCAAAACATGATTTTCAGCAGAAATAAACATGTTTCTGCAAGTTTGGTCAACCCCATGTAAGTTATGGGGCAGTAACAGCACACTTTTGAAAACGTGTTTTTCAGCCCGAAATAAACGCGTTTTTTCAGACAACTGAATCCCTATGTAACTGCAAGGCTCAAAAGAGCCCACACACTCAGCTCTTAACCCCAGTGTGCAGAAAGTGTCAAAACATGTTTTTCAGCAGAAATAAACATGTTTCTGCAAGTTTGGTCACCCCCATGTAAGTTATGGGGCAGTAACAGCACACTTTTGAAAACGTGTTTTTCAGCCCGAAATAAACGCGTTTTTTCAGACAACTGAATCCCTATGTAACTGCAAGACTCAGAAGAGCCCACACACTCAGCTCTTAACCCCAGTGTGCAGAAAGTGACAAAACATGATTTTCAGCAGAAATAAACATGTTTCTGCAAGTTTGGTCACCCCCATGTAAGTTATGGGGCAGTAACAGCACACTTTTGAAAACGTGTTTTTCAGCCCGAAATAAACGCGTTTTTTCAGACAACTGAATCCCTATGTAACTGCAAGACTCAGAAGAGCCCACACACTCAGCTCTTAACCCCAGTGTGCAGAAAGTGTCAAAACGTGTTTTTCAGCAGAAATAAACATGTTTCTGCAAGTTTGGTCACCCCCATGTAAGTATGGGGCAGTAACAGCACACTTTTGAAAACGTGTTTTTCAGCCTGAAATAAACACGTTTTTTCAGACAACTGAATCCCTATGTAACTGCAAGACTCAGAAGAGCCCACACACTCAGCTCTTAACCCCAGTGTGCAGAAAGTGTCAAAACATGATTTTCAGCAGAAATAAACATGTTTCTGCAAGTTTGGTCAACCCCATGTAAGTTATGGGGCAGTAACAGCACACTTTTGAAAACGTGTTTTTCAGCCCGAAATAAACGCGTTTTTTCAGACAACTGAATCCCTGTGTAACTGCAAGGCTCAAAAGAGCCCACACACTCAGCTCTTAACCCCAGTGTGCAGAAAGTGTCAAAACATGTTTTTCAGCAGAAATAAACATGTTTCTGCAAGTTTGGTCACCCCCATGTAAGTTATGGGGCAGTAACAGCACACTTTTGAAAACGTGTTTTTCAGCCCGAAATAAACGCGTTTTTTCAGACAACTGAATCCCTATGTAACTGCAAGACTCAGAAGAGCCCACACACTCAGCTCTTAACCCCAGTGTGCAGAAAGTGTCAAAACATGTTTTTCAGCAGAAATAAACATGTTTCTGCAAGTTTGGTCACCCCCATGTAAGTTATGGGGCAGTAACAGCACACTTTTGAAAACGTGTTTTTCAGCCCGAAATAAACACGTTTTTTCAGACAACTGAATCCCTATGTAACTGCAAGACTCAGAAGAGTCCACACACTCAGCTCTTAACCCCAGTGTGCAGAAAGTGTCAAAACATGATTTTCAGCAGAAATAAACATGTTTCTGCAAGTTTGGTCAACCCCATGTAAGTTATGGGGCAGTAACAGCACACTTTTGAAAACGTGTTTTTCAGCCCGAAATAAACGCGTTTTTTCAGACAACTGAATCCCTATGTAACTGCAAGGCTCAAAAGAGCCCACACACTCAGCTCTTAACCCCAGTGTGCAGAAAGTGTCAAAACATGTTTTTCAGCAGAAATAAACATGTTTCTGCAAGTTTGGTCACCCCCATGTAAGTTATGGGGCAGTAACAGCACACTTTTGAAAACGTGTTTTTCAGCCCGAAATAGACGCGTTTTTTCAGACAACTGAATCCCTATGTAACTGCAAGACTCAGAAGAGCCCACACACTCAGCTCTTAACCCCAGTGTGCAGAAAGTGTCAAAACGTGATTTTCAGCAGAAATAAACATGTTTCTGCAAGTTTGGTCACCCCCATGTAAGTTATGGGGCAGTAACAGCACACTTTTGAAAACGTGTTTTTCAGCCTGAAATAAACACGTTTTTTCAGACAACTGAATCCCTATGTAACTGCAAGACTCAGAAGAGCCCACACACTCAGCTCTTAACCCCAGTGTGCAGAAAGTGTCAAAACATGATTTTCAGCAGAAATAAACATGTTTCTGCAAGTTTGGTCACCCCCATGTAAGTTATGGGGCAGTAACAGCACACTTTTGAAAACGTGTTTTTCAGCCCGAAATAAACGCGTTTTTTCAGACAACTGAATCCCTATGTAACTGCAAGACTCAGAAGAGCCCACACACTCAGCTCTTAACCCCAGTGTGCAGAAAGTGTCAAAACGTGTTTTTCAGCAGAAATAAACATGTTTCTGCAAGTTTGGTCACCCCCATGTAAGTTATGGGGCAGTAACAGCACACTTTTGAAAACGTGTTTTTCAGCCCGAAATAAACGCGTTTTTTCAGACAACTGAATCCCTATGTAACTGCAAGACTCAGAAGAGCCCACACACTCAGCTCTTAACCCCAGTGTGCAGAAAGTGTCAAAACATGATTTTCAGCAGAAATAAACATGTTTCTGCAAGTTTGGTCACCCCCATGTAAGTTATGGGGCAGTAACAGCACACTTTTGAAAACGTGTTTTTCAGCCCGAAATAAACGCGTTTTTTCAGACAACTGAATCCCTATGTAACTGCAAGACTCAGAAGAGCCCACACACTCAGCTCTTAACCCCAGTGTGCAGAAAGTGTCAAAACATGTTTTTCAGCAGAAATAAACATGTTTCTGCAAGTTTGGTCACCCCCATGTAAGTTATGGGGCAGTAACAGCACACTTTTGAAAACGTGTTTTTCAGCCCGAAATAAACACGTTTTTTCAGACAACTGAATCCCTATGTAACTGCAAGACTCAGAAGAGCCCACACACTCAGCTCTTAACCCCAGTGTGCAGAAAGTGTCAAAACATGTTTTTCAGCAGAAATAAACATGTTTCTGCAAGTTTGGTCACCCCCATGTAAGTTATGGGGCAGTAACAGCACACTTTTGAAAACGTGTTTTTCAGCCTGAAATAAACACGTTTTTTCAGACAACTGAATCCCTATGTAACTGCAAGACTCAGAAGAGCCCACACACTCAGCTCTTAACCCCAGTGTGCAGAAAGTGTCAAAACATGTTTTTCAGCAGAAATAAACATGTTTCTGCAAGTTTGGTCACCCCCATGTAAGTTATGGGGCAGTAACAGCACACTTTTGAAAACGTGTTTTTCAGCCCGAAATAAACGCGTTTTTTCAGACAACTGAATCCCTATGTAACTGCAAGACTCAGAAGAGCCCACACACTCAGCTCTTAACCCCAGTGTGCAGAAAGTGTCAAAACATGATTTTCAGCAGAAATAAACATGTTTCTGCAAGTTTGGTCACCCCCATGTAAGTTATGGGGCAGTAACAGCACACTTTTGAAAACGTGTTTTTCAGCCCGAAATAAACGCGTTTTTTCAGACAACTGAATCCCTATGTAACTGCAAGACTCAGAAGAGCCCACACACTCAGCTCTTAACCCCAGTGTGCAGAAAGTGTCAAAACATGTTTTTCAGCAGAAATAAACATGTTTCTGCAAGTTTGGTCACCCCCATGTAAGTTATGGGGCAGTAACAGCACACTTTTGAAAACGTGTTTTTCAGCCTGAAATAAACACGTTTTTTCAGACAACTGAATCCCTATGTAACTGCAAGACTCAGAAGAGTCCACACACTCAGCTCTTAACCCCAGTGTGCAGAAAGTGTCAAAACATGATTTTCAGCAGAAATAAACATGTTTCTGCAAGTTTGGTCAACCCCATGTAAGTTATGGGGCAGTAACAGCACACTTTTGAAAACGTGTTTTTCAGCCCGAAATAAACGCGTTTTTTCAGACAACTGAATCCCTATGTAACTGCAAGGCTCAAAAGAGCCCACACACTCAGCTCTTAACCCCAGTGTGCAGAAAGTGTCAAAACATGTTTTTCAGCAGAAATAAACATGTTTCTGCAAGTTTGGTCACCCCCATGTAAGTTATGGGGCAGTAACAGCACACTTTTGAAAACGTGTTTTTCAGCCCGAAATAAACGCGTTTTTTCAGACAACTGAATCCCTATGTAACTGCAAGACTCAGAAGAGCCCACACACTCAGCTCTTAACCCCAGTGTGCAGAAAGTGTCAAAACGTGTTTTTCAGCAGAAATAAACATGTTTCTGCAAGTTTGGTCACCCCCATGTAAGTTATGGGGCAGTAACAGCACACTTTTGAAAACGTGTTTTTCAGCCCGAAATAAACGCGTTTTTTCAGACAACTGAATCCCTATGTAACTGCAAGACTCAGAAGAGCCCACACACTCAGCTCTTAACCCCAGTGTGCAGAAAGTGTCAAAACGTGTTTTTCAGCAGAAATAAACATGTTTCTGCAAGTTTGGTCACCCCCATGTAAGTTATGGGGCAGTAACAGCACACTTTTGAAAACGTGTTTTTCAGCCCGAAATAAACGCGTTTTTTCAGACAACTGAATCCCTATGTAACTGCAAGACTCAGAAGAGCCCACACACTCAGCTCTTAACCCCAGTGTGCAGAAAGTGTCAAAACATGATTTTCAGCAGAAATAAACATGTTTCTGCAAGTTTGGTCACCCCCATGTAAGTTATGGGGCAGTAACAGCACACTTTTGAAAACGTGTTTTTCAGCCCGAAATAAACGCGTTTTTTCAGACAACTGAATCCCTATGTAACTGCAAGACTCAGAAGAGCCCACACACTCAGATCTTAACCCCAGTGTGCAGAAAGTGTCAAAACATGTTTTTCAGCAGAAATAAACATGTTTCTGCAAGTTTGGTCACCCCCATGTAAGTTATGGGGCAGTAACAGCACACTTTTGAAAACGTGTTTTTCAGCCTGAAATAAACACGTTTTTTCAGACAACTGAATCCCTATGTAACTGCAAGACTCAGAAGAGCCAACACACTCAGCTCTTAACCCCAGTGTGCAGAAAGTGTCAAAACATGTTTTTCAGCAGAAATAAACATGTTTCTGCAAGTTTGGTCACCCCCATGTAAGTTATGGGGCAGTAACAGCACACTTTTGAAAACGTGTTTTTCAGCCTGAAATAAACACGTTTTTTCAGACAACTGAATCCCTATGTAACTGCAAGACTCAGAAGAGCCCACACACTCAGCTCTTAACCCCAGTGTGCAGAAAGTGTCAAAACATGTTTTTCAGCAGAAATAAACATGTTTCTGCAAGTTTGGTCACCCCCATGTAAGTTATGGGGCAGTAACAGCACACTTTTGAAAACGTGTTTTTCAGCCTGAAATAAACACGTTTTTTCAGACAACTGAATCCCTATGTAACTGCAAGACTCAGAAGAGCCCACACACTCAGCTCTTAACCCCAGTGTGCAGAAAGTGTCAAAACATGTTTTTCAGCAGAAATAAACATGTTTCTGCAAGTTTGGTCTCCCCCATGTAAGTTATGGGGCAGTAACAGCACACTTTTGAAAACGTGTTTTTCAGCCTGAAATAAACACGTTTTTTCAGACAACTGAATCCCTATGTAACTGCAAGACTCAGAAGAGCCCACACACTCAGCTCTTAACCCCAGTGTGCAGAAAGTGTCAAAACATGATTTTCAGCAGAAATAAACATGTTTCTGCAAGTTTGGTCAACCCCATGTAAGTTATGGGGCAGTAACAGCACACTTTTGAAAACGTGTTTTTCAGCCCGAAATAAACGCGTTTTTTCAGACAACTGAATCCCTATGTAACTGCAAGGCTCAAAAGAGCCCACACACTCAGCTCTTAACCCCAGTGTGCAGAAAGTGTCAAAACATGTTTTTCAGCAGAAATAAACATGTTTCTGCAAGTTTGGTCACCCCCATGTAAGTTATGGGGCAGTAACAGCACACTTTTGAAAACGTGTTTTTCAGCCCGAAATAAACGCGTTTTTTCAGACAACTGAATCCCTATGTAACTGCAAGACTCAGAAGAGCCCACACACTCAGCTCTTAACCCCAGTGTGCAGAAAGTGACAAAACATGATTTTCAGCAGAAATAAACATGTTTCTGCAAGTTTGGTCACCCCCATGTAAGTTATGGGGCAGTAACAGCACACTTTTGAAAACGTGTTTTTCAGCCCGAAATAAACGCGTTTTTTCAGACAACTGAATCCCTATGTAACTGCAAGACTCAGAAGAGCCCACACACTCAGCTCTTAACCCCAGTGTGCAGAAAGTGTCAAAACGTGTTTTTCAGCAGAAATAAACATGTTTCTGCAAGTTTGGTCACCCCCATGTAAGTATGGGGCAGTAACAGCACACTTTTGAAAACGTGTTTTTCAGCCTGAAATAAACACGTTTTTTCAGACAACTGAATCCCTATGTAACTGCAAGACTCAGAAGAGCCCACACACTCAGCTCTTAACCCCAGTGTGCAGAAAGTGTCAAAACATGATTTTCAGCAGAAATAAACATGTTTCTGCAAGTTTGGTCAACCCCATGTAAGTTATGGGGCAGTAACAGCACACTTTTGAAAACGTGTTTTTCAGCCCGAAATAAACGCGTTTTTTCAGACAACTGAATCCCTGTGTAACTGCAAGGCTCAAAAGAGCCCACACACTCAGCTCTTAACCCCAGTGTGCAGAAAGTGTCAAAACATGTTTTTCAGCAGAAATAAACATGTTTCTGCAAGTTTGGTCACCCCCATGTAAGTTATGGGGCAGTAACAGCACACTTTTGAAAACGTGTTTTTCAGCCCGAAATAAACACGTTTTTTCAGACAACTGAATCCCTATGTAACTGCAAGACTCAGAAGAGTCCACACACTCAGCTCTTAACCCCAGTGTGCAGAAAGTGTCAAAACATGATTTTCAGCAGAAATAAACATGTTTCTGCAAGTTTGGTCAACCCCATGTAAGTTATGGGGCAGTAACAGCACACTTTTGAAAACGTGTTTTTCAGCCCGAAATAAACGCGTTTTTTCAGACAACTGAATCCCTATGTAACTGCAAGGCTCAAAAGAGCCCACACACTCAGCTCTTAACCCCAGTGTGCAGAAAGTGTCAAAACATGTTTTTCAGCAGAAATAAACATGTTTCTGCAAGTTTGGTCACCCCCATGTAAGTTATGGGGCAGTAACAGCACACTTTTGAAAACGTGTTTTTCAGCCCGAAATAGACGCGTTTTTTCAGACAACTGAATCCCTATGTAACTGCAAGACTCAGAAGAGCCCACACACTCAGCTCTTAACCCCAGTGTGCAGAAAGTGTCAAAACGTGATTTTCAGCAGAAATAAACATGTTTCTGCAAGTTTGGTCTCCCCCATGTAAGTTATGGGGCAGTAACAGCACACTTTTGAAAACGTGTTTTTCAGCCTGAAATAAACACGTTTTTTCAGACAACTGAATCCCTATGTAACTGCAAGACTCAGAAGAGCCCACACACTCAGCTCTTAACCCCAGTGTGCAGAAAGTGTCAAAACATGATTTTCAGCAGAAATAAACATGTTTCTGCAAGTTTGGTCACCCCCATGTAAGTTATGGGGCAGTAACAGCACACTTTTGAAAACGTGTTTTTCAGCCCGAAATAAACGCGTTTTTTCAGACAACTGAATCCCTATGTAACTGCAAGACTCAGAAGAGCCCACACACTCAGCTCTTAACCCCAGTGTGCAGAAAGTGTCAAAACGTGTTTTTCAGCAGAAATAAACATGTTTCTGCAAGTTTGGTCACCCCCATGTAAGTTATGGGGCAGTAACAGCACACTTTTGAAAACGTGTTTTTCAGCCCGAAATAAACGCGTTTTTTCAGACAACTGAATCCCTATGTAACTGCAAGACTCAGAAGAGCCCACACACTCAGCTCTTAACCCCAGTGTGCAGAAAGTGTCAAAACATGATTTTCAGCAGAAATAAACATGTTTCTGCAAGTTTGGTCACCCCCATGTAAGTTATGGGGCAGTAACAGCACACTTTTGAAAACGTGTTTTTCAGCCCGAAATAAACGCGTTTTTTCAGACAACTGAATCCCTATGTAACTGCAAGACTCAGAAGAGCCCACACACTCAGCTCTTAACCCCAGTGTGCAGAAAGTGTCAAAACATGTTTTTCAGCAGAAATAAACATGTTTCTGCAAGTTTGGTCACCCCCATGTAAGTTATGGGGCAGTAACAGCACACTTTTGAAAACGTGTTTTTCAGCCCGAAATAAACACGTTTTTTTCAGACAACTGAATCCCTATGTAACTGCAAGACTCAGAAGAGCCCACACACTCAGCTCTTAACCCCAGTGTGCAGAAAGTGTCAAAACATGTTTTTCAGCAGAAATAAACATGTTTCTGCAAGTTTGGTCACCCCCATGTAAGTTATGGGGCAGTAACAGCACACTTTTGAAAACGTGTTTTTCAGCCTGAAATAAACACGTTTTTTCAGACAACTGAATCCCTATGTAACTGCAAGACTCAGAAGAGCCCACACACTCAGCTCTTAACCCCAGTGTGCAGAAAGTGTCAAAACATGTTTTTCAGCAGAAATAAACATGTTTCTGCAAGTTTGGTCACCCCCATGTAAGTTATGGGGCAGTAACAGCACACTTTTGAAAACGTGTTTTTCAGCCCGAAATAAACGCGTTTTTTCAGACAACTGAATCCCTATGTAACTGCAAGGCTCAAAAGAGCCCACACACTCAGCTCTTAACCCCAGTGTGCAGAAAGTGTCAAAACATGTTTTTCAGCAGAAATAAACATGTTTCTGCAAGTTTGGTCACCCCCATGTAAGTTATGGGGCAGTAACAGCACACTTTTGAAAACGTGTTTTTCAGCCCGAAATAAACGCGTTTTTTCAGACAACTGAATCCCTATGTAACTGCAAGACTCAGAAGAGCCCACACACTCAGCTCTTAACCCCAGTGTGCAGAAAGTGTCAAAACATGATTTTCAGCAGAAATAAACATGTTTCTGCAAGTTTGGTCAACCCCATGTAAGTTATGGGGCAGTAACAGCACACTTTTGAAAACGTGTTTTTCAGCCCGAAATAAACGCGTTTTTTCAGACAACTGAATCCCTATGTAACTGCAAGACTCAGAAGAGCCCACACACTCAGCTCTTAACCCCAGTGTGCAGAAAGTGTCAAAACATGTTTTTCAGCAGAAATAAACATGTTTCTGCAAGTTTGGTCACCCCCATGTAAGTTATGGGGCAGTAACAGCACACTTTTGAAAACGTGTTTTTCAGCCTGAAATAAACGCGTTTTTTCAGACAACTGAATCCCTATGTAACTGCAAGACTCAGAAGAGTCCACACACTCAGCTCTTAACCCCAGTGTGCAGAAAGTGTCAAAACATGATTTTCAGCAGAAATAAACATGTTTCTGCAAGTTTGGTCAACCCCATGTAAGTTATGGGGCAGTAACAGCACACTTTTGAAAACGTGTTTTTCAGCCCGAAATAAACGCGTTTTTTCAGACAACTGAATCCCTATGTAACTGCAAGGCTCAAAAGAGCCCACACACTCAGCTCTTAACCCCAGTGTGCAGAAAGTGTCAAAACATGTTTTTCAGCAGAAATAAACATGTTTCTGCAAGTTTGGTCACCCCCATGTAAGTTATGGGGCAGTAACAGCACACTTTTGAAAACGTGTTTTTCAGCCCGAAATAAACGCGTTTTTTCAGACAACTGAATCCCTATGTAACTGCAAGACTCAGAAGAGCCCACACACTCAGCTCTTAACCCCAGTGTGCAGAAAGTGTCAAAACGTGATTTTCAGCAGAAATAAACATGTTTCTGCAAGTTTGGTCACCCCCATGTAAGTTATGGGGCAGTAACAGCACACTTTTGAAAACGTGTTTTTCAGCCCGAAATAAACGCGTTTTTTCAGACAACTGAATCCCTATGTAACTGCAAGACTCAGAAGAGCCCACACACTCAGCTCTTAACCCCAGTGTGCAGAAAGTGTCAAAACGTGTTTTTCAGCAGAAATAAACATGTTTCTGCAAGTTTGGTCACCCCCATGTAAGTTATGGGGCAGTAACAGCACACTTTTGAAAACGTGTTTTTCAGCCCGAAATAAACGCGTTTTTTCAGACAACTGAATCCCTATGTAACTGCAAGACTCAGAAGAGCCCACACACTCAGCTCTTAACCCCAGTGTGCAGAAAGTGTCAAAACATGATTTTCAGCAGAAATAAACATGTTTCTGCAAGTTTGGTCACCCCCATGTAAGTTATGGGGCAGTAACAGCACACTTTTGAAAACGTGTTTTTCAGCCCGAAATAAACGCGTTTTTTCAGACAACTGAATCCCTATGTAACTGCAAGACTCAGAAGAGCCCACACACTCAGCTCTTAACCCCAGTGTGCAGAAAGTGTCAAAACATGTTTTTCAGCAGAAATAAACATGTTTCTGCAAGTTTGGTCACCCCCATGTAAGTTATGGGGCAGTAACAGCACACTTTTGAAAACGTGTTTTTCAGCCTGAAATAAACACGTTTTTTCAGACAACTGAATCCCTATGTAACTGCAAGACTCAGAAGAGCCAACACACTCAGCTCTTAACCCCAGTGTGCAGAAAGTGTCAAAACATGTTTTTCAGCAGAAATAAACATGTTTCTGCAAGTTTGGTCACCCCCATGTAAGTTATGGGGCAGTAACAGCACACTTTTGAAAACGTGTTTTTCAGCCTGAAATAAACACGTTTTTTCAGACAACTGAATCCCTATGTAACTGCAAGACTCAGAAGAGCCCACACACTCAGCTCTTAACCCCAGTGTGCAGAAAGTGTCAAAACGTGTTTTTCAGCAGAAATAAACATGTTTCTGCAAGTTTGGTCACCCCCATGTAAGTTATGGGGCAGTAACAGCACACTTTTGAAAACGTGTTTTTCAGCCCGAAATAAACGCGTTTTTTCAGACAACTGAATCCCTATGTAACTGCAAGACTCAGAAGAGCCCACACACTCAGCTCTTAACCCCAGTGTGCAGAAAGTGTCAAAACATGATTTTCAGCAGAAATAAACATGTTTCTGCAAGTTTGGTCACCCCCATGTAAGTTATGGGGCAGTAACAGCACACTTTTGAAAACGTGTTTTTCAGCCCGAAATAAACGCGTTTTTTCAGACAACTGAATCCCTATGTAACTGCAAGACTCAGAAGAGCCCACACACTCAGATCTTAACCCCAGTGTGCAGAAAGTGTCAAAACATGTTTTTCAGCAGAAATAAACATGTTTCTGCAAGTTTGGTCACCCCCATGTAAGTTATGGGGCAGTAACAGCACACTTTTGAAAACGTGTTTTTCAGCCTGAAATAAACACGTTTTTTCAGACAACTGAATCCCTATGTAACTGCAAGACTCAGAAGAGCCAACACACTCAGCTCTTAACCCCAGTGTGCAGAAAGTGTCAAAACATGTTTTTCAGCAGAAATAAACATGTTTCTGCAAGTTTGGTCACCCCCATGTAAGTTATGGGGCAGTAACAGCACACTTTTGAAAACGTGTTTTTCAGCCTGAAATAAACACGTTTTTTCAGACAACTGAATCCCTATGTAACTGCAAGACTCAGAAGAGCCCACACACTCAGCTCTTAACCCCAGTGTGCAGAAAGTGTCAAAACATGTTTTTCAGCAGAAATAAACATGTTTCTGCAAGTTTGGTCACCCCCATGTAAGTTATGGGGCAGTAACAGCACACTTTTGAAAACGTGTTTTTCAGCCTGAAATAAACACGTTTTTTCAGACAACTGAATCCCTATGTAACTGCAAGACTCAGAAGAGCCCACACACTCAGCTCTTAACCCCAGTGTGCAGAAAGTGTCAAAACATGTTTTTCAGCAGAAATAAACATGTTTCTGCAAGTTTGGTCTCCCCCATGTAAGTTATGGGGCAGTAACAGCACACTTTTGAAAACGTGTTTTTCAGCCTGAAATAAACACGTTTTTTCAGACAACTGAATCCCTATGTAACTGCAAGACTCAGAAGAGCCCACACACTCAGCTCTTAACCCCAGTGTGCAGAAAGTGTCAAAACATGATTTTCAGCAGAAATAAACATGTTTCTGCAAGTTTGGTCAACCCCATGTAAGTTATGG